>NC_134400.1:189957725-190309160 GCF_050003625.1 Haematobia irritans | reverse complement strand
TAAAACCGATGTTTTCAAGATCCCAACAATCATAGAACCCATTTCAGGACATTCGAATGATCAAAATCGCTGGATGAAAGGCGGTGGACTGGTTTTTCTTCATATATCGATTGTAGGTATTGATGGAAAAACTATTTTCGTTGGACCGGTAGAAGTCGTTCCTTAACACTAAAATTATCAAGACCGCTGAATGAAACCCGGTGTACCGGATTATTTGTATACACCAATAGAACCGGTGTTTTCAAAGACTTCAACAATCGTAGAAACCTTTCCTAGACATTAGAGTGTTCTAAACCGCTGGACTGGCTTATCTACAATTTACGGTGCACCGGTAAAACCGGTGTTTTCAAGATCCCAACAATTGTTGATGGAAAAACCATTTTCGTTGGACCGGTAGAAGTCGTTCCTTAACAATCAAATTATCAACACCGCTGAATGAAACCCGGTGTACCGGATTGTTTTTATACACCGGTTTTCGGGTTTAATGAAAACACCATTTTCGTTGTTTTCAAGACCTCAACAATCTTAGAAACTGTTTCTCGACATTAGAATGATCGAGGCCAATGGATGAAACCCGGTATACCGGTTTATCTTCTTACACCGGTTGTCGATTTTAATGAAAATTCCATTATCGGTGGACTGCTAGAACCGGTGTTTTTTGAAGACCTCAAAAATCGTAAAACCCTTCCTTGGACATCAAGACCGGCTTTATCCAAGCCATATTGACCACAGTTTAAAGGACTGTTATTTTATGTGAAGATACCTATTTTGAGGTAAAATCTCTTAACTCTAAGGAAAAAACGCCTTCAACGAAAAATTTATTAGTCAATTAAAAAATTCTTCTATCCGTGAAATGTGTCTAGGCATTCTAATCAAAAATCGCATTCGCATTTTAAGAAAAAGAGGTCATTGTACTTAGACAATATTTTTAACAGTGCTGGTATGCATTATAGAAAATTCCTTCGGATTTTTATGTGTGTGTTTTGTAAATATTCCTTAAATCCCGGAAACATGTAAAAATAGTTCGTTGTCACTTCGCCCATTCCATTCCACTTGTGATCCTATGTCATTGCAAACATTTTTTACTCATTCCCCCCAAACAAAAAAGAAAGATTTCCATTTTTTTTTTTTGCTGCTTAAAATTAAATTAAATTCTGTGGTTGGCTTTAATCCAAAATAGCTTCGCTGCACTGCACTGCCATCGCCACATAAAATGACAACGAATAAGATAAATATTTATTTAGCTTTATTTTAGAACAAATATTTGCCCAACAAATTCCGCCAATTGTATGCCGCTGTCATTGTGGCATATATAGAGAATGGTTGGAAATTTTCATAACCCTCAAATGGATATCAAATATTTTGGTGTTTTGCAAAAAATTCACTTAAAACTCTTTTAAAGGTTGGAAGGAAGACTTTGCTTATTCAAAGGGCTGTCTGACAGTATATTTTGATGGTTGCGGTTTTGTAGTGGTTTGGTATGCTATTTTGTTGGTGTTCACCATTAACATTTTATTTTAATATTCTGTAATGTTGGAAAATATTTTCTTTTATGATTATTTCGTATGTTTGACTGTCGAAAAAAGTTACAACCTAAAAGAATTTTAAATGCTATAATTCAAATAAAAATGTATAAAGAATAACATTGATGTAATAAAATTTATCTCTTATTTTGACAAATTTTTCTACAGCAATAAATTGTTGACAAAATTTTCTACAGAAATAAAATCAAAAGAAATAAAATTTTCCAAAAGTTTTCTATAGAAATTAAATTTTGACAAAATTTTCTACAGAAATAAAATAAAATTTTGACAAAATTTTCTATAGATAAATTTTCCATGGAAATAAAATTTTGACAAAATCTTCGACAGAAGTAAAATTTTTACAAAATTTTCTATAGAAATAAAATTTTTGACAAAATTTTCTATAGAAGTAAAATTGTGACACTATTTTCTATAGAAATAAAATTTTGACAAAATTTTCTATGGAAATAAAATTTTTGACAAAATTTTCTATAGAAATAAAATTTTGACAAAATTATCTATAGAAATAAAATTTTGTCAAAATTTTCTATAGAAACAAAATTTGGACAAAATTTTCTATAGAAATAAAATTTATACAAAATTTTCTATGGAATATTTTGTCAAAATTTCATTTCTATAGATAATTTTGTCAAAATTTTATTTCTCTAGAAAATTTTGTCAAAATTTTATTTCTCTAGCTACTTTTGTCAAAATTTTATTTCTATATAAAATTTTGTCACAATTTGATTTCTATAGAAAATTTTGTCAAAATTTTATTTCTATAGAAAATTGTGTCAAAATTTTATTTCCATAGAAAATTTTGTCAACATTTTATTTCTATAGAAGATTTAGTCAAAATTGTATTTCTATAGAAAATTTTCGGAAAATTGTATTTTTTTATTTCTATAGAAAATTTTTCGTCAAAATATTTTCGTCAAAAATTTCCGTCAAATATTTATTTTATTTCTATAGAAAATTTTGTCACAATTTAATTTCTATAGAAAATTTAGTCAAAATTTTATTTCTATAAAAAATTTTGTCAAAATTTTATTTCTATAGAAAATTTCCGGGTTGTTGTTTTTGATTTCAGCTTAAAACCATGCATTGACTAAACTACAAGTGTAGCTTAATCAACAGAGAAAAAAATTTTCCGTAAAAATTTTATTTCTCTAGAAAATTTTGTCAAAATTTTATTTCAATAGAAATTTTTGTCAAAATTTTATTTCTATAGAAAATTATGTCTACAATTTTATTTCTATAGAAAATTTTGTCAAAATTTTATTTCTATAGAAAATTTTGACAAAATTTTATTTCTATAGATAATTTTGTCAAAATTTTATTTCTATAGAAAATTTTGTCAAAATTTTATTTCCATAGAAAATTTTGTCAAAAATTTTATTTCCATAGAAAATTTTGTCAAAATTTTATTTCTATAGAAAATAGTGTCACAATTTTACTTCTATAGAAAATTTAGTCAAAATTTTATTTCTATAAAAAATTTTGTCAAAATTTTATTTCGATAGAAAATTTCCGTCAAAATTTTATTTCTATAGAAAATTTAGTCAAAATTTTATTTCTATAGAAAATTTAGTCAAAATTTTATTTCTATAAAAAATTTTGTCAAAATTTTATTTCGATAGAAAATTTCCGTCAAAATTTTATTTCTATAGAAGATTTTGTCAAAATTTAATTTCTATAGAAAATTTTGTCAAAATTTTATTTCTATAGAAAATTTTGTCAAAATTTTATTTCTGTAGACAATGTAGTCAAAATTTTATTTCTATAAGAAATTTTCTTATTTCTATAAAAAATTTTGTCAAAATTTTATTTCGATAGAAAATTTCCGTCAAAATTTTATTTCTATAGAAAATTTTGTCAAAATTTAATTTCTATAGAAAATTTTGTCAAAATTTTATTTCTATAGAAAATTTTTGTCAAAATTTTATTTCGATAGAAAATTTCCAGGTTGTTGTTTTTGATTTCAGCTTAAAACCATGCATTGACTAAACTACAAGTGTAGCTTAACCAACAGAGGAAAAGAAATTGCCGTCAAAATTTTATTTCTCTAGAAAATTTTGTCACAATTTTTTATCTATAGAAAATTTTGGCAAAATTTTATTTCTATAAAAAATTTTTGTTAAATTTTATTTCTATTGAAAATTGTCGGCAACATTTTTTTCTATAGAAAATTTTCGGCAACATTTTATTTCTACAGAAAATTTTTTCAAAATTTTATTTCTTTAGAAAATTTTGTTAAAATTTTATTTCTATAGAAAATTTTGTCAAAATCATATCTATAAAAAATTTTGTCAAAATTTTATTTTATTTCTATAGAAAATTTTGTCCAAATTTTATTTCTATAGAAAATTTTGTCAAAATTTTTTTTTATTTCTATCAAAAATTTTGTGACAATTTTATTTCTATAGAAAATTTTCGGCAACATTTTATTTCTATTTATTTATTTCGATAGAAAATTTCCGTGTTGTTGTTTTTGATTTCAGCTTAAAACCATGCATTGACTAAACTACAAGTGTAGCTTAACCAACAGAGGAAAAGAAATATCCGTCAAAATGTTATTTCTCTAGAAAATTTGTTCACAATTTTATATCTATAGACAATTTTGTCAAAATGTTATATCTATAGAAAATTTAGTCAAACTTTTATTTCTATAAAAAAAAATGTCGTTAAATTTTATTTCTATAGAAAATTTTGTCAAAATTTTATTTCTCTAGAAAATTTTGTCAAAATTTTATATCTATAGAAAATATTGTCAAAATTCCATTCAGCGAAAAAGTATGATCACCTCAATCCTGAAAGATCTGATTTTAAATAATCCAACAATTTAGTCCAATTGTCCCAACTGATGCATACTCACTTGCATTTACTGTTTTCAATCACTCCATGGAAAGGGCAACATACACCAAAAAGAGAAAAACCAAAGGCCCGCTTGAGGGCACACAACAATTGTATCGGCAACGATAAAAGAGGCGGGGTAGGGGAAAAGGATTTTGGCATCCCATGCAAATTAATTTTATGCAGGCACTTTTTCAATGGTCTGAGTTTTGGCTTTCATGATTTTTATTTTTCATGGATCTGGCTGCCTCATGGCAGACGGATGTCTGAAGTGTCTCCTATGTATGCAGATGATGGTGATGTGTAGTAGCAGGCTATGCCTGACGTAGGAAGGAATATTAAATGCATATATTTGTTTTGAAAATCCCTTTTTTATTTCACATATTTCAGTCACTCAGTCATTCCATTAGTAATGGCCTTATACAGGACTATGGTAACAAACGGATTTAAAATGCATATCAAATTCTTAGTGTTCATCTGTTAACAAGAAATGAAGGTTTATGCGCTTTGAAATTATTTTAAGTAATGTAAATATTTGGGAAATCATTAGAGTGGGTCAGTTTTATGAAAAAGCTTAAAGGAGAAATTTCATGGTCCTGAAGATTTACTATGCGGGGTGTATAATTTATAACGATGATGTGGGAGAATTGTCCGTATTAAATTCGCCATTCATGCTTAAATGTTGCACAGATCACTTGTGTTTGTATACGCCCATGAAGAAAACTTCACATTATTTTAGAAGCCAAAAATTTCTATAGAACTACACATTTCTATAAAAAAAAACATTTTGACAAAATTTTCTATAAAATAAAATTTTGACGAAAATTTTCTATAGAAATAAAATTTTGTCAAAATTTTCTATAGAAATAAAATTTTGTCAAAATTTTCTATAGAAATATTGACAAAATAGTCCAAGAAATAAAATTTTGTCACAATTTTCTATAGAAATTAAATTTGGACAAAATTTTCTATAGAAATAAAATTTTGACAAAATTTTCTATAGAAATAAAATTTTGACAAAATTTTCTAAAGAAATAAAATTTTGACAAAATTTTCTATAGAAATAAAATTTTGACCAAATTTTCTATAGAAATAAAATTTTGACAAAATTTTCTATAGAAATAAAATTTTGACAAAATTTTCTATAGAAATACAATTTTGGCAAAATTTTCTATAGAAATAAAATTTTGACAAAATTTTTATAGAAATAAAATTTTGTCACAATTTTCTAAAAAAATAAAATTTTGTCTCAATTTTCTATAGAAATAAAATTTTGACAAATTTGTTATTTGAAATAAAAATTTGTCACAATTTTCTATAGAAATAAAATTTTTACAAAATTTTCTATAGAAATAAAATTTTGACAAACTTTTCTATAGAAATAAAATTTTGTCACTATTTTCTAAAAAAAAAAACTTTTGGCACAATTTTCTAAATAAATAAAATTTTGTCACAATTTTCTATAGAAATAAAATTTTGACACAATTTTCTAAAGAAATAAAATTTTGTCACAATTTGCTATAGAAATAAAACGTTGACAAAATTTTCTACAAAAATCAAATTTTCTTGTGTAAATCCGTAACTAATCACAAGGTCGAATAAAATAAAGAAAACAAATTAAAATAAAATTTTGACAATTTTTTTTGTAGAAATAAAATTTTGTCACAATTTACTAAAGAAATAAAATTTTGTCACAATTTTCTATAGAAATTAAATTTGGACAAAATTTTCTATAGAAATAAAATTTTGTCACAATTTTCTAAAAAAATAAACTTTTGGCACAATTTTCTAAAGAAATAAAGTTTTGCCACAATTTTCTATAGAAATAAAATTTTGTCACAATTTTCTAAAAAAATAAAATTTTGTCACAATTTGCTATAGAAATAAAACGTTGAGAAAATTTTCTACAAAAATAAAAAAATTAAATTAAGGCTTTTGCGCTTTGAAATTATTTTAAGTAATGTAAATATTTGCGAAATCATTAGGGTGGGTCAGTTCTATGAAAAAGCTTAAAGGAGAAATTTCATGGTCCTGAAGATTTACTGTGCGGGGTGTATAATTTATAACGATGATGTGGGAGAATTGTAGTCCGTATTAAATTTGCCATGCATGCTTAAATCTTGCACAGATCACTTGTGGTTGATACGCCCATGAAGAAAACTTCACATTATTTTAGAAGCCAAAAATTTCTATAGAACTACAAATGTCTATAAAAAAAAAACATTTTGACAAAATTTTCTATAAAATAAAATGTTGATGAAAATTTTCTATAGAAATAAAATTTTGTCAAAATTTTCTATAGAAATATTGACAAAATAGTCCAAGAAATAAAATCTTGACAAAATTTTCTATAGAAATAAAATTTTGACAAAATTTTCTATAAAAATAAAATTTTGACAAAAATTTTCTATAGAAATAAAATTTTGACAAAATTTTCTATAGAAATAAAATTTTGACAAAATTTTCTATAGAAATAAAATTTTGACAAAATTTTCTATAGAAATGAAATTTTGACAAAATTTTCTATAGAAATAAAATTTTGACAAAATTTTCTATAGAAATAACATTTTGACAAAATTTTCTATAGAAATAAAATTTTGACAAAATTTTCTATAATAAAATTTCTAATAAAATTTTGTCACAATTTTCGAAAAAAAATAACTTGGCACAATTTTCTAAAGAAATAAAATTTTGTCACAATTTTCTAAAGAAATAAAATTTTGTCACAATTTGCTATAGAAATAAAACGTTGACAAAACTTTCTACATAAATAAAATTTTCTTGTGTAAATCAGTAAATAATCAAAAGGTCGAATAAAATAAAGAAAACAAATTCAAATAAAATTTTGACAAATTTGTTATTTGAAATAAAATTTTGTCACAATTTTCTATAGAAATAAAATTTTTACAAAATTTTCTATAGAAATAAAATTTTGACAAACTTTTCTATAGAAATAAAATTTTGTCACAATTTTCTAAAAAAAATAACTTTTGGCACAATTTTCTAAATAAATAAAATTTTGTCACAATTTTCTATAGAAATAAAATTTTGTCACAATTTTCTAAAGAAATAAAATTTTGTCACAATTTGCTATAGAAATAAAACGTTGACAAAATTTTCTACAAAAATCAAATTTTCTTGTGTAAATCCGTAACTAATCACAAGGTCGAATAAAATAAAGAAAACAAATTAAAATAACATTTTGACAATTTTTTTTTGTAGAAATAAAATATTGTCACAATTTACTATAGAAATAAAATTTTGTCACAATTTTCTATAGAAATTAAATTTGGACAAAATTTTCTAGAAATAAAATTTTGTCACAATTTTCTAAAAAAATAAACTTTTGGCACAATTTTCTAAAGAAATAAAATTTTGCCACAATTTTCTATAGAAATAAAATTTTGTCACAATTTTCTAAAAAAAATAAAATTTTGTCACAATTTGCTATAGAAATAAAACGTTGAGAAAATTTTCTACAAAAATAAAAAAATTAAATTAAGGCTTATGCGCTTTGAAATTATTTTAAGTAATGTAAATATTTGCGAAATCATTATGGTGGGTCAGTTCTATGAAAAATCTTAAAGGAGAAATTTCATGGTCCTGAAGATTTACTGTGCGGGGTGTATAATTTATAACGATGATGTGGGAGAATTGTAGTCCGTATTAAATTTGCCATTCATGCTTAAATCTTGCACAGATCACTTGTGTTTGTATACGCCCATGAAGAAAACTTCACATTATTTTAGAAGCCAAAAATTTCTATAGAACTACAAATTTCTATAAAAAAAAAACATTTTGACAAAATTTTCTATAAAATAAAATGTTGATGAAAATTTTCTATAGAAATAAAATTTTGTCAAAATTTTCTATAGAAATATTGACAAAATAGTCCAAGAAATAAAATCTTGACAAAATTTTCTATAGAAATAAAATTTTGACAAAATTTTCTATAAAAATAAAATTTTGACAAAAATTTTCTATAGAAATAAAATTTTGACAAAATTTTCTATAGAAATAAAATTTTGACAAAATTTTCTATAGAAATAAAATTTTGACAAAATTTTCTATAGAAATGAAATTTTGACAAAATTTTCTATAGAAATAAAATTTTGACAAAATTTTCTATAGAAATAACATTTTGACAAAATTTTCTATAGAAATAAAATTTTGACAAAATTTTCTATAATAAAATTTCTAATAAAATTTTGTCACAATTTTCGAAAAAAAATAACTTGGCACAATTTTCTAAAGAAATAAAATTTTGTCACAATTTTCTAAAGAAATAAAATTTTGTCACAATTTGCTATAGAAATAAAACGTTGACAAAACTTTCTACATAAATAAAATTTTCTTGTGTAAATCAGTAAATAATCAAAAGGTCGAATAAAATAAAGAAAACAAATTCAAATAAAATTTTGACAAATTTTTTTTGTAGAAATAAAATTTTGTCACAATTTTCTATAGAAATAAAATTTTGACAAAATTTTCTATAGAAATAAAATTTTGACAAAATTTTCTATAGAAATAAAATTTTGTCAATTTTCTATAGAAATAAAATTTTGTCACAATTTTCTAAAAAAATAAACTTTTGTCACAATTTTCTAAAGAAATAAAATTTTGCCACAATTTTCTATAGAAATAAAATTTTGTCACAATTTTCTAAAGAAATAAAATTTTGTCACAATTTGCTATAGAAATAAAACGTTGACAAAATTTTCTACAAAAATAAAATTTTCTTGTGTAAATTAGTAACTAATCAAAAGGTCGAATAAAATAAAGAAAACAAATTAAAATAAAATGTTGACAAATTTTTTTGTAGAAATAAAATTTTGTCACAATTTACTAAAGAAATAAAATTTTGTCACAATTTTCTATAGAAATAAAATTTTGTCACAATTTTCTATAGAAATAAAATTTTATTTCTGCCAGTGTCAGAATTTTATGTTATTTCCTACATTTTTTATACTGGATACATATCAGTTGGATTACGTATCAGACACCCTTTAGTTAAATTTAATTCATTTTTAATCCAATGTTGAATTACTTACGTTTATATTCTTCTATAAAAAAATTCTCAGAATGAAAAGAAAACTCGAAAGATAAAGGACGAACATTCAATGTTAGCATATGACCAACTCCCAAGGCAAAATAAACCAACCAACCACCAGGTATACAAAATTTGCAAATATCACCTTTGTCTGAGTTTTTCATTGGCTCGCAAAATGGCAGTCACCTGTATCTACTCTGTCCTTCGGTGACATTAAAGATTTTAAACAGGTTCCCTTACCCAACAAATTGCCTTCATCAAACGACAACGACACCAACGATGAAGATGCAAATGACAAAGATATTTCCTTTCATTATTCGTGCATCGAAGGAAGAAGTTCCCTGCTGGAGATTAAGGTGACTGTAGGAAAACGACCAAAGTTGTTTCATTTAATATTTGCAAATAAAATTGTTGAGGACATTGAAGTGAACAGTCCGTGTTGTTATTACGGGTAGGACATGTTGCAACTCATTGCATGCCAACCGTCATTGAGTAGTTTTGCAAAGGTGCGCCAAAATGCGGGAAATGTTGAAAGAAGCAAGCCATCAGCAAATATGTGAGGCATTCAATGCTTGAATAAACCTTGAAAAATATAAATATGGAAATCGATAGTTAAATTCATGATCTGTGTTAACGATGTGCCACTTTAGTGGCAAATTTGCCACTCTTTTAAGTTGCCAAACAAAATTAGAAAGTACGACACCTAATGGCTCAAAAAATATGCCCTAATAGTGTCAAAATTTTGTGTTGTTGAACCACTAAATTCTGTACTTTTTCAAATGTCTGCCATCATTTTATCATTTTGTGCCACCATTTAATTAATTTATTTTTGAGTGAAAAAGATTTATTCACATTTAAATATTGGAGGGTCCCAATGGTAGCTTCTTTTGATTTTTCAGCCAAAATGTTCTATAGAAATAAAATTTTGTCGAAAATTTTCTATAGAAATAAAATTTTGCCACAATTTTCTATAGAAATAAAATTTTGACAAAAATTTCTGTAGAAATAAAATTTTGAAAAAAAGTTCTATAGAAATAAAATTTTGAAAATATGTTCTATAGGAATAAAATTTTGACACAATTTTCTCTAGAAATAAAATTGACAACATTTTCTACAGAAATAAAATTTTGAAAAAATTGTCTATAAAAATAAAATTTGACAAAATTTTGTATAGAAATAAAATTTTGACACAATTTTCTATAGAAATAAAATTTTTAATACATTTTTCTATAGAAATAAACTTTTGAGACAATTGTCTATAGAAATACAATTTTGAGAAAGTATGTATAGAACTAAAATTTTGTCAAAATTTTCTATAGAAATAAAATTTTGACAAAATTTTCTATAGAAATAAAATTTTGACAAAATTTTCTATAGAAATAAAATTTTGACAAAATTTTCTATAGAAATAAACTTTTTGACAAAATTTTCTATAGAAATAAAATTTTGTCAAAATTTGCTATAGAAATAAAATTTTGACAAAATTATCTATAGAAATAAAATTGACAACATTTTCTACAGAAATAAAATTTTGACAAAATTTTCTATAGAAATAAAATTTTGACAAAAATTTCCATAGAAATAAAATTTTGACAAAATTTTCTATAGAAATATAATTTTGACAAAATTTTCTATAGAAATAAAATTTTGACAAAATTTTCTATAGAAATAAAATTTTGGCAAAATTTTCTATAATAATAAAATTTTGACAAAATTTTCTATAGAAATAAAATTTTGACAAAATTATCTATAGAAATAAAATGTTGACAAAAATTTCTAAAGAAATAAAATTTTGACAAAAATTTCTAAAGAAATAAAATTTTGCAAAAATTTTCTATAGAAATAACATTTTGACAAAAATTTCTATTGAAATATAATTGGCCAAAATTTTCTATAGAAATAAAATTTTGACAAAATTTTCTATAGAAATTAAATGTTGACAAAATTTTCTATAGAAATAAAATTTTGACAAAATTTTCTATAGAAATAAAATTTTGACAAAATTTTCTATAGAAATAAAATTTTGACAAAATTTTCTATAGAAATAAATTTTTGAAAAAAAATTCTAAGAAATTAAATATTGAAAATTAAATTTGACAAAATTTTCTATAGAAATAAAATTTTGAGAAAATTGTCTATAGAAATAAAATTTTGAGAAAATTATGTATAGAAATAAAATTTTGTGAAAATTTTCTATAGAAATAAAATTTTGAGAAAATTATGTATAGAAATAAAATTTTGAGAAAATTTTCTATAGAAATAAAATTTTGTCAAAATGTTCTATAGAAATAAAATTTTGTCGAAAATTTTTGCCAAAATTTTCTATAGAAATACAATTTTGACAAAAATTTTTTAAAGAACAGAAATTTTGACAAAATTTTCTATAGAAAAAAAAATTGGCAAATGTTTCCATAGAAATAAAATTTTGACATAATTTTCTATAGAAATAAAACTTTTTCCTCAATTTTCTATAAAAATACAATTTTGACAAAATTTTTTTAAAGAACAGAAATTTTGACAAAATTTTCTATAGAAATAAAATGTTGACCAACGAAATAAAATTTTGAGAAAATTGTCTATAGAAATAAAATTTGACAAAATTTTCTATAGAAATAAAATTTTCAGAAAATTTTCTATAGAAATAAAATTTTGACAACATTTTCTATAGAAATAAAATTTTGACAAAATTTTCTGTAGGAATAAAATTTTGTCGAAAATTTTCTATAGAAATAAAATTTTGAAAAAAATCTAAGAAATAAAATATTGAAAATAAATTTGGACAAAAAAAATTTGGCAAATTTTTCCATAGAAATAAAATTTTGACATAAATAAAAATTTTTCCCGAATTTTCTATAAAAATACAATTTTTACAAAAATTTTCTAAAGAACAGAAATTTTGAGAAAATTTTCTATAGAAATAAAATTTTGACACAATTATCTATAGAAATAAAATTTTAACAAAATTTTCGATAGAAAAAAATTTGGCAATTTTTTTTTTCAAATTTTGACCGTATCACCCTTTAACCTATAAAAATACTTTTTTCCCAGTAAAAAAGTCAAAAAATTGAATGGTCAGGTACATGATTTTCCCGATCATTTAATGGTCTCACATTCTATTATTTAAATGATAGAACGTGTTTATGGTATTTGAGAACCATTCCAATGCTTATTGCCACCATACATTTTTCTCCGCTCGAAAACTATTTTCACAAAGACAAAATACATGGTTTTCGCGGCAATTACATGCTCTAGATAAGCATTAAATGGATGCGGCAACCATGTCCAAACATGGTTTTTCTGTGCGTGTAAGTTTACTTTTTATTTTACCCATTTTCGTTGTCTTAAGGTGTATGTTATTTTATTAAAAGCGTCCTGATTTAACGAAGGCCGCCAAAGGGCGGGATTGGGCATTAGAGGGTTACTAATAAAATAAAAATTAATATTAAAATTTTAATTAAAAAAAAAATTAAAATAAAATTATATTAAAAGTTAATAAATCAAATGTAATTAGAAATTTAATTCATATACAAAATTAAAATTAACATTAAAGTTGTAATTGTAAATTAAAAATTTAAAATTTAAAATAACTAAAATAAAGTAACACAATATTAAAACTCAATGGAATAAATTAAAATAAAATTAAAATTCTTCAATTCGAAATTAAATTTAAACATTAAAAATAAATTTCAATGTAATAAATTACATTAGTTTATGACATAATTTTATGACTATATGCCTCTAAAACTTTTTCCACGGTGTAGTTACATGGCTGTGAATTTTTTCTGTTCTCACAAAGCAAAATTACCGATTTCCTTAAAGTTTTTGCCATTACTTCCTAGCTGAAAGAGTATGAGGCCATGTCATTGTGGTGGACAATGGATATGTCGTTGTCTCTTTGTGGTGGACAATGGATATGTCGTTGTCTCTTTTTTTTTATTCAGCATCTTGGTCTTTATAGCCACAGATGAGTTCAACTGCATATAGAAGAGCTACGAGGAGGAGGAGGACGAATACCATCACTTTGCTTTTGTGGGCATAGTAAAATTCTGTGAGAATTGTAACCACATACGGCGGTTAAAATTGCTTAATCCAAGGATTTACAATTTTAAACGATCGTTTTCTCAGAGGGACGTGAACATATCTCTATGAGATGAGAGTTATTTCATTGTTTCTGGTGATTTGTTTTTTTTTTCTTCTTTTCGTTTTGTTATTTGCCTTGGTATAAAGCCGATCGCTTGGTCGTCTTTTCTTTTGACATCATGGCCACATTCCTTGCGAAGATTATGTACATTGATGAAAATTGGCCTGGAATGTACGAATAACACGTACGCACAATGTGTGTTGGACATGGGATGAAGTTAAACGTTTTTCTGACACTGGGACGTTTGGTTCTTTGTTGCGCATTTTTTTGTTGTCTTTCCTTTGGCAAAGGAGTTTAGGACATTAGCTGTAGCCCTTTGTCATTGCCACCAACAGTTAAACATGAAAACCTCTTAGGTTTTGTTAATTTGCGAAATGGTTTTGTTATTTTTGACATTCGTTCGTCCCTGGCATTACTTTTCAGTTGTTGTATGAGGGTGAGTGTGTGTGTATGTGCATAATTCCCGCCATTGCAGGTGGTTTGTTGTATACTTTGTGGACAGAAGTTGTTATGGCCATCACTATTTTGCCCCGGTAAGTGAAAATGTGTGAAATTTGTGTGTTTCCAAATAAACATACTAAACAGTTTTCTCTACTCCTCTAGGATTATAGACTTGCTTATATTTATTTGAAATTTGGGAAATACTAGAATTTTTGGTTGATTTCAGGTATTTCTTTCTATTACAAAATATCTCATAAACGCAAGTATATTAAATCGTAATGAAAGGAATTTGTAATTCCCCGCTTTTGTCCATAATACTATGGACATGTGTTGGAAACACCTATTCTAACCAGTTTTAAAAACTGTCACTCGCAATCATTTTATTTATATCTATAGAAAATTTTATTTCTATAGAAAATTTTCTCAAAATTTTATTTCTCTAAAAAATTTTCTCAAGATTTTATTTATATAGAAAAATTTTTCAAAATGTTTATTTTATAGAAAATGTTGTGAAAATTTTATCTCTAGAGAAAAATTAGTCAAAATTTTATTTCTATAGGAAATTTTGTCAAAATTTTATTTTTATAGGACATTTTATCAACATTTAAATTTCTATAGAAAATTTTGTCAAAATATTATTTTTATAGAAAAATTGTCAAAATTTTGTTTCTATAGGAAATTTTATTACTATGGAAAAATTTCATAATTCACAATTTTATTTCTATAGAAAATTTTGTCAAAATTTTATATCTAAAAAAAAATTTGTCAAAATTTTATTTCTATAGAAAATTTTGTCAAAGTTTTATGTCTATAGAAAATTTTGTCAAAATTTTATTTCTATAGAATTTTATCAAAATTTTATTTCTATAGAATTTTATCAAAATTTTATTTCTATAGAATTTTATCAAAATTTTATTTCTATAGAATTTTATCAAAATTTTATTTCTATAGAAAATTTTGTCAAAATTTTATTTCTATAGAAAATTTTGTCAAAACATTATTTCTATAGAAAATTTTCTCAAAATTTTATTTCTATACATAATTTTGTCAAAATTTTCTTTCTATCGAAAATTTACTCATAATTTTATTTGTATAGAAAATTTTGTCAAAATTTTATTTTTATAGGAAATTTTACCACATTTAAATTTCTATAGAAAATTTTATTTCTAAACATTTTATTTCTATAGAAAATTTTATTACTATGGAAAAATTTCATAATTCACAATTTTATTTTTATAGGAAATTTTATTTCTATAGAAAATTTTGTCAAAATTTTATCTCTAGAGAAAAATTTGTCAAAATTTTATTTCTATAGAAAATTTTATTACTATGGAAAAATTTCATAACTCACAATTTTATTTTTATAGGAAATTTTATTTCTATAGAAAATTTTGTCAAAATTTTATTTCTAGAGAAAAATTTGTCAAAATTTTATTTCTATAGAAAATTTTGTCAAAATTTTTTGTCTATAGAAAATTTCTTTAAAAATAAAATTTTGTCAAAATTTTATTCTATAGAACATTTTGTCAAAATTTTTTGTCTATAGAAAGATTTGTCAAATTTTTTTGTCTATAGAAAATTTTGTCAAAATTTTATTTTTAAAGAAAATTTTGTCAAAATTTTATTCTATAGAAAATTTTGTCAAAATCTTATTTCTGCAGGAAATTGTGACAAAATTTTATTTCTATAGAAAATTTTATCAAAATTTATTTCTATAGGAAATTTTGTCAAAATTTTATTTCTGTAGAAAATTTTATCAAAATTTTATTACTATGGAAAATTTTGTCAAAATTTTATTTCTGTAGAAAATTTTGTCAAAATCTTATTTCTATAGAAAATTTTGGCAAAATTTATTTCTATAGAAAATGTTTTCGCAATTTTATTTTTATAGAAAATTTTATTTCTGTAGAAAATTTTATTACTATACAAAATTTACTCATAATTTTATTTGTATAGAAAAATTTGTCAAAATTTTATTACTATAGAAAATTTTGTCAAAATTTTATTTCTGTAGAAAATTTTATCAAAATTTTATTACTATGGAAAATTTTGCCAAAATCTTATTTCTGCAGGAAATTTTGACAAAATTTTATTTCTATAGAAAATTTTCGAGCCAAAAAATTTTGACAAAATTTTATTACTATAGAAAATTTTGTCAAAATTTTATTTCTGTAGAAAATTTTATCAAAATTTTATTACTACGGAAAATTTTGTCAAAATCTTATTTCTGCAGTAAATTTTGACAAAATTTTATTTCTA
Organism: Haematobia irritans; assembly: GCF_050003625.1. Classification (NCBI taxonomy): domain Eukaryota; kingdom Metazoa; phylum Arthropoda; class Insecta; order Diptera; family Muscidae; genus Haematobia; species Haematobia irritans. The sequence goes on along the minus strand of NC_134400.1, from coordinate 190,292,893 downwards.
TAAAAATTTTCGAGCCAAAAAATGTTGACAAAATCTTATTACTATAGAAAATTTTGTCAAAATTTTACTACTATAGAAAATTTTGTCAAAATTTTATTTCTATAGAAAAATTTGTCAAAATTTTATTGCTATACAAAATTTTGTCTGAATTTTGATTTCTATAGAAAATTTTCTCAAAAATGTATTACTGTACAAAATTTACTCATAATTTTATTTGTATAGAAAATTTTGTCAACATTTTTATTTCTATAGAAAATTTTCTCAAAAATTTTATTTCTATAGAAAATTTTGTCAAAATTTAAATTTCTGTAGAAAATTTTCGGCAAAATTTTATTTCTATAGAAAATTTTATCAAAATTTTATTTCTATAGAAAATTTTGTCAAAATGTTTATATAGAAAATTTTGGCAAAATGTTTCTGTAGAAAATTTTAGCAAAATTTTATTTCTGTAGAAAATGTTTTTACAATTTTATTTTTATATAAAATTTTATTTCTATAGACAATTTTGTCAAAATTTTATTTCTATAGAAAATTTTATCAAAATTTATTTCTATAGGAAATTTTGTCAAAATTTTATTTCTGTAGAAAATTTTATCAAAATTTTATTACTATGGAAAATTTTGTCAAAATCTTATTTCTATAGAAAATTTTGGCAAAATTTATTTCTATAGAAAATGTTTTCGCAATTTTATTTTTATAGAAAATTTTATTTCTGTAGAAAATTTTATCAAAATTTTATTACTATACAAAATTTACTCATAATTTTACTTGTATAGAAAAATTTGTCAAAATTTTATTACTATAGAAAATTTTGTCAAAATTTTATTTCTATAGAAAATTTTTTCAAAATTTTATTTCTATAGAAAAATTTGTCAAAATTTTATTTCTATACAAAATTTTGTCAAAATTTTATTTCTATAGAAAATTTTGTCAACATTTTTATTTCTATAGAAAAATTTTGTCTAAATTTTGATTTCTATAGAAAAATTTTGTCTAAATTTTGATTTCTATAGAAAATTTTCTCAAAAATTTAGTACTATATAAAATTTACTCATAATTTTATTTGTATAGAAAATTTTGTCAAAATTTTTATTTCTATAGAAAATTTTCTCAAAAATTTTATTTCTATAGAAAATTTTGTCAAAATTTAAATTTCTATAGAAAATTTTCGGCAAAATTTTATTTCTATAGAAAATTTTGTCAAAATTTAAATTTCTATAGAAATTTTTCGGCAAAATTTTATTTCTATAGAAAATTTTATCAAAATTTTATTTCTATAGAAAATTTTGTCAAAATGTTTCTATCGAAAATTTTGTCAAAATGTTTCTGTAGAAAATTTTAGCAAAATTTTATTTCTATAGAAAATGTTTTCACAATTTTATTTTTATATAAAATTTTATTTCTATAGAAAATTTTCTCAAAATTTTATTTCTATAGAAAATGTCAAAATTTAAATTTCTATAGAAAATTTTGTCAAAATTGTATTTCTATTGGTAACTTTTGTCAAAATTTTATTTCCAATGAAAAAGCGGATTGTGATCGTTCCGATCCTTCAATTGCCCTATGGTTTCATTCTTTAAATTACTGGAATTTTTATATGTAGAAATTTTGAATTATTATTCAATAAACATCCATATGTATATCCTTTGTGAGATGGTATAAAAATCATTTCACACAGATTATAAATCAAACTAAAATCTATACACAATTTACTTCAAAATGCTATTGAATTTCCAAAGTCAGAATGGTATTCCCCCATTTGAAGAGAATGTTAACTGAGAAAAAAACCATAAATATTCATACCATAAAAAAACATTGCGAACAGCCATAATTATTTTATGATTTATGGTTGAATATGTTGTGTTTTATTAAAACCCTTTTTGTGGTATAAATTTTGTAGAGCAAATATGACAATAAAATTCAAATGACAGGTAAGCAAATAAGGAATTCTATTGTTACAAAATAATTGCAGGTAAAAAAATACATATACTCAATTCATGGACTAACTAGTAAATAATGCGCAGGCGCAGAGATTAGTTTTTATGAAAAGCAATTGGTATTGATAATATTGGGTAGTCGAAAAAGTACTTTTTTTAATTTTGTATATTATTGCATTAACCATCAGCTTACTTGTGTTTAGTGCAGTAAACTTCACCCCGGTAAGGCAGATATGGTCACCTCAAACATTTTTCAAGAGCAAACTACTATTTTGGCCGGTGAACATGGAACAGTTTTGTAGCAAAAATGTTGTTTTCTAGATCATTGGATCCTACTTCTTCAAAGATGATGCGAATCGTTTGTTTACGTATATGTAAATAGTGAGAACTACCATGGGAAGTTATCCAATTTGCAAGAGCTTGACTTGAATGCACAGTTGCCACTCGAGCCAAAAACAATCTACCAAAATTTGCATACAATTTTACCAAAAAATCTTATTTTGCAAAATTTTAATTCAATAGAAAATTTTGTCAAAATTTTATTTCTATAGATGATTTTGTCAAAATTTTATTATTATAGAAAAAATTTTCAAAATTTTGTATCTATAGATGATTTTGTCAAAATTTTATTTTTATAGAAAATTTTGTTAAAATTTTATTTCTATAGACAATTTTGTCAAAATTTTATTTCTATAGAAAAATTTGTCAAAATTTTATTTCTATAGAAAATTATGTCAAAATTTTAATTCTATAGAAAGTTTTGTCCAAATTTTATTTCTATAGATGATTTTGTCAAAATTTTATTATTATAGAAAATTTTGTCAAAATTTTATTTCTATAGAAAATTTTGTCCAAATTTTATTTTTATACATAATTTTGTCAAAATTCTATTTCTATAGAAAATTTTGTCGAAATTTTATTTCTAAATATGATTTTGTCAAAATTTTATTTCTATAGATGATTTTGTCAAAATTTTATTTCTATGGCAAATGTTCTCAAAATTTTATTTCTATAGAAAATTTTGTCAAAATTTTATTTCTATAGAAAATTTTGTCAAAATTTTATTTCTATAGAAAATGTTGTCAAAATTTTAATTCTATAGAAAATTTAGTCCAAATTTTATTTATATAGATGATTTTTGTCAAAATTTTATTATTATAGAAAATTTTGTCAAAATGTTATTTTTATAGATAATTTTGTCAAAATTCTATTTCTATAGAAAATTTTGTCGAAATTTTATTTCTATAAATGATTTTGTCAAAATTCTATTTCTATAGAAAATTTTGTCAAAATTTTATTATTATAGAAAATTTTGTCAAAATTTTATTTCTATAGAAAATTTTGTCAAAATTTTATTTTTATAGAAAATTTTGTCAAAATTTTATTTCTATAGAAAATTTTCTCAAAAATTTATTTCTATAGAAAATTTTGTCAAAATTTTATTTCTATAGATGATTTTGTCAAAATTTTATTATTATAGAAAATTTTGTCAAAATTTTATTTCTATAGAAAATTTTGTCAAAATTTTATTTCTATAGAAAATTTTGTCAAAATCTTATTTCTACAGGAAATTTTGTTTCTATTGAAAATTTAGCCCAAATTTTATTTCTATAGATGATTTTGTCAAAATTTTATTTTATTGAAAATTTTGTCAAAATTTTATTTTTATACATAATTTTGTCAAAATTCTATTTCTATAGAAAATTTTGTCGAAATTTTATTTCTAAATATGATTTTGTCATAATTTTATTTCTATAGATGATTTTGTCAAAATTTTATTTCTATGGCAAATGTTCTCAAAATTTTACTTCTATAGAAAATTTTGTCCAAATTCTATTTCTATAGAAAATTTTGCCAAAATTTTATTATTAAAAAAAATTTTGTCAAAATTTTATTTCTATAGAAAATTTTGTCAAAATTTTAATTCTATAGAAAAGTTAGTCAAACTTTTATTTCTATAAATGATTTGGTCAAAATTCTATTTCTATAGAAAATTTTGTCAAAATTCTATTTCTATAGAAAATTTTGTCGAAATTTTATTTCTATCGAACATTTTGTCAAAATTTTATTTCTATAGAAAATTTTGTCAAAATTTTAATTCTATAGAAAATTTAGTCCAAATTTTATTTCTATAGAAAATTTTGTAAAACTTTTATTTCTATAGAAAATTTTGTAAAAATTTTATTTCTATGGCAAATGTTCTCAAAATTTTATTTCTATAGAAAATTTAGTCCAAATTCTATTTCTATAGAATATTTTGTCAAAATTTTATTATTATAGAAAATTTTGTCAAAATGTTATTTTTATAGATAATTTTGTCAAAATTCTATTTCTATAGAAAATTTTGTCGAAATTTTATTTCTATAAATGATTTTGTCAAACTTCTATTTCTATAGAAAATTTTGTCAAAATTTTATTATTATAGAAAATTTTGTCAAAATTTTATTTCTATAGAAAATTTTGTCAAAATTTTATTTCTATAGAAAATTTTGTCAAAATCTTATTTCTACAGGAAATTTTGTTTCTATTGAAAATTTAGCCCAAATTTTATTTCTATAGATGATTTTGTCAAAATTTTATTTTATTGAAAATTTTGTCAAAATTTTATTTTTATACATAATTTTGTCAAAATTCTATTTCTATAGAAAATTTTGTCGAAATTTTATTTCTAAATATGATTTTGTCATAATTTTATTTCTATAGATGATTTTGTCAAAATTTTATTTCTATGGCAAATGTTCTCAAAATTTTACTTCTATAGAAAATTTTGTCCAAATTCTATTTCTATAGAAAATTTTGCCAAAATTTTATTATTAAAAAAAATTTTGTCAAAATTTTATTTCTATAGAAAATTTTGTCAAAATTTTAATTCTATAGAAAAGTTAGTCAAACTTTTATTTCTATAAATGATTTGGTCAAAATTCTATTTCTATAGAAAATTTTGTCAAAATTCTATTTCTATAGAAAATTTTGTCGAAATTTTATTTCTATCGAACATTTTGTCAAAATTTTATTTCTATAGAAAATTTTGTCAAAATTTTAATTCTATAGAAAATTTAGTCCAAATTTTATTTCTATAGAAAATTTTGTAAAACTTTTATTTCTATAGAAAATTTTGTAAAAATTTTATTTCTATGGCAAATGTTCTCAAAATTTTATTTCTATAGAAAATTTTGTCAAAATTCTATTTCTATAGAAAATTTTGTCAAAATTTTATTATTATAAAAAATTTTGTCAAAATTTTATTTCTATTGAAAATTTTGTCAAAATTTTAATTCTATAGAAAATTTAGTCACACTTTTATTTCTATAAATTATTTGGTCAAAATTCTATTTCTATAGAAAATTTTGTCCAAATTTTATTTGTCCAAATTTTCTATTTCTATAGAAAATTTTGTCCAAATTTTATTTCTATAGATGATTTTGTCCAAATTTTATTTCTATAGACGATTTTGTCAAAATTTTATTTCTATAGAAAATTTTGTCCAAATTCTATTTCTATAGAAAATTTTGTCAAAATTTTATTTCTATAGAAAATTCTGTCAAAATTTTAATTCTATAGAAAATTTAGTCCAAATTTTATTTCTATAGAAAATTTTGTCCAAGTTTTAATTCTATAGAAAATTTAGTCCAAATTTTATTTCTATAGATGATTTTGTCAAAATTTTATTATTATAGAAAATTTTGTCAAAATTTTATTATTATAGAAAATTTTGTCCAAATTTTATTTCTATAGAAAATTATGTCAAAATTTTATTTCTATAGATGATTTTGTCAAAATTTTATTTCTATAGGTGATTTTGTCAAAATTTTATTATTATGGAAATTTGTGTCAAAATTTTATTTCTATAGAAAATTGTGTCAAAATTTTATTTCTATAGAAAATTTTGTTAAAATTTTATTTCTATGGCAAATATTCTTAAAATTTTATTTCTATAGAAAATTTTGTCAAAATTTTAATTCTATTTTATTATCAAATTTTATTTCTATAGATGATTTTATTATTATAGAAAATTTTGTCCAAATTTGATTTCTGTAGACAATTTTGTCAAAATTTTATTTCTATAGAAAATTTTGTCAAAATTTTAATTCTATTTTATTATCAAATTTCATTTCTATAGAAAATTTTGTCGAAATTTTATTTCTATAAATGATTTTGTCAAAATTCTATTTCTATAGAAAATTTTGTCAAAATTTTAATTCTATTTTATTATAAAATTTTATTTCTATAGATGATTTTGTCAAAATTTTATAGCTATAGAAAATGTTGTCAAAATTCTATTTCTATAGAAAATTTTGTCAACATTTTATTTCTATAGATGATTTTGTCCAAATTTTATTTCTATAGATGATTTTGTCAAAATTTTATTATTATAGAAAATTTTGTCAAAATTTTATTTTTATAGAACATTTTGTTAAAATTTTATTTCTATAGATAATTATGTCAAAATTTTATTTCTATAGAAAATTTTGTCAAAATTTTATTTCTATAGAAAATTTTGTCAAAATTTTAATTCTATAAATGATTTGGTCAAAATTATATTTCTATAGAAAATTTTGTCCAAATTTTATTTCTATGGCAAATGTTCTCAAAATTTTATTTCTATAGAAAATTTGTTCGATTATTAATATTTTTTTTTATTCTTTAACCTCGAAATATAAAAGGCATAGTTAAATTTTCTTTTTCTAATTGCAAATACTGGGTGATTTAAAATAACACCTCTTAATGGAAAATAAATAAAATAAACTATGAAGTCATTTTAAATCTAAGCCTTTGTAGAAAAATTGTTGTCATAGTCGATGTCTACCTAGAATTATCGCAATCAAACACCCCAAGATATTTAAAAGAATTTTTGGAAATAGATAAGAAAAACTACCAAGGAATTGTTATCTGCTATATTTTTTTATCCAACCAAAAAAAATCGTGAACACCAAAACGATTTGAAAATCAAACACGAACCAAAAAGCAGCTGCTGCTCTAAGGGGTTCCATGAAATTAACTCCCGAAAAATAATGACAACACTTGTTCAAAACTACGGGGAAACAAAATAAAAGTAAAAAACAAATACAAAACTCCACATACAAGTGTCTCGCGATTCGTATTATTTGCATTGGACCAGAACAAAAAATTAGATATGATTCCTTTCTTTGTTTCGGTGTTTTTTTTTTTGTCTACCCATATTCTTTTCATTTTTCTTAAAGAACACGCGCCACATGCCCAGAACCCCTTTCAATGAGACAGCTGTCTCGTTTTCTTTTTCTTTTTTGTTTTTAGGTAAATAAATTTCCAAATAAACACCAAGACCTTGGGTTTTCGAAAGAGTAACTCAAAAGTAAAAGGGCAGTATACTCGAAGTAGAAGAATTAATTCGAGTAAGGGTCGATCTTTAAGAGGGGTAACCATTTTTTTCCAAAACATTGGTAGGCCCATCGTGTTTGTGTTTAGCCTTCACAAAGAATCCCTAAGACGAAGATGTTTATATATGGGCAACCAATGGAATTTTATTTTTGTTTTTTATTTTGTCTGTACATTGGATTGCTTTTAGTTTTGGAAACAGCAGATGGTTTAGTTTTTTTTTATGAAATGCAGTTGGAGTAATTTTTCCTAATTTCACTTTTAGTTGTCCAACTGTGGAACTAATCATAAATCTTCTTGGTTTTGAGTGACTTCAAATTTGAGTCCAAAATATGGTAACACTCTTCTCTAAATAACGCTCTATTCTTGCATTTGAGATATCTCTTTTGTAGGAAAAGGACATATTCAAATAAAAAAGGAGATTTGGCAACTTGTACGCATTTAGTGGAAGGAGTATGAGATAAAGTTCTATACAAAAGAACCCTCTGTTGTTGTTATCCAACCATATGCGCATGCGTACTCGTATGTGCGTAAATTTATTTTAGACTCATTCTGGCTCTTTTGTACCTGTTCATTTACTATTGAAACCTATTTTCCCTTAAATAGCTGCACATGCCAGTGTCGACGTTGCAATTCATTAATAAACTCAATTTTTATTTATATCACTCATTTGCGCAAACGCAGGTCCTTACCTTATTATACCCTCCACCATAGGATGGGGGTATATTAACTTTGTCATTCAGTTTGTAACACATCGAAATATTGCTCTAAGACCCCATAAAGTATATATATTCTGGGTCGTGGTGAAATTCTGAGTCGATCTAAGCATGTCCGCCCGTCCGTCTGTCTGTTGAATTCACGCTAACTTCCGAACGAAACAAGCTATCGACTTGAAACTTGGCACAAGTAGTTGTTATTGATATAGGTCGGATAGTATTGCAACTGGGCCATATCGGTCCACTTTTACGTATAGCCCCCACATGAACGGATCCCCAAATTTGCCTTGCAGACCCTCTAAGAGAAGCAAATTTCATCCAATCCGGATGAAATTTGATATATGGTGTTAGTATATGGTCTCTAACAACTATGCAAAAATTGGTCCACATCGGACCATAATTATATATAGCCCCCATATAAACCGATCCCCCGATTTGGCTTTCGGAGCCTCTAAGAGAAACAAATTTCATCCGATTCGGCTGAAAGTTGGTACATGGTGTTAGTATATGGTCTCTAACAACCATGCAAAAATAAACCGATCCCCAGATTGGACCTCCGGAGCCTCGTGGAAGAGCAAAATTCAACCGATTCGGTTGAAATTTGGTATGTGGTGTTAATATATGGCCTCAAACATCCATGCAAAAATTGGTCGGAATCGGTCCATAATTATATATAGCCCCCATATAAACCGATCCACAGATTTGACCTCCGGAGCCCCTTGGAAGAGCAAAATTCATCCGATCTGGTTGAAATTTGGTACGTGGTGGTAGTATATGATATTTAACAACCATGCCAAAAGTGATCCATTTCAGTCCATAATCATATATAGCCCCCATATAAACCGATCCCGAAATTTGGTTTTGGAGCCTCTTCGAGGAGCAAATTTCATCCGAGTGAGTTGAAATTTGGTACATTGGTCTAGTATATGGCCGCTAACAACCATGCCTAACAAGGTCCATATCGGTCTATAGTTAGTCAGATAAATCGATCCCCAATCACACAAAAATTGTCCATATCAAGTTCCTAATTGTATATAGCCCCCATATAAGCGACCCCCATATTTCAATTCTGGCACTCTAACATACGTACCGTGCAAAAGTCCATATTGATTCGTAATTATTTGTAGACTCACCTACACATACCATTTTTGTCTAATATGTACCACGTATGGACTAACTCACAATTTAGAAAACGATTTAAGATACCACAACCCAAGTAACCCAAGTGTTACCGCAACCCAAGTAATTCGATTGTGGATGACAGTTTTTAGTATAAGTTTCTATGCAATCCATGGTGGAGGGAACATAAGATTCGGCGTGGCCGAACTTACGGCCGTATATACTTGTCTTTACACTCATACGCTTGCCTACTTGTACTGGAGTAATATTGTTGTTCCCTTTTTACATTTCCCCATATCTATTATTGGATAGTCGAAAAAGTTTTTGTTTTTTTTTTATAGAAATAAAATTTTGGCAAAATTTTCTATAGAAATAAAATTTAGACAAAGTTTTCTATAGATATAAAATTTGAACTAAATGTTCCATAGAAATAAAATTTTGAAAAAAATTTTATATAGAAATAACATTTTGAAAAAAATTTTCTATAGAAATAAAATTTTGGAAAAAAATTTCTATGGAAATAAAATTTTGACAAAAAAAAAATAAAATGTTATTAAAGTTTTCTATAGAAATAAATTTTTGACAAAATTTTCTTAGAAAAAAAAATTTTTGAGAAAATTAACTTAGAAATAAAATCTTTACAAAATTTTCTATAGAAAAAAATTACAAAATTTTCTATAGAAACAAATTTACAAAATTTTCTATAGAAATAAATTTTTTAGAAAATTAACTATACAAAAAAAAATTGAAAAAATTTTCTTTGGTTATAAAATTTTGCCAAAATTTTCGTAATAAATAAATTTTTGACAAAATTTTTCTTTTGAAATAAAATTTTGTCGAAAATTTTCTATAGAAGTAAAATTTTGCCGAAAATATTCTATAGAAATAAAATTTTGCCGAAAATTTTCTATAGAAATAAAAATTTGAGAAAATAACTTAGAAATAAAATCTTTACAAATTTTTCTATAGAAATAAAATTTTGACAAAATTTTCTTAGAAATAAAATTTTGAGAAAATTAACTTAAAAATAAAATCTTTACAAAATTTTCTATAGAAAAAAATTTACAAAATTTTCTATAGAAATAAAATTTTGAAAAAATTTTCTATAGAAATAAAATGTTGACAACATTTTTTATAGAAATAAAATTTTGACAAAATTTTCTATAGAAATAAAATTTTGACAACATTTTCTATAAAAATAAAATTTTAACAAAATTTTCTATCGAAATAAAATTGTGACAAAATTTTCTATAGAAATAAAATTTTGACAAAATTTTCTATAGAAATAAAATTTTGCCGCAAATTTTCTATAGAAATAAAATTTTGCCGAAAATTTTCTATAGAAATAAAATTTTGACAAAATTTTCTATAGAAATAAAAATTTGACAAAATTTTCTATAGAAATAAAATTTTTCCGGTAATATTCTATAGAAATAAAATTTTGCCGAAAATTTTCTATAGTAATAAAATTTTGCCGAAAATTTTCTATAGAAATAAAATTTTGACAAAATTGTCTATAGAAATAAAATTTTGCCGAAAATTTTCTGTAGTAATAAAACTTTGCCGAAAATTTTCTATAGAAATAAAATTTTGACAAAATTTTCTATAGAAATAAAACTTTGACAAATTTTTCTATAGAAATAAAATTTTGACAAAATTTTCTATAGAAATAAAATTTTGCCGAAAATTTTCTATAGAAGTAAAATTTTGCCGAATGTATTCTATAGAAATAAAATTTCTACAAAATTTTCTATAGAAATAAAATTTTGACAAAATTTTCTTTGGATATTAAATTTTGTCAAAATTTTCGTAATAAAGTTTTGACAAAATTTTCTATAGAAAGACATTTTTGACAAAATGTACAAAATTTTCTATAAAAATAAAATTTTTAGAAAATTAGCAATGTCCATTGGCAACATTGGTCTTTTAAAGTCGTGTTTTGTTATTATCTCCGCAAAGTAAAAATATAATTAATAATATTTAATTCATTTGCCTGGCTATTGACATTAAAATATCGTTATTTAATTCAGTACAATCAATAGAACCTGAATTGAATAAAATGACATCGCGACGAAGCCTTAAAAATCGAATTTTTTGTGGTCAGTGCAAAAAAGAAGTAAAAGAAAATGATAATAGCATAGAGTGTGATAAATGCACCGAACAGTATCATGCTCGGTGTACTGCATTGACCAAAAGTCAATTTGATTACTTTTGTAAAAATGACAACGAAGAATATGTTTGCCATGTATGTGAAAACACAAACAACACATCGAATAACACAGCGAATAACAACACTTCGTTTGAAGCTCAATTGGATGTCATCAACATGAGGTTAAAAAAACTTGATCAACTGGATAGTTTGACCGATGCTATGAATTTTATGTCTAGTAAATTTGATGAAGTTTTGAAAGGAGTAGCTGAGAACAAGAAGAAATTGGAGGTAATGCAGAAAGAGAACAAGGCATTGAAAGGAAAAGTGAGCGAGCTGCAAGAATCAATACGGTTTTTAAATGATCAGAGAGTAAAGTACGATTGTGTTATAACTGGTATACAAACAGCTGATGATGTCTCAGCTGAGGCTGCGGTATTGAAGTTGGCGAGCGATGTTGGTGTTGATGTGTGTAAAGAGAGCATTGGTGATGCCTACTATTTGAAAAATAAAAGCGCTAAAAATGATAAAAAGTCCATTGTAGTAAAGTTTAATTCAAAAAAATCAAAGGAAAAGCTTATGATGATTAAAAGTAAATTGAACGAGAAGGATGACACTAAGAAAATATTTGTACACGATTATCTAAGCAAGGAGACAATGACACTTTTGAATTATGCAAAGGCTTTAAAAAATGTTGGTTATCGTGCAGTTTATGCTAAAGATGGCAGAGTTTTTGTTAAGATGACTGAATTATCGAAACCGAGACTAGTAAAAAACATGGAAGAAGTAGATAATCTATTGTTGCAAGCATCAGTTCATCAAAACAAAAGGCAATCAAAACAGCTCATACCAGTTGAAGCAGATGAATCAGATGATAATTCCTATGTATCTCCAACGTAAATATGTTATATTTCATTATATAATGTATTAATTAGTATGTACTATTATTATTACTAAAAAAATATTTCTATAATGAATAATAATCAATACATGAATTCTTTTCAATTATTTAAAAACATTTTTGCTAATTTGAAATCCAATGATTTCCATTTGTTATCTGTAAATATCAGAAGCATGTCATCAATTTCAAAATTTAACAAATTTAAAAATTTGCTTTCGGAATTGCCAAAGCTACCACTTCTTATTGCAGTTCAAGAAACATGGTTTCATAAAGATATTGTCCAAATATATGATATACCTGGCTATAAACCAGTTCATTGTTGTCGATTTGACTCTTATGGTGGGACGTCAATTTATGTTCGAAATTTGTATTCATTTAGTGTGGAGGAAATTCGAAGCGAGAATTTTATAGATTCTATTGCAATGAAGTTTAATGATATAAAGGTTAATGGAAGACCCTTAATATTCATATCTTTTTATAAGTCCCCAAGGTGTATCACGAGCAATTTTCTGTCGTTTCTAGAGATTATGTTAGAGAGATATGGCAGGTATCCGTGTGTAATTGTTGGTGATGCCAATATTGATATTCTAGAGCCTAACATATCTGCGGAGCTATTGAATCTTTTGATGAATTTTGACTATAAGAACTGTCATGATCTTGTTACTAGGCCACAAAGTAAATCATCAATTGATCACGTGTACAGCAACATTCATAAACCTTTTTTTATAGACTCAATTGAGTGTGAACTATCCGATCACAATATAATTTCTTGTAGGATAGCCTTCGGGGTTAAGAGTTGTGAAGTTGTGAGTGATAGTTATATGGTTTGTGATTATGAGAAGTTGAACAATGTCCTAATAGATAAAATTCGGGATTTACAATACACAGGTGATCCTTCAATTGATACTTCTTGTTTAACAGCTTGTTTGGACGAAGCGATTAACATTTCAACTGTGAATAAAACGAAGATTTATGATTTGAGGAGCAGCATAGCTCCATGGGTCAATGGAAATCTTAAGAAACTTCTGGCGTACAAAGATCGTCTTTTGAAGCTTCGTAGGAAGAATCCGCATTCAAATATAAACTTATATTTGAAGAGCATCAGTAGAGTGATTAAAATTGCTTATAAAAATTCAATGAACAACTATTATGCTGATACTTTAACGAATTTGAGGAATGATCCTAAAAAGTCATGGGGCTTCTTGAACAGATCACTTGGAAGAGTTAAGGATAGAGAGATATGTATAAATGACAGGTATGGAAAAGTAGTTAAATGTGATAAACTTAAGAGTGAAACTTTGAATAATTATTTTGTGGATTCAATTCGGAGGGTGAAGTCAAGAATTGACGAGCACCCGAATGATGATATTAATGGCTTAGGAACATTGGGTACATATAACACACGTTTTCGTATTAGTTACACGTCTAATGAGGAAATAGAGGACATTATTAGTAACTTATTACCTTCTAAGAGTTGTGGGCATGATGGGATATATCCGAAGACGCTGTTATCTTGTGCTACTATAATAACTCCATATTTAGTGAGGATTTTTAATGACATGGTGAGAACCTCAACATATCCACAAATCCTTAAAGTACATAAAGTGGTACCAATACCTAAAAAAAGTGACGCTGCTGCGTTAGAAGATTTCCGACCCATTTCAATTCTGCCAGTTATTGACACTGTTTTCGAGCGTGTAATACATAGTCAACTGTATAGGTATTTTTTGGATAATCATTTATTGAATGATTACCAATATGGCTTTCGGAAAGCATGTGGGACGGAGGAGGCTGTTATAAATGTGCATACCAGTATTTGCAAGGGATTAGATGAGGGTCATCGGGCCGTTATTGGGGTATTTTATGATTTATCGAAAGCCTTTGATCTTGTCGATCACAATATTTTGATAAGGAAACTCGAATCTTATGGAATTTGTGGTAATGGACTGATGCTATTGAAAAATTATTTAACTAACAGGAAACAGTTTGTACAGCTGAAAGGGCAGAAAAGTTCACTGAGAGATGTCAGGTATGGAGTACCTCAAGGTAGTGTTTTAGGGCCGCTACTGTTTTCTATTTATATAAACGATTTGAAGGATCTAACATTGGATGGGAGGATATTTATTTACGCGGATGACATTTGTCTTATTTATCCCTATAAAAATGAAACAGCGGTAAAGCTTCATATAGAAAGAGATGCGTCATTGATTTTAGAGTTTATTCGCCTTAATAAGCTCTATCTGAACTCCGACAAGACTCAACTTATCAGATTTAAACCTCGTTTTAAATTCAGCAATCGATTTAGTATTCATATTAATGGAAGTGAGATACAGGAAGTTCACACCGTACGATATTTAGGTTTACATTTACAAGGGAACCTTTCGTGGGATAGTCATATACATTACCTTAAATCTAAAATATCACCAGCACTTGGATTACTATACAAGTTTCAACACAGGTTCGATATGAAAACTAAACTCTTAATTTTTCAGGCCTTGATTCAAAGTCATTATAGTTACTTGCCTATAATTTATGGTTGGATAAAATCAGCTGAGTTGAAATCTCTTCAACGGCTTCAGAATAAAGCTCTGAAAATCGTAGCAAATTTGAGAATTTCTCATTCCACTTTGGACTTATATCAGGAATTTTTCCCCACAATTTTGCCTATATATGGAATTCATAAACTTCAATCAATGATCTATATTTATAAAAGCTTACATAATATCGGACATCACACCATACACTTTGTGAGAAATCAGCTATCGGTAAATACCCGTAATAGAAATAATTTAAAAATAGCTTATTGTCAATCTGAAACCACAAAACAACGTATTGATCATGTAGGTACGCAGCAATATAATTTGCTGCCCCCATATATTAAAGAAATTGAACATCTATCTTTGTACAAAATTACTTTGAAGAAATATTTACTAGAACGAATTGAAGAGCTTCTGGTATAATGTAAATGGAGATAAAATATTATTAATTATTGTATTTATATAAAATGGAATTTAAATAATATTATGTATATCTTTATTAAATTGTTAATATATACTTTATGAACAGTCTCTAAAATGCCTAATGGCGCAGAGACGAAATGTATTAATGTTTTGTAATTTGCACAATAAAAAAAAAAAAAAAAAAAAAAAAAAAAAAAAAAAAAAATTACAAAATTTTCTATAAAAATAAAAATTTTAGAAAATTAACTATTGAAAAAATTACATAACTTTCTTTGGATATAAAATTTTGCCGAAATTTTCTTAATCAATAGATTTTATAGAAATAAAATTTTCTATAGAAATAAAATTTTGACAAAATTTTCTATAGAAATAAAATTTTGACAACATTTTACAACAAAGACAAATTTTTCTTTGGATATAAAATTTTGCCAAAATTTTCGTAATAAATAAATTTTTCACAAAATTTTCTTTTGAAATAAAATGTTGACAAAAATTTCTATAGAAGTAAAATTTTCCCGAAAATATTGTATAGAAATAAAATTTTGCCGAAAATATTCTATAGAAATAAAATTTTGACAAAATTTTCTATAGAAATAAAATTTTGCCGAAAATTTCCTATAGAAATAAAATGTTGAGAAAATTAACTTAGAAATAAAATCTTTACAAAATTTTCTATTGAAATAAAATTTTTAGAAAATTAACTATAGAAAAAAAATTTACAAAATTTCCTTTGGAAATAAAATTTTGCCAAAATTTTCGTAATAAATAAATTTTTGATAAAATTTTCTATAGAAATAAATTTTTCACTAAATTTTCTTTTGAAATAAAATGTTGACAAAATTTTCTATACACACAAAAAAATTTCACGAAAATTCTTCCAATTAAAATTTTAATTGAGTTTTTTCTATAGAAATATAATTTTGACAAAATTTTCTATAGAAATACAATTTGGCAAAATTTTCTATAGAAATACAAGTTTGACAAAATTTTCTATAGAAATAAAATTTTCTATAGAAATAAAATTTTGCCGAAAATTTTCTATAGAAGTAAAATTTTGCCGAAAATATTCTATAGAAGTAAAATTTTGCCGAAAATATTCTATAGAAATAATTTTGACAAAATTTTATATAGAAATGAAATTTTGACAAAATTTTCTATAGAAAAAAATGTACAAAATTTTCTATAAAAAAAAAAATTTTAGAAAATTAACTATAGAAAAAAAATTATAAACTTTCTTTGGATATAAAATTTTGCCGAAATTTTCTTGATCAAAAAATTTTATAAAAATAAAATTTTCTATAGAAATAAAAATTGGACAAAATTTTTTATAGAACTAAAATTTTGGCGAAAAATTTTTATAGAAATAAAATTTTGACAAAGTTTTTTATAGAAAATATTGGGAAAATTTTTTATAGAAATAAAATTTTGACAAAGTTTTCTATAGAAAATATTGAGAAAATTTTGACAAAGTTTTCTATAGAAATAAATTATTGAGAAATTTTTCTATAGAAATAAAATTTTGTTAAAATTTTCTATAGAAATACATTTTTTTGGAAATTTTCTATAGAAATAAAAATTTGAGAAAATTTTCTAAAGAAATAAAGTGCCACCATTTTCAAATCCCACAAAACGATACTGTCGTTAATTTTCATTTGAAAAATTTGGGCTTATATTCATAATTCAAATTGGTTGCGTAAATAGCATTAAGTTACTCCCCAAAAACATAAAAATTCGGTGTTGTTGTTTTCCATACAATCCATTGGGGCTGACTTTCATGGGGCCCATTTTCATAGCGGTGTTTCCCCCGCCCATGAAATACATCTGATGTAATAGAATGGTATTCGGAGCAACAAAAGGCTGTATAGTTGCCACCATTTTCACATCCTAGAATGGGAAAATAGGCCCCTCCTGAAAACGAAACACCATCTCAAAAAGCAAATTGGGGTATATTTTCATTTGAAATCTTGGGATATATTTTTATAATGGGGTCCAAATATAAAATGATGTTACACGCAAAACAAAAAAACAAATATTTTGTGGTATGGTTTTCCATATAATTTTTTGGGGGTTCTACTTCATTTAGGTATTAGGGGCTCATTTTCATTGGCCCTGAAAAAGGATATATCTTCTTTTGGTAAAGTTTTAATTAGGGCTGAGGATATTTTAATTTTATTATTTATTACTTAATTTATTATTATTTTAATAAACTTATTTATACGGCCACTATCACCTAGAGGCTGTCGGCTATCGGTCTATGAATTCCTAATACGTTCTACTCTGCATGTATTCTAACAAAAAACTCTTAACATCCTTGAAAAATTCTTACTTTTCTTCAGTAATAATCAAAATGCCCAGCATGGTGCTTCAAGACTCTTAGACAGCTGTCTTTATATCCTGCCTTTGCAACATTTCCTTTTTTCATATGGAACATTTTCATCTGGAACATATCTCGCCATACGCCCACATATGTTTGTCGTTATCCTCTACATGCACTGCAGCATTTTGGCCTCCGATAGTTTCCCATTTTGTAATACCTTTCCAAATTATGGAATCAATATACTGAAATGTATAAAGGAACTGCAATCAGTTGAGTGCTAGGGAATAGCAATCAAAAAATTGTTTGAGTTTCAATAAAACGTCTTTAGGGAATCCTGGAAGTAGAAAAATCACAGTAATTTGATATTCACTCAGGCAAATGCAAAGGAATTTCATATGCCTGCCAGCAATACTGGCTGCTTGTTGTGCAGTTGCTAGAGTCCTCTAGATTTGTAATTTAAGGGAGAATTTTTTGCATCGCAATAGGAATTTGTGTTTTGTATTTCCTTTCTTTCTTGCAGGTGTTTCGTCTCTTGTCTATTTCTAGTGGAGATTTTTAAGTACCGGATATCTATTTATTTGCCTAGGAAGAGGATACGTTCTGGTTAGTATGCCTGTTAGAGTCTATTACTACTCGTTGTATTGTGAATCAAAGTACTTGGAATCACATGCCTGTGGAGTTTAACTAAAGAGAGAGAGGAAAAAGGAAGGAAGTTGTTTTGAAGTGCCTTCAAAGATTCTTTTGAATGGATACGGTTGTTTTGGGATCTCTCAAGAGTTTGCTGTCCTAGGAAGTGTAAATATGCATTGTATGTTTTCCATTATTATTTTTTTTTTTTTTTTGGGGAATTCCGCATTTTTTTGATGAGTATCTAAAGTGGTTTTCTGTATTTAATTTTTGTTTTTTTGTAAAATTTGAAACTTCATCAAATGTGAAGTATGGAAATTCGATTTTTGTAGAATTTTATGTTTCATTTCGTATGATTGGTACCCAAGTTGTTATAAGAAAATTGAAAATACGTTCCACTGTAGAAGATTAAAAAAAAAGATCAAAAATAAAAAAAATATTTCTATAGAAAATTTTGTAAAAATTGCATTTCTAGGGAAACATTTTGTCAAAATTTTATGTTATATCTATAGAAAATATTCTCAAAATTTTATTTCTATAGAAAATTTTGTCAAAATTTAAGTCTATAGAAAATTTTGTCAAAATTTTATTACTATAGAAATATTTTTTTCTATAGAAAATTTTCTGTCAATATTCCACATATGTATGGACATATGTATATGTGGAATATTGACAGAAAATTTTTTCAAAGTTGTTTTTTATAGAAAATTTTGTCAAAATGTTATCTATAAAAAGTCTTGTCAAAATTTTATTTCTATAAAAAATTTATTCAAAATTTTATTACTATAGCAATATTTTTTCCTATAGAAAATTTAGTCAAAATTTTATTTCTATAGAAAATTTTGCAAAATTTTGTTTGTTACACAAAAATTTTTTCAAAATTTTATTTCTATTGATAATTATACCCTGCGCCACACTGTGGAACAGGGTATTATAAGTTAGTGCATATGTTTGTAACACCCAGAAGGAGACGAGATAGACACATGCTGTCTTTGGCAGTAATGCTCGGGATGGTTCCCTGAGTCGATATAACCATGTCCGTCTGTCCGTCCGTCCATCCGTCCGTCCATCCGTCCGTCCGTCCGTCTGTCTGTGAACACATTTTTGTGATCAAAGTCTAGGTCGCAGTTTAAGTCCAATCGACTTCTAATTTGGCACATGTTCCTGTTTTGGGTCAGAATAGAACCCTGTTGATTTTGGAAGAAATCGGTTCAGATTTAGATAAAGCTCCCATATATAGCTTTCGCCCGATATGGACTTATATGGCCCCAGAAGCCAGATTTTTGGCCGAATTTGGTTGAAATTTTGCACTAGTAGTACAATTAGTAGTATACTTAAGTGTGCAAAATTTGATTGAAATCGGTTCAGATTTAGATATAGCTCCCATATATATCTTTCGCCCGATATGGAAATTTTGCACCGAGAGTAGATTTTGCATTGTAGCTATGCGTACCAAATGTGGTTGAAATCGGTTCAGATTTAGATATAGCTCCCATATATA
The DNA here is from genome assembly GCF_050003625.1 of Haematobia irritans. NCBI lineage: Eukaryota > Metazoa > Arthropoda > Insecta > Diptera > Muscidae > Haematobia > Haematobia irritans. The sequence continues at coordinate 190,273,311 of NC_134400.1, read as the reverse complement.
TCTTTCGCCCGATATGGACTAATACGGTCCCAGAAGACAGAGTTTTGGCCTAATTTGTTTGAAATTTTGCACTAGGAGTACAATTAGTTAAGTGTGCAAAATTTGATTGAAATCGGTTCAGATTTAGACATAGCTCCCATATATATCTTTCGCCCGATATGGACTAATATGGTTCTAATAGACAGAGTTTTGGCCCAATTTGGTTGAAATTTTGCACAGGAAGTAGATTTAGCATTGTATTTGATTGAAATCGGTTCAGATTTATATATAGCTCCCATATATAGCTTTCGCCTGATTTACACTCATATGACCACAGAGGCCAATTTTTTACTCCGATTTAGTTGAAATTTTGCACAGGGAGTAGAATTAGCATTGTAGCTATGCGTGCCCAATTTGGTTGAAATCGGTTCATATTTAGCTATAGCTCCCATATATATTTCTTCTGATTTCGACAAAAATGGTCAAAATACCAACATTTTCCCTTTTAAAATCGCCTCTGCTTAGTCGAAAACTTGTAAAAAGGACTGTAATTTTCCTAAACTTCTAATACATATATATCGAGCGATAATTCATAAATAAACTTTTGCGAAGTTTCCTTAAAATTGCTTCAGATTTGAATGTTTCCCATATTTTTTTACTAACATTGTGTTCCACCCTAGTGCAGTAGCCGACTTAAATTTGGAGTCTATAGATTTTGTAGTAGTCTATCAAATTCTGTCTAGATCGAGTGATATTTAAATGTATGCATTTGGGACAAACCTTTATATATAGCCCCACAGACATTTGTCGGATGTGATATGGTATCGAAAATTTAGATCTACAAAGTGGTGCAGGGTATAATATAGTCGGCCCCGCCCGACTTTAGACTTTCCTTACTTGTTTTCTTTAGAAAATTTTGTCAAAATTTTTTTTCTTTAGAAAATTTCATAAAAATTTTTTCTTTAGAAAATTTTGTCAACATTTTTATACCCTCCACCATAGGATGGGGGTATATTAACTTTGTCATTCCGTTTGTAACACATCGAAATATTGCTCTAAGACCCCATAAAGTATATATATGAAATCACGCTAACTTCCGAACGAAACAAGCTATTGACTTGAAGCTTGGCACAAGTAGTTGTTATTGATGTAGGTCGCATGGTATTGCAAATGGGCCATATCGGTCCACTTTTACGTATAGCCCCCATATAAACGGACCCCCAGATTTGTCTTGCGATTGCTCTAAGAGAAGCAAATTTCATCCGATCCGGCTGAAATTTGGTACATGGTGTTAGTATATGGTCTTTAACAAACATGCAAAAATTGGTCCACATCGGTCCATAATTATATATAGCCCCCATATAAACGGACCCCCAAATTTGGTTGGCGATTGCTCTAAGAGAAGCAAATTTCATCCGATCCGGCTGAAATTTGGTACATGGTGTTGGTATATGTTCTCAAATGACCATGCAAAAATTGGTCCACATCGACCCATAATTATATATAGCCCCCATATAAGCCGATCCCCAGATTTGATCTCCGGAGCCTCTTAGAGGAGCAAAATTCATCCGATCCGGTTAAAATTTGGTACGTGGTGTTAGTATATGGTCTCTAACAACCATGCAAGAATTGGTCCATATCGGTCCATAATTATATATAGCCCCCATATAAATCGATCCCCAGATTTGTCCTCCGGAGCCTCTTGAAGGAGCAAAATTCATCCGATCCGGTTGAAATTTGGAAAATGGTGTTAGAATGTGGACTCTAACAAACACGCAAGAATTGGTTCATATCGGTCCATAATTATATATAGCCCCCATATAAACCGTTCCCCAGATTTGATCTCCGGAGCCTCTTGGAGGAGCAAAATTCATCCGATCCGGTTGAAATTTGCAACGTGGTGTTAGTATAAGGCCGCTAATAATCATGCCAAAATTGGTCCATATCGGTCTATAGTTATATATAGCCGATCCCCAATCACACAAAAATTGGTGCATATCGGTTCATAATCATGGTTACCACTCGAGCCAAAAATAATCTACCAAAATTTTATTTCTATAGAAAATTTTGTCAAAATTTTATTTCTATATATTACGTTGTTAGGAAGTTTTATGATACCTTGCCATTGGCTTCAGTAGAAGTTTCTACGCAATCCATGGTGGAGGGTACATAAGCTTCGGCCTGGCCGAACTTACGGCCGCATATACTTGTTTTCTTTAGAAAATTTCATCAAAATTTTATGTCCATTGAGCAGATTTTTTATTTTGTTTTATTTTAATTTTTTTGTTGGACCTCCGTGGGAAAACTATAAATGATCCGGATTCCGTTTTAGTTAACATCATTAAAATGCCACATTTTAAAATATATATAGACCCTAGTCGATCGATCAATATTTATCCACAAATACATACTATTCGATTTCCCAAAGGGAATTATACATTCTCATAATCTACAACATAGAAATGCGACATCTGACCTTTAATATCATAAGCATAAATAATTTTAAAATAAACAAGAAAACAATCGAAAAGTTTCAATACTAATTCGAAAAATTCGTTTCAAATTTCATTTAATCTTGTATATGTGACACTCTCTTTAAAATTTAATCGCTACAATGACTTGCTCTAGCCCCCCACCCTTCTTTCATCGTTTGTGTATTTAAAACAAATCCATTTTGAAATGTCATCTGTAGCCGACACATCGATGTTTCCCCACAAAACCAAATAAATCATGAATAATGTTCTGTCAACATGAATTCAATGGTAGTTCGAGGTTTATTTCTCGTTTGAAATTAAATCAAATTTGATGGTTTTCTAATGAACTCTGTCGTATGGGCGAGGTGGAGAGAGGCAGCAAATAACAGAAATAGGAAATTTTGGGCGAGATGGTAGTAAAAGGATTAAAATTAAAGTATAATGTACATATATATGGGAGAGGGGTTCCATTTCAGAGATTTGTTGCCAACGAGGGTAGTCCCATACGTAACTACACTCAAAACAAGTTTACTTGGATCCAAAGATTTTCAGAGACAAAATTTCTGTGACAACGACATTATAGTAGGTCATATTCTGAACAAAATGTTGGCCTCTATTTAAGCGCAATCCGATGATACCAAAAATACGGCGAACATTCATCGAAGACTACTATCTCCTCGGCCAGAGAGATAATGACCACCGTCTTCTAGGATTCTAAAGTTGTGCGATGGTAAAACAATCGTAGAAGAAAGCGTACGTAGAAGGTTTTGACCAGGGTTGCCATTTTGGTCCGATTGGACCAAAATTTGTCCAAAAAATTATTAATTTTTAAATTTGGTCCGATGGCTGGACCAAATGGAATTTAGTTGATTTTATACCATATTCGTCAAATCGGTATTTTGTTTTCAAAAATTTCTATGGAAATAAAAATTTTGCAAAATTTTCTATAGAAATAAAATGTTGACAACATTTTATATAGAAATAGAATTTCTAGAAATTTTTCTATAGCAATTTTCTTGGAAAAATTTCTTTAGAAATAAACTTTTAACAATATTTTCTACAGAATAAAATTTTGACAAAATTTTTGTCAGAAATAAAATTTTAACAAAATTTTCTATAGAAATAAAAATTTAACAATACTCTTTCTATAGAAATAACAATTTGACATTTTGTATAGAACTAAAATTTGTCACTGAAAAGAAAACGCCAGATACAAATCTATACACGCCTGTCGCACAACTAGGAAAGGAACTAAAATTTGGCTAAATTTTCTATAAAAATAAAATTTTGACGATATCTTCTATATAAGTATAATTGTGACAATATTTTCTATAGAAATAAAAATTTGACAAATTTTTTTTCAGAAATGCAAATTTGACACAATTTTTTACAGATATAAAATATAAACAAAATTTTTACAGAAATAAAATATTGACAAAATTTTCGATAGAAATAAAATTTTAACAAAATTTACTATGGAAATAAAATTTGGCTAAATTTTCTATAAAAATAACAATTTGACAAAATTTTCTATAGAAGTAAAATTTTTGGCGAAATTTTCTATAGAAGTAAAATTTTTGGCGAAATTTTCTATAGAAATAAAATTTTGGCGAAATTTTCTACAGACATAAAATTTTAACAAAATATTCTGTAGAAAAAAATTTTAACAATATTTTGTATAGAAATAAAATTTTGTACAGAAATAAAATTTTGGCGACATTTTCTATAGAAATAAAATTTTGACAAACTTTTCTGTAAAAATACAATTTTAACAAAATTTTCTATAGAAATAAAGTTGTGACTAAATTAGAAAATTAATTAATCTATAGAAATAAAATTTCGGCAAAATTTTCTATAGAAATAAAATTTGGACAAAATTTTCCATAGAAATAAAATTTGGACAAACTTTTCTATAGAAATAAAATTTGGACAAAATTTTCCATAGAAATAAAATTTTCTGTAGAAAAAAAATTTATCAATATTTTGTATAGAAATAAAATTTTGCAAAATTTTGTAGAGAATAAAAATTTTAACAATATTTTCTATAGAAATAAATTTTAGCAAAATGTTGTACAGAAATAAAATCGTGACAAAATTTTCTATGGCAATACAATTTTGACAAACTTTTCTATAAAAATAAAATTTTGACGACATTTTCGATAGAAATAAAAATTTGACAACATTTTCTATGGTAATAAAATTTTGACAAAAATTTTTATAGAAATAAAAGTTTGAGAAAATTTTCTACCGAAATAAAATGTTGACAAAATTTTTTATAGAAATAAAATCGTGACAAAATTTTCTATAGAAATAAAATTTTGACGACATTTTCTACAGAAATAAAAGTTGGACAAACTTTTCTACAGAAATAAAATTTGGACAAAATTTTCCATAGGTACAGAATTTTCTGTAGAAAAAAATTTTAACAATATTTTCTATAGAAATAAATTTTTGCAAAATTTGGTACAGAAATAAAATCGTGACAAAATTTTCTATAGAAATAAAATTTTAAGGACATTTTCTATAGAAATAACATTTTGACGATATTTTCTATAGAAATAAAATTTTGACAAATTTTTCTATAAAAATACAATTTTGACAAAATTTTCTATAGAAATAAAGTTGTGACAAAATTATAAAATTAATCTTTAAAAATAAAATTTCGGCAAAATTTTCTATAAAAATAAAATTTGGACAAAATTTTCCATAGAAATAAAATTTTGACATTTTCTATAGAAATAAAATGTTGACATAATTTTCTACACAAATAAAATTTTATGTAGAAAAAAAAATTAACATTTTTTTGTATAGAAATAAAATTTTGCAAAATATTGTACAGAAATAAAATTTTAACAATAGTTTCTATAGAAATAAATTTTTGCAAAATTTTGTACAGAAATAAAATCGTGACAAAATTTTCTATAGAAATAAAATTTTGACAAACTTTTCTATAAAAATGAAATGTTGACGACATTTTCTATAGAAATAAAAATTTGACCAAAATTTTCTATGGTAATAACATTTTGACAAAAATTTCTATAGAAATAAAAATTTGAGAACATTTGCTACTGAAATAAAATGTTGACAAAATTTTCCATTGAAATAAAATCGTGACAAAATTTTCTATAGAAATAAAATTTTGACAAACTTTTGTAAATAAATAAAATTTGGACAAAATTTTCCATAGGTATAGAATTTTCTGTAGAAAAAAATTTTAACAATATTTTGTATAGAAATAAAATTTTGTACAGAAATAAAATTTTAACAATATTTTCTATAGAAATAAAATTTTGACAAACTTTTCTATAAAAATAAAATTTAGACATTTTCTATAGAAATAAAATTTTGCAAAATTTTTTACAGAAATAAAATTTTAATTATATTTTCTATAGAAATAAATTTTTGCAAAATTTTGTACAGAAATAAAATCGTGACAAAATTTTCTATAGAAATAAAAGTTTGACGACATTTTCTATAGAAATAAAATTTTGACAAACTTTTCTATAGAAATAAAATTTGGACAAAATTTTCCATAGATATAAAATTTTCTGTAGAAAAACAAATTAACAATATTTTGTATAGAAATAACATTTTGCAAAATTTTGTACAGAAATAAAATTTTAACAATTTTTTCTATAGAAATAAATTTTTGCATAATTTTGTATAGAAATAAAATCGTGACAAAATTTTCTATGGAAATAAAATTTTAAGGACATTTTCTATAGAAATAAAATTTTGACAAAATTTTCTAGAGAAATAAAAATTTGACAAACATTTCTATAGAAATAAAAATTTGAGAAAATTTTCTATATAAATAAAATTTTAACAAAATTTTCTATAGAAATAAAGTGTTGATAAAATTTACTATAGAAATAAAATTGTTGCAAAATTTTCTATAAAACTACAATGTTGACAAAATTTTCTTAGAATTAGAATTTTTACAACATTTTGTATCGAAGTAAAATGTTCGACAAATGTTAACTTTCAAATGATATTAATTTTATTTGGTACGAATTTTGGTCCAATTTTGGAAAAATCTTTGTCTAAAATAAAAATTCATTATGACAACGCTGGTTTTGACATTGGAGCTCTATTTGTGGTATTTACAGCTTATTAAAAGTTTCATTTCGCCCAAGACATTAATTACGAATAAATTAAATCACGAACATTTTCTTGTGATTATTTTTTACAACGTAATTATAATTATTAATATTGCGAAAAACAATAAACCGAATTTCTATGATTTTTACTAATTTTTGTTCTCTATTGCCAAAATATAAAAAACCAACCTTCGTATTATTATTATTATTATTTTTTTGTAAGCTAAATACTTATTACCCCACCCCTCATTTCAATTATCCTTGCCAACATGTTATCTTTGCAACGAAAGTACACCCACTCTAATACACAAACATCACCCCTTTCACTTGTTCTCTCATTGTGAATATTCAAATTGTTTGAGTACATATGTATGCATATCCATAACAATCACTGTCACCACAAAACCCACAATATCATAACGTTGTTGCAGGCGAAACGGAACCACTTCGATCCAAGTACATCCAATCAAACAACCCTCCCTCGTCTCCTTGTGTGACATGAAAATTCAACGATTTGGTTAAATAAATCCAATTGGATTAATAACACCCCATAAATTGTAACAGATACTTACTCACATAGTCAAACCCTCTCCCCACCCCTTTGATTCATTTAATCAAACAGCCGTTCGTTCATTCTCAGCTATGGTTCATTTGAATACAAATTATAAACACTCTCTCAACACACATATATATACGCTCACACAAACCCCATTTCACCAACATTTAATGTTGTTGCATCTATAATAGACATATGAATAGTACTTCAAAAGTTTCAATTAATTGAAATAGTTGTTTGGTGGTAAATTTAATTTTCAAATGCCATTGAATCGCAGCTGTTTCCAAAATCTCTAGAATCTCTATGTGAGTTGAGAACTATGAGAAGAAGTAATGCACCAACAGTAAGTTAGTGCGTGTAAAGTTGAATGATGAATTTAATTTGAAAAGTTTTTGAAAAAATCTCTGCGTTACATTTTGTCATATGTTCACATATACGCTCAACTGTTTGGTGTTTCTTCTTTTTTCTTGTCTATTTAGCATTTTGCAGTTGAGATTCTTTTGTAAAAAAAAGAAGAATAAAACAAAAATGAATATTCAAGAGTGCAACAGTAACTTTAAACTTTTGACTCTCACCACTCACCACTCTCATCATCATCATCCTCACACTATTACATTTGCGAGTACAATGAAATGTCTTCTTTTAGTATACTACAACAACTATCTCTTCTATGATGATGACTTCTTTCAAGTAAATTGAAAATGACAGTTGGCCAAATCAAAAGAACTAGAGAGCGAGAAAAAAAAAACACATTTTCAAAACTTTGTTATGCGAGTGCAAATCCTGTTCCACTCACCACCCATCTCAATTCTTGTGTGGCACATACGAATCAACAGTCTTCTTTGGTACATAATTTCGTGTTCTCGCACACATATGACCAAATGTGTATAAAGAGTTTTTTTCGTAGGCACAGTGGTGGGAAATTTCTTAAACATGAAATTGATATTCTGAATATATTGAAATGTATTCCGAAGTGACAAAAATCTATTATTTTTTATTTGAGGCAGTATTGCTGGTATTGCATTGAAATTTATCATCAAATTTGTGACACTTTCGTCCCCAAAAATCCCCAATTTATATTAAAATTTCTCACAAATCCCAAAAATAAAAGTTTTTATGATAAACTAAATGAAGATCAAGATTTAAGAAAACAGCAGACAGGTGAACAAAATAACATCTTATACAAGTCATCATCAGAAATAATTATGCATACACACAAAAAAATTTTCTGATTCAATCACGAAATTAATTGATCCAATTAATTTTTTAATTGAAATGTCTTCAATCACGAAAATGATAGTATCAATCACAGTTGTAATTGGCCATTGAAATTATACTTAATTAAAAAACAAGTAAGGAAAGTCTAAAGTCGGGCGGGGCCGACTATATTATACCCTGCACCACTTTGTAGATCTAAATTTTCGATACCATATCACATCCGTGAAATGTGTTGGGGGCTATATATAAAAGTTTATTTATGGTTTATCGCTCGATATATATGTATTAAAAGTTTGGGAAAATTAGAGTCATTTTTACAACTTTTCGACTAAGCAGCGGCGATTTTACAAGGAAAATTTTGGTATTTTGACCATTTTTGTCGAAATCAGAAAAACATATATATGGGAGCTATACCTAATCTGAACCGATTTCAACCAAATTTGGCACGCATAGCTACAATGCTAATTCTACTTCCTGTGCAAAATTTCAACTAAATAGGAGTTAAAAATTGGCCTCTGTGGTCATATGAGTGTAAATCGGGCGAAAGATATATATGGGAGCTATATCTAAATCTGAACCGATTTCAACCAAATTTGGCACGCATAGCAACAATGCTAATTCTACTCCCTGTGCAAAATTTCAACTAAATCGGAGTTAAAAATTGGCCTCTGTGGTCATATGATGTAAATCGGGCGAAAGATATATATGGGAGATATATCTAAATCTGAAGCGATTTCAACCAAATTTGGCACGCATAGCTACAATGCTAATTCTACTCCCTGTGCAAAATTTCAACTAAATCGGAACAAAAAATTGGCCTCTGTGGTCATATGAGTGTAAATCGGGCGAACGATATATATGGGAGCTATATCTCAAGCTGAACCGACTTCAATAAAATTTGGCACACTTGACTACACTACTAATTGTACTCCTAGTGCAAAATTGCAACCAAATTGTGGTAAAACTCTGGCTTCTGGGACCGTATTAGTATATATCAGGAGAAAGATATATATGGGAGCTATATCTAAATCTGAACGGATTTCAATAAAATTTGGCATACTTGACTATAGTACTAATTGTTTTTCTTGTGCAAAATTTTAAGCAAATTAGGGTAAAACTCAAAATCAATAGGGATCTATTCTGAGTCAAAACACATACTGGTGCCAATTTTAAAGTCGACTGGACTAAAACTGCGACCTAGACTTTGATTACAAAAATGTGTTCACGGACAGGCGGACATCGCTATATCGACTCAAGAGCCCACCCTGAGCATTTTTGCCAAAGACACCATGTGTCTATCTCGTCTCCTTCTGGGTGTTGCAAACATATGCACTAACTTATAATACCCTGTTCCACAGTGTGGCGCAGGGTATAATTAATTGATATCATTAGCAAATTTCAATTAATATTTTAATTGATTCAATTAAAAATTTAATTGATGTTGATTCCTCAATTAACTCAATTAATTTTTTCATTAAAAACGTAACCATTTTCAATTACTTTCTTAACTGACTAACGGGCATTTTCATGTAGCTCCGTTAGGCTTGAACTGCCAGTTAACAGAAAGAAAAATGGAAATATCTTTTTTCCGGTTTACTTTAACTGAAAAATTTCCAGCAGTTAAGTTTCTAACTGGCATATGGAATATATACGCATGATGACAGATATATATATATATATATATATATATATATATATATATATATATATATATATATATATATATATATATATATATATATATATATATATATATATATATATATATTGTATCAATTAATTTTTTAATTAGAAATTTAATTATTGACTTAAAGGGTAATACGGCCAAAATTTGGTCAATATAAACTTGACGTATTTCTTTCAATTTTGCATTTAAAAAACCTGAACACCCCTCATTTTGAAGGTGTGTGTGTAGAATGTTGCTCCTATTTTGATTTTGGAATTCACTCTTCAGTTGTCAAAATGCCGTCCAATCAAGAAGAGCAGCGTATCAAAATTTTGCTCGCGCATCGCCAAAATCCGAGCTACTCGCACGCAAAGCTGGCAAAATCGCTAAATGTTGCCAAATCAACCGTTACAAATGTAATTAAAGTGTTTGGGGAACATTTGTCGACAGCCAGGAAGTCTGGATCGAGGGGAAATCGAAAACCGGAAGCCGCTGAGACGACAAAGAGAGTTGCCGGTAGTTTCAAGCGAAACCCTAACCTCTCTCTCCGAGATGCCGCAAATAAGCTGGGTGTATCGTCTACAACCGTGCATCGAGCCAAAAAACGAGCCGGACTATCGACTTACAAGAAGGTAGTGACTCCAAATCGCGATGATAAACAAAATACGACGGCCAAAGCGCGATGCCGGAGGCTGTACACGACGATGCTGACGAAGTTTGACTGCGTAGTAATGGACGACGAAACCTACGTCAAAGCCGACTACAAGCAGCTTCCGGGACAGGAGTTTTATACGGCAAAAGGAAGGGGAAAGGTAACAGTTATTTTCAAGCACATAAAACTGTCAAAGTTCGCAAAGAAATATCTGGTTTGGCAAGCCATCTATACCTGTGGCTTGAAAAGCAGCATTTTCACAGCTTCCGGAACTGTCAACCAAGAAATTTACGTGAAAGAGTGTTTGAATACACACAAAAAATTTTTTTTCTGATTCAATCACGAAATTAATTGATCCAATTAATTTTTTAATTGAAATGTCTTCAATCACAGAATTGATAGTATCAATTAAAAAATTAATTGACAGTCAATTAAAAAATTAATTGATCCAATTAAATATTTAATTGATACTATTAATTTGTGTGATTGATTTTTATTTCAATTAAAAAATTTGTTGAATCAATTAAATTTTTAATTGAATATTTTTTAAAACTCAATTAAGATTTTAATTGGAAAAATTTTCGTGAAATTTTTTTCTGTGTAAACGTCTGCTGCCTTTCCTGAAGAAACACGGTTGTTCCATACTGTTTTGGCCGGATTTGGCATCTTGCCATTACGGTAAAAAGCCATGGAGTGGTACTCCGCCAACAACGTACAGGTGGTTCCCAAGGACAAGAACCCTCCCAACACGCCAGAGCTCCGCCCAATTGAGAAATACTGGGCTATTGTCAAGCGGAACCTAAAGAAGACCAAAAAAACTGCTAAGGACCAGGGATGGAAAATACAATTTTTAAGAAAGAACAAAAAAGGTATTTTTTGAGCAGAAAGGTACTTTTTACTAAATTTCAACAAAAATTTCACTGTAAAATTATTGTCAAGAGACTAAATTTTAAAGAAAATAAAAATTTGCAAAAATTTTCTATATAAATAAAATTTTGCAAAAATTTTCTATAGAAATAAAATTTTGCAAAAAAAATCTGTAGAAAAAAAATGTTGCAAAATTGTTTCTATAGAAATAAATTTTTGCAAAAATTTCCTATAGAAATAAAATTTGTACAAAATTTTCTACCGAAATAAAAAATCGATAATATAGAATCGCATTCTTTTTATACCCACCACCATAGGATGGTGGTGGGTATAATCAATCATCCGATCCGGCTGAAATTTGGTACATGGTGTTAGTATATGGTCTCTAACAACCATGCAAAAATTGGTCCACATCGGTGCATAATTATATATAGCCCCCATATAAAACGATCCCCCGATTTGGCTTGCGAGGCCCCTAACAGAAGCAAATTTCATCCGATCCGGCTGAAATTTGGTACATGGTGTTAGTATATGGTCTCTAACAACCATGCAAAAATTGGTCCACATCGGTGCATAATTATATATAGCCCCCATATAAAACGATCCCCCGATTTGGCTTGCGAGGCCCCTAACAGAAGCAAATTTCATCCGATCCGGCTGAAATTTGGTACATGGTGTCAGTATATGGTCTCTAACAACCATGCAAAAATTGGTCCACATCGGTGCATAATTATATATAGCCCCCATATAAAACGATCCCCCGATTTGGCTTGCGAGGCCCCTAACAGAAGCAAATTTCATCCGATCCGGCTGAAATTTGGTACATGGTGTTAGTATATGGTCTCTAACAACCATGCAAAAATTGGTCCACATCGGTGCATAATTATATATAGCCCCCATATAAAACGATCCCCCGATTTGGCTTGCGAGGCCCCTAACAGAAGCAAATTTCATCCGATCCGGCTGAAATTTGGTACATGGTGTCAGTATATGGTCTCTAACAACCATGCAAATATTGGTCCACATCGGTTTATAATTATATATAGCCCCCATATAAACCGATCACCAGATTTGACCCCAGATTTGACGTCCAGAGCCCCTTGGAAGAGCAAAATTCTTGCCATTCGGTTGAAATTTGGTACGTGATGTTAGTATATGGTATCCAACAACCATGCAGGAATTGGTTCCTATCAGTCCATAATTATATATAGCTCCCATATAAACCGATCCCCAGATTTGACCTCCGGTGCCTTTTGGAGAAGCAAAATTCATCCGATCTGTTTGAAATTTGGTACGTGGTGGTAGTATATGATATTTAACAACCATGCCAAAAGTGGTCCATATCAGTCCATAATCGTACATAGCCCCATATAAACCGATCCCGAGATTTGGTTTTGGAACCTCTTGGAGGAGCAAATTTCATCCGAGTGAGTTGAAATTTGGTACATTGTGCTAGTATATGGTCGTTAACAACCATGCCTAACTAGGTCCATATCGGTCTATAGTTATATATGGCCCTCAGATAAATCGATCCCCAATCACACAAAGATTGGTCCATATCAAGTTCATAATTGTATATAGCCCCCATATAAGCGACCCCCATATTTCAATTGTGGCTCTCTACGTACAAAAAGTCCATATCGATTCGTAATTATTTGTAGACTTAACTATACATAACTTTTTTTGTCTAATATATACCATGTATGGACTAAATCACAGTCTTTCGTAGAAGTTTCTACGCAATCCATGGTGGTGGGTACATAAGATTCGGCCTGGCCGAACTTGCGGCCGTATGTACTTGTTTCGACTAAAACATTCTTGAAGTTCAATAAAATCCTGTTTTTGACTATCGAGATTTTCTTCCCACATGAACATGTCTGTTTTGCCATATGTATTGCCATGCAAATAAGGTTGATAAAGACTTTCTCAAAATATTAAAATATTTTGTCAAAGCTATTGTACCATAAATCTGATATCGACTCAAAACTGTCTAACTCAAAAGGTACTAAATCATTCGCGGGGGTACTACGGTACTGACCGGGGTGAAAAAGTATTGAAAAAAGTACTATAGTACTGCATTTTCCATCCCTGCTAAGGACGAGCAGCAGTTCAAGGCAAACTGGCTTTCTGCGGCGAAGAAGGTGGACAAGGTGGCTGTACAAAATCTGATGGCAGGTGTCAAGCGTGAGGCCCGGCAATTCGGATTTGGAAAAGTGAAAGCCTAACTGAATATTTTTCCTGAATTTTATACTAATTAAACTTGGAAAAGAAATTTAATTTAATTTTTTAAATAAACGATTTCACCGATTTACACGCGTTAACCAAATTTTGACCCACCCTTTAATTAACTTAACGTTTCTATCTTGATTAAATTGTTAATTAAATCAATAAATTTATTAATTGAAAAAATTTTCAACTTCAATCAACTTTTTAATTGGAAATATTTTGGTATAAATAATCATTTTTTATCGAATTTGTATCTTATACAAATCGTCTGCAAAATGCTCGAGAAATGAAGAAGGGAGTTCGGTCAGCATGAAGATTTATAAACCAAAATTTGCTTCGAAAGAGTCAAGGAATGAAATTGGGTGATCGACCAGTATGAAGACGTTAACAAAAATAGGTCGAAATGAACATCAGTGAAGAATTGAATATCATTACATTTTGAACTTCAGTTTTGTTTTTTTGCAAAATAATTATTCTCTGCCACTGTGTTAAGGTTCTCAATGTCCGCCTTTGATTCTTGGTTGTCGTTTTACCAGACAGTTGTCATTACTTTACCTACCCTAATGTGGTACACACTTCACATTTTTTTTCCAGTTCCTCCTCTTCCTCTTTGCTCTTTGCTCTTTTATAGGCTGTCTTCATAATTTTTCTGAATGAATAGGACCAGCCTGACTACTTGCTAGACATCGGCAACAGATGGAGCATTTGTATGAGAGAGTGTGAGAGTAAACGTAAAGCCGGCAATATGAAGTTGATAAAATGTAGTGAAGACAAGAAAAACTCACTTTGAGTAATTTAGCTGACGGCATTGTTTTTACTTTGATCCGTATGTGTAATGTCGTCTCTTAAGTGCCTGAGTGTGTATGTGTGTGTGTTCTTTTGGTTAACAAGCAACACAAGTATCTGCATATGTTTTGAATTGAATAAACATGGTGAAGTTATAGCTATTCATTTGTGGGCATAAAATAACGTTACCAGATCTAAAGATTTCTTTTGATCATCTCTGTTGAACCTTACTTGAGCATATTTATCATATACAGGGAAGACATATATAAAAACAATATTTATAATAATTGAAAATATTTTTCTTTGCTGGGTAAAGGGAAGGAGTTCCAAAGTTTAATAGTGTATATGAAGAATTGTCTTTCGAATATTAGTGATCGTATCTTAGAATGTATTATTTTCCTGTCCTCTGTTCGAATGTGCAAACTAGATGCACCTATTGTGGATTAGTGGATTTTTAGTATAAACGATTTTATGAAGTTGGACCAGGCATTTCACTTGCAACTTTTCGAATTTAATATCGAAAAATGTATATGCATACTCTGTAGGGTTTTCCTCTTCCCGGACTTTTTCCATTCCCGGGAAAGGGGGAATTTTTTTCCAAATTTCCCGGGATCCCGCTCAAAGAAGAAACTTACTTTGTTATGGTATTTTTTAGACATTTGAAAAATTATAAAAAAACAACCGAAGAAGTATATTCTAAGGGGTTATGTGGAAACTCAAGCATCTATTTCACTTTTAAAATCTTACATCATCCAGAAAATCTCACCAAAAGAGTCAACATGTCAATGAATTATCCAAAGCGAAATATTTTGCAATAAAAGAAAATTTTACAATGGTTAGAACAGTCTCAGTAGAGTTTTCATTCATGTCAAAGGAACTAAAGATGGGTTAACTGGAAAGCGGGAGCGAAAATATGGGAAACCCCGGGGAAAAACCCCCTAATACTCTGATATGGTCATACATATTTATGACCATAGGTTTCATTTTCAGTATGTCGGAATGTATACAATACAGTTTTATGGGCTCTCGACATGTCAAGCTTCTTGCCCATAAAACAGCATTTGCGGAGACTTGAGTACAGCTGATCCAAGGGTTTTGTTTCGCATCGCTGCTGATGAAAAATGGACCCACTTCATAAATCCCAAGCGAAAAAAAAAATTAATGTACCCCGCATCCTATGGTGGAGGGTATAAAAATGATATGGATATCCTGATCTTGCCTTCACATCAACGACATAGCCGAATATGCATAGAAAGACCGGCAGGGTGTGGTGTACTTTGAGCTGCTGCAACGTTGTTACGAAGCTGAGCCTATCGTGATAAACTGCCACAATATCTGGAAAAGCATGGCAATTTGATTTTGCAGTACGCCTACATATAGCACAACCCGCAACAACTAATTTGGAAACACTCACATGAGAAGTTCTACCCCACCAGCCGTTAGTTCAGATATTGCTCATTCTGATTACCCTCTAGGGCACTAAAACCCATTTACCTCTATTTTAGTTCATGAAAATATTATGTTTTAAAAAAGTTTCCTTGTTCTTAATACTTTTTGGCTTACGTTAGTTAAATTAACTAAAAAAAGAGGAAAACATTATTTTTATTTACTTATTTATTTATTAATCCTGCACAGAAAGACTTACGACTTATATTTAATGTACAGGGATTTGGGTTAAATGTATTTGCTTTTATTAAATTTAATGAAAAGTTACGTTCATAACTTTTTCAAATAAATAAAGAAAATCAAAATTCTAAAATCCAAAAAGAGAATTAAGAGAAAATATAATAATTAACGAAAAAAAAAGAACAAAAAATAATAATGAAATTAATTTATTAATTTCATAATTTAAAAGGAAACTATATAGCATATGCTGTTAAGATTAGTTAGATACTAGATTTGAATAGTGAGAAAATAACATATTTTTGAAGTGTAATGTATTTCTGTTTCGCTGTATGTTATGAGTGAGTTCATTCCAGATATTTATTGCATGAGTGAAGACATGCCAAGTTGAAATCAGACTTCGGTTCCGCTCAGGAATTTATTTCCTACCCCTGTGGGATCTTGTAAAGCGAAGCCTCTCATACATATAAATACCCTGGTTCACGCGTATAAATAATCCTATGAAGGAACAAAAGTTATCGGATTTTAAACAAATTATCGAATAATACACCATAAAGAAGTTCCCTGTATCTGGTGATATGGTCAAAGCGCCTTAACCAATAAACGTATGTCACGATATTATTGAAAACAACATTCAAATTCCGTAAATAGCTCACTTTCATACAACAAGCCTAGCAAGACATAACTCTTTGCTAAAAATAATTCCGAACTGGTCGAGATATTAAACTAAAGACGGGCGGGGCCGACTATATTATACCCTGCACCACTTTGTAGATCTAAATTTTCGATACCATATCAAATCTGTCAAATGTGTTGGGGGCTCTATATAAAGGTTTGTCCCAAATACATACATTTAAATAAAGGGTTATACGGTCAAAATTTGGTCAAGGGAAAACGCATGTAAATCGGTGCAATCGTTTATTTAAAAAATCAAATTAAATTTCTTTTTCAAGTTCAATTAGTATAAAATTCAGGAAAAATATTCAGTTAGGCTTTCGCTTTTCCAAATCCGAATTGCCGGGCCTCACGCTTGACACCTGCCATCAGATTTTGTACAGCCACCTTGTCCACCTTCTTCGCCGCTGAAAGCCAGTTTGCCTTGAACTGCTGCTCGTCCTTAGCAGTTTTTTTTGGTCTTCTTTAGGTTCCGCTTGACAATAACCCAGTATTTCTCACTTGGGCGGAGCTCTGGCGTGTTGGGAGGGTTCTTGTCCTTGGGAACCACCTGCACGTTGTTGACGGCGTACCACTCCATGGCCTTTTTACCGTAATGGCAAGATGCCAAATCCGGCCAAAAAAGTACGGAACAACCGTGTTTCTTCAGGAAAGGCAGCAGACGTTTATTCAAACACTCTTTCACGTAAATTTCTTGGTTGACAGTCCCGGAAGCTATGAAAATGCTGCGCTCAAGCCACAGGTACAGATGGCTTGCCAAACCAGATATTTCTTTGCGAACTTTGACAGTTTTATGTGCTTGAAAATATCTGCTACCTTCACCCTACCTGTCCCGGAAGCTGCTTGTAGTCGGCTTTGACGTAGGTTTCGTCGTCCATTACCACGCAGTCAAACTTCGTCAGCATCGTCGTGTACAGCCTCCGGGATCGCGCTTTGGCCGTCGTATTTTGTTTATCATCGCGATACCTTCTTGTAAGTCGATAGTCCGGCTCGTTTTTTGGTTGTAGACGATACACGGTTGTAGCTTATTTGCGACATCTCGGAGAGAGAGGTTAGGGTTTCGCTTGAAACTACCGGCAACTCTCTTTGTCGTCTCAGCGACTTCCGGTTTTCGATTTCCCCCCGATCCAGACTTCCTGGATGTCGACAAACGTTCCCCAAACGCTTTAATTACATTTGTAACGGTTGATTTGGCAACTTTTAGTTATTTTGCCAGCTTTGCGTGCGAGTAGCTCGGATTTTCGCGATGCGCGAGCAAAATTTTGATATGCTGCTCTTCTTGCTTAGACGACATTTTGACAACTGAAGAGTGAATTCCAAAATCAAAATAGGAGCAACATTCTACACACGCACACCTTCAAAATGAGGGGTGTTCAGTTTTTAAATGCAAAATTGAAAGAAATACGTCAAGTTTGTATTGACCAAATTTTGACCGTATTACCCTTTATTGAACATTTAAAAAATATATTAAATTAAAAAATTAACATGTTTGAATGGAACACTAATTTTGGGCATTTCTTACCAACTATTGTAGATAACACTCACAAAAAGCCAAATAGATTTCATATAATCCAATATTTTGTATAATCATTGTTTCTATTAAATTCGATTATAAAAAATCGATTTTTCGAATTTTGATTGGTGAAAATAATCAAAAATCGATTTTTGATTAATAATCGATTATTGGTTCATACTATTGATCCCTGTTTCTTACATGCTGGTTCAAAAGCGTAATGTTGTCATGGTATGGTACGGTAATTGATTGATCACAATCTCTTGGATATCGCTCTTGTCTGTGCACTTCTTATATGGTTCTTTGCGAAGCTACACAAAAAAATAATCTTCACCAAAATATTTTTAATTACAATTTTAATTGAATTTTCAAAAATATTCAATTAAAAATTTAATTTTTTAATTAAATTAAATCACAAAAATTAATAGTATCAATTAATTTTTTAATTGACTTCGTTGATTGATATTATCATTTCTTTGATTGAAAACAATCCAATTAAAAATTAATTGGATCAATTAATTTCGTGATTGAATAAAAAAAAAAATATTTTTTTGTGGGTATGATGCTCGCTCCCGAACTCGTCTATAACCAATTTTTTGTTTAACTTTTATGCGAGTTGCATTAGTTCTAAATATTAAAAATGGGTTCATTATACACGCAAAGAAAAAAAAAAAACGTTTGGAAAACGTGTACCGAAAACGTTTTTCTTTTGAATTGCTTCGAAAATTTTAAACTTTTATCACCAAAAAAATTCGTTTGTTACAATATTTTTAATTTTTCAATAAAAAAAGTTATTTTTGAAACAACAACACAGTCCATTTCGTTTATGTCAAACACTGTTCTTTTCTGGCTTTAGGTCTTTAATAAGACACATTTTACAGTTCAACATTTAATATAGTATAATGTAATGTTGAACATTTTTTTCGGAATCTTCCGAACATATCTGGAATATATGTAAAAAAAAAAAATTTTGGTCGAAGCAGGGATCGAACCCACGACCCTTGGAATGCAAGTCGGACGTAGCAACCACTGCTGCACGGTGCCAAACTAAATGTTTGTTTCTGTTAAATAAACTTTGTTTATTCGGTTCGTGGGCGCCGCAAGCTATGCTATATAAATATAACTTATATGGATAATTATCTATTGATGACCATAACAGGTACATAGCTCAGTAGTGAGTGTGTTGGCTTACAAAGTGCATGGTCCGCGGTTCGATTCTCCGTCCAGGCGAAAGGTAAAAAAAATTTTTAAATTTACAAAATCGTATAATTTCTTCTACATTGTTGGTATTACAGGAAAAGGTGTTAAGAACTAACAATCCTCGTGGATGTGAGAAAGATGTGAGGGACAATGCAATTAGGAAAAAAACAATGTTTTTTTTTTGGTTTTTTGAGTTTGTCTTTATGAAATTGTTTTTGCATCCTGGAAAAGAATAAACGTTTATCACAAAAAGTATATACTTTTCTTCGAAATACACTTCCTTGCAGCGAAAAGCAAATGAGAAACGAACTTTGTTTGTCTAAAATTTCGTTTGGGAGGAAAGATTTTTTTTTTTTGCGTGTATGTAAATTTATTACAAATTAGCAATAATGCGAGCTAACATACTTACTACACCCAGAGAAGGAATATAATCACCTGAAACATGTTTCAAGAGCACCATGTCACTTTTTCACAGCGACCATGTAGCATTTTTGTCGGAAAAATATTCTTTTCTCGTCAAACATAATATGTTTTCCGAAATCAGATACATAATTTCCCAAAAAAGAACATGGTTTCGACAAACATGCTACATGTTTTCCGTGAAAAAGTAACATTGTGCTCTTGGAACATGGTTGTGGTGATCATATTCCTTCTCTGCGTGTACACACCTATATAGCGAAAACAATGTAATAAACACGGGAAAAATGTTTTACGATAGCAAATTACCAATCGAAAAAAAAATCGATCAATAAAACTCGATATAGTCTCCCGTGATCCAGAAAATCTATGTCTCTATATCTCGATATTGAAAGCTGTGATTAGCCCCCAAGAGGGCCAAATTTCGTTGAAATTTCCGGTTGATATTTATTAGCCCACATATAAACCGATTGCCATATTTGACTTCCGGAAACTCTACGTAGGAAGAATTTCATCCTATCCGACCGAATTTTGGTGCGTTATGTCTATTTGCAACCATCTGGCATCTCTGAATACTATATAATGTGAGAGTATTCAGTTGGTTTGTTTCAGTGTTGCCAGGTTGGGGGTTTTCCCCCCAAATTTAGGGGTTTTTTACACGTTTAGGGGGATTTTTAGGGGTAACATTTATTTGGGGGTAAACAATATCTTAGATCTTATTAAGTGGAGCAATTCTCAACAAAATTTGGAACAATTCTGGCATGAATTGTGAGAAAAAAATAAGGGAAGTCAACCTATGTTCCTAAATACAAGCAAGTATGCAATGACATTCTTTTTTAAACCCATCTGTTGAAGAACATATTTAATATTTGATACAATTAAAAACAAAGTCAGGTTAGGTGGCAGCCCGATATATCAAACTCACTTTGACTATTCAGTCCGTTGTGATACCACATTGGTGAACTTCTCTCGTATTACTACCCGATTCCATGTTAAGCTCAATGTAAAGGGACCTCCTTTTAAAAGCCGAGTCCGAAAGGCGTTCCACATTGCAGTGCAACCACTTAGAGAAGCTTTGAAACCCTCAGAAATGTCACCAGCATTACAGAGGTGGGATAATCCACCGCTGAAAAACTTTTTGGTGTTCAGTCGAAGCAGGAATCGAAACCGAATTTGTGACAAGTACCCCACTTGTCACAAATTCGATGATTTTTATTTACTTCAAAAGAAAATTTTTAGCATTAAAAAAACTTATTTTGTCTAAAATTTTGTTCCTCAGAAAAAATCTTGTTTCAGTTTATATATTTGTGTTAAATTTAATTTTTAAAGTGTATCACTACAGGATTTTTAACGAAATTTTGGACCTCTTTTTGTACCTCTTTTTGTACTATTTACATACAGTATGTCAAGAAAGTGTTTTGACATTAGGTTAGAAATTATGTTTTGTTCGAAAATTAAATATAATGAAATTTAAAACAAGTATAAACGGCCGTAAGTTCGGCCAGGCCGAATCTTATGTACCCTCCACCATGGATTGCGTAGAAACTTCTACGAAAGACTGTCATCCACAATCGAATTACTTGGGTTGTGGTATCTTAAATCGTTTTCTAAATTGTGAGTTAGTCCATACATTAGACAAAAAAAATATGTGTAAGTAAGTCTACAAATAATTACGAATCGATATGGACTTTTGCACGTAGGGAGCCAGAATTGAAATATGGGGGTCGCTTATATGGGGGCTATATACAATTATTGATATGGACCAATTTTTGTGTGATTGGGGATCGATTTATCTGAGGGCTATATATAACTATAGACCGATATGGACCTAGTTAGGCATGGTTGTTAACGGCCATATACTAGCACAATTTCAACTGACTCGGAAGAAATTTGCTCCTCCAAGAGGCTCCAAAACCAAATCTCGGGATCGGTTTATATGGGGGCTATATATAATTGTGGACTGATATGGACCACTTTTGGCATGGTTGTTAAATATCATATACTACCACCACGTACAAAATTTCAACCAGATCGGATGAATTTTGCTTCTCCAAAAGGCACCGGAGGTCAAATCTGGGGATCGGTTTATATGGGTGCTATATATAATTATGGACTGACATGAACCGATTCCTGCATGGTTGTTGGATACCATATACTAACATCACGTACCAAATTTCAACCGAATCGGATGAATTTTGCTCTTCCAAGGGGCTCCGGAGGTCAAATCGGGGGATCGGTTTATATGGGGGCTATATATAATTATGGACCGATTTCGATCAATTTTTGCACAGAAGTTTGAGGCTATATACTACCACCATGTACCAAATTTCAGCCGAATCGGATGAAATTTGCTTCTATTAGAGGCCTCGCACGCCAAATCGGGGGATCGGTTTATATGGGGGCTATATATAATTATGGACCGATGTGGACCAATTTTTGCATGGTTGTTAGAGACCATATACTAACACCATGTACCAAATTTCAGCCGGATCGGATGAAATTTGCTTCTCTTAGAGGCCTCGCAAGCCAAATCGGGGGATCGGTTTATATGGGGGCTATATATGATTATGGACCGATGTGGGCCAATTTTTGCATGGTTGTTAGAGACCATATACTAACACTATGTACCAAATTTCAGCCGGATCGGATGAAATTTGCTTTTCTTAGAGGCCTCGCAAGCCAAATCGGGGGATCGGTTTATATGGGGGCTATATATAATTATGGACCGATGTGGACCAATTTTTGCATGGTTGTTAGAGACCATATACTAACACCATGTACCAAATTTCAGCCGGATCGGATGAAATTTGCTTCTCTTAGAGGCCTCGCAAGCCAAATCGGGGGATCGGTTTATATGGGGGCTATATATAATTATGGACCGATGTGGACCAATTTTTGCATGGTTGTTAGAGACCATATACTAACACTATGTACCAAATTTCAGCCGGATCGGATGAAATTTGCTTTTCTTAGAGGCCTCGCAAGCCAAATTTGGGGGTCCGTTTATATGGGGGCTATACGTAAAAGTGGACCGATATGGCCCATTTGCAATACCATCCGACCTACATCAATAACAACTACTTGTGCCAAGTTTCAAGTCGATAGCTTGTTTCGTTCGGAAGTTAGCGTGATTTCAACAGACGGACGGACGGACGGACGGACATGCTCAGATCGACTCAGAATTTCACCACGACCCAGAATATATATACTTTATGGGGTCTTAGAGCAATATTTCGATGTGTTACAAACGGAATGACAAAGTTAATATACCCCCCATCCTATGGTGGAGGGTATAAAAATATTTTATTATGTATTTTGCAAAGTATACATACGTACACAGCATTGCTGCAAAAAAATAAAATATTTAATATTTCAATCATTTCTGGAATTTGAAATATTTGGCAATGTCAAAAGACTTTCTTGACATACTGTACATAAAATTTTTGGGGGTTTTTGAATAAAGTCTAGAACAATTTAGGGGTTTTTTCTTAAGATTTGGGGGGAAGAATCAAAAATTACCTGGCAACACTGGTTTGTTTATATTGAAAGCGTTTTTTGGTTATTAAACAAAACACAAGCCAGGCAAACATTAAGCAGGCATTTCAACCACATATTCATTTACACTTACCCACACACACACACACACACACACACACAAACACTTATTCGCTACACTCAAATTGTTGCTCTCACCAAACGCACAAAGAAGAGTACACAGCCAAACAAATCCTATGGCTGGTGGTTTTGTATGCCATACACTCAGACTTTTGTTAGTCTTACTCTAAACGTTTACGGGTACATATCGTTTGCCTACATGAATGGATTACCGATGCAACGAAACCGTAACGTATTTACCCACCAAACGAATGCAAAAGAATACCCACAAAATAAAATCGTAAAAATGAAAAATAAACGCGTCGTGTGACAACCAAGGCATCAGTGACAAATGGGAAGATAATAAAAAAAAGAAAAATCCATTAAATGAGATGAGAAAAATAAATATAAAAATTTAGTACATAACGTGAAAAAAGAAAAAAAAAACAAGCAACAAACACTTGTTGTATATTAAACCCAGTCCCCCTCCACCCGCTTCATCCTAAAAAAAAAATCTCCTGTGTACATGCTATCATTTGCTATTGCAACATTGTGCAAAATTGTATTATGGTATTGGTTCAGTGGCATTCAGTGTATTATTGTGTTATGGCATTTAAGGATATACGTTTTATTGCCCACGAATAATAAAAATATCACCACGATAAACAACAACAACAACAGCATCAACAATTTACTATATGTTTATTGTATTGCAATAACAACAACAGAGTCAAAATAAAAGTACCACATTGGTAATAATAGTGAATGTAACAATTTAACAACAACAACAAAAAGAGCCAATAACAAAGTCAAATTTAACAATAATTATTATTGCAATAGTGCAAGGACATTCTCCGCAACAACAATTACAACTACAAAGTTCATATAAAATGTTAAATCGTAAAGGTTCATATACGGTAACATGTGCAAAAATGTCAGCTGCTTCAATCGAAACAACATCACCAGCATCCTGTGTATCATTCACTGAAACTACCGAAGAGGAACCCTCTTCTTTGGTATCCTCGTTGTCGTCAACATCAGCATCATCATCATCAACGTCAACATCAACCTCACCCTCATCCTCTACATCATCAAGGCCTGCTTCTAAGTCTGTAATGGCCAAGAAACGAACCTCTCTATTGGCAAAATCAGCCTCAGCTGCTTCTGCTATGTCAAGACGTCAAAGGTAAAGTTTATAATAGAGGGGGAAAAGTAATAAAGATCGAATTTTGAAAATGTCGATTGATTGAAGTACATCTGAAATCATCGTCTTCAGAGCTGTCTTCCGGAATTTTAAGAAAAATCCTTTCTTTTTTTTTTGTTGTATAGCAAGGTCTGTTTCGACGATATCCGTAAGCACATTTTACAGCTTTTCCCAATTTGAAATATGAGTTCATTGACTAATATAGCTCCACATTAATCGTTTATCCCATTTGACCATGCTAGCCATCGTGATGTAATGGTAAGCATATAATCGCCTTACACTCAATATCAGTTTCGCCAGAAGAACAAAAAATTTAAATAAAAAAATTAAATAAATAAAAATTATAAAAAAAGTAAAATATAAATAAATTAAATAAAAAATCGACAGACGTTTATCCTCTCACCTGACATTTCCCATTGTTTCAAAACTTCTCTAATGACGATTTCGTTTCTGTGAGAAGATATTGCCGCAATTCCGCTAAGAAGCATCGCCAAGGAGTTAAAATGTTTTTTTTTTTTCGGAAGTGGTACAAAATTGCTGCAGGACGGATGACCACCATTTCAACAGCCATTGCACTGAATTTGCATCACTTCATAAGGTGTGAAGTGATTTAAGTGTTTTGGATGTCAAGTAAAAAATTCTATGATATTTTGCAAAATAGATATTTATACCCTTCACCACTACTGTGGTACAGGGTATAATAAGTTTGTGCATTTGTATGTAACGCCAAGAAGGAGTAATCATAGACCAAACTTTTAGTATACGGATCACCTTAGAATTAAATTCTGAGTCGATTTAGCGATGTCCCTCGACACTAATCGAAAAAGTTTCGTTATATTAACGAAATGTGTCGTTAAAAGTCAGCCAATGAAAAAAATTCGTTAATACAACGAATTTTTTCGTTAATATAACGAATTTTCTGCCAATCAACGTAACGTTTCGTACTATTAACGAATATTTTCATTGTATTAATGAAAATGTTTCGTTATATCAATGAACATTTTTCGTTGGCGGACTTTTAATGAAATTTACTTTGTGTGTCTGTCTGTCTGTTGATGTATTTTTGTGTGCAAAGTACAGCTCGCAGTTTTAGTCCGATTGTCCTAAAATTTGTTATAGGGTCCTGTTTCGGCTCAAAGACGATCCCTATTGATTTTGGAAAAAATCGGTTCAGATTTAGATATAGTTGCCATATATATTTTTCACCGATCTGGTCATAATTGGCGTGTATATCAACCGATCTTCCTCAAATTCCGTACATCCGAATATTTTATGAGTCTCGAAAAACTTGCAAAATATCAGCCAAATCGGTTCAGATTTAGATATAGCTCCCATATATAGCTTTCGCCCGATTTACACTCATTTGCCCACAGAGGCCAATTTTTTGCTCCGATTTAGTTGAAATTTTGCATAGGGAGTAGAATTAGCATTGTAACTATGCGTGCCAAATTTGGTTGAAATCGGTTCAGATTTAGATATAGCTCCCATATATAGCTTTCGCCCGATTTACACTCAAATGACCACAGAGGCGAATTTTTGTGCTCCGATTTAGTTGAAATTTTGCACAGGGAGTATAATTAGCATTGTAGCTATGCGTGCCAAATTTGGTTGAAATCGGTTCAGATTTAGATATAGCTCCCATATATAGCTTTCGCCCGATTTACACTCATATGACCACAGAGGCCAATTTTTTGCTCCGATTTAGTTGAAATTTTGCACAGGGAGTAGAATTAGCATTGTAGCTATGCGTTGAAATCGGTTCAGATTTAGATATATCTCCCATATATAGCTTTCGCCCGATTTACACTCATATGACCGTAGAGGCCAATTTTTAACTCCGATTTAGTTGAAATTTTACACAGGGAGTAGAATTAGCATTGTAGCTATGCGTGCCACATTTGGTTGAAATCGGTTCAGATTTAGATATAGCTCCCATATATATGTTTTTCTGATTTCGACAAAAATGGTCAAAATACCAACATTTTCCTTGTAAAATCGCCACTGCTTAGTCGAAAAGTTGTAAAAATGACTCTAATTTTCCTAAACTTCTAATGCATATATATCGAGCGATCAATCATAAATAAACTTTTGCGAAGTTTTCTTAAAATTGCTCCAGATTTAAATGTTTCCCATATTTTTTTACTAATATTGTGTTCCACCCTAGTGCATTAGCCGACTTAAATTTTGAGTCTATAGATTTTGTAGAAGTCTATCAAATTCTGTCCAGATCGAGTGATATTTAAATGTATGTATTTGGGACAAACCTTTATATATAGCCCCCAACACATTTGACGGATGTGATATGGTATCGAAAATTTAGATCTACAAAGTGGTGCAGGGTATAATATAGTCGGCCCCGCCCGACTTTAGACTTTCCTTACTTGTTTTTAAATTAAAAACGAAACTATTTTTAATCGCTATACTATATTTCAATCACTATTTGTAATCCTTTTTAATTTGATTCAAAAAAGTATAGTTTTAAAATTTATAATTTTAAAATTAAAAATAAAAAATATGTATATCCATAATTTTTAACTGTCTTACTCTTCTGATTTTGAGTAAAAACTTTATAGTATTAATTAATTTTTTAATTGAAAAAGTTTTCAACTTCAATTAACGTTTTAATTGGACGATATTTTTTCTGTGAAGGATAAAATATCAATTTAATGTTCCAATTAATGTTCCAATTTAAAAATTGAATGAGGACCTAAATATTTATAATTATCGGTGGATAAATATAATTGCGATAGTGCACATATCAGATTAAATTGGGAATGAATTCATTCAACTAAAGAAAATATTTGTATTTATGAAAAATATTTTAAAAAATTTCGACGAAATCGGAAACATGAAAGTTTACTTTGATTCGTTAATTCCTAGAACTTTTGAGGGTGTTAGTTATGCTATTTTGGGGGTTTGATATATTAGATCTCACCCACTGAAATAAGACCCCAAAGAGATAATGAAATATAGTCCCAAGTAAGTGTACAGAAAATAAACAAAAATTTTTCTTTATTTTAAATTTCACAATTTGGAGATTTTTGTTCTAATTTTTTTTTCAGAGGGGTTCTATGACAATTTGAAATAAAGCCACAAAGTTGGAAATAAGAATTTTTCCAAAAACAAAAATCGGTGAAATGGAAAATTTGAAATTTTTGTTTTTACTTTGGGCCGTTAATTCACAAACCTTTGGAAGTGTTATTTAATTTCCTATTCTTGGATTTGATGTATTATACGCAACCCACTGAAATAAGACCCGAAAGATATAATGAGATAAAGTCCCTTTCCGTACACTTAAAAGTGACAAAATATCTTTATTTTAAATTTCACAATTTGGAGTTTTTTTTTCAAATTTTTTTTTCAGAGGGGTTCTATGACAATTTGAAATAAAGCCCCAACGTTGGAAATAAGAATTTATCAACAAAAAAAATCGGTGAAATGGAAAATTTGAAATTTTTGTTTTTACTTTGGGCCGTTAATTCACAAACCTTTGGGAGTGTTATTTAATTTCCTATTCTTGGATTTGATGTATTATACGCAACCCACTGAAATAAGACCCGAAAGGTATAATGAAATAAAGTCCCTTTCCGTACACTTAAAAGTGACAAATTTTTCTTTATTTTAAATTTCACAACTGGGAAATTTGATTAATTTCTGAGCGGGGGTCTATGTCATTATAAAATAAAATTCCAAAATGAAAATACTTAAAAAAAAATAATTGGATAATGTCAAATAGGATTTCCGGAGGCTTATTCACAGTTTATTTACCTTTTCAGTGGGGGACTTATTGCATTTTCCATAGATCCACAAATGCCAGTATCATTGTTTGACACAATTTTATTTTTATTTTTTAATTATTAAATATTTATTATAGCAGAAGCTTAATGTTTGTAATACATGGCTTATGGGGCATACAAACTTAGGCCCGGCCAAATTTAATATGATTCTTACTACGTCTCATTCTACTAGCTCTATTGACACCACAGATTAATGTAACGTGACATAATTGAATGTCTTGAGGAAATTGAAACCAAAATGAAGATGCTTTTTTAAAAAGATTATTATGGTGCTATGAACTATGAAAAAGTTAATAAACCCACATTATTTGAACTCTTAAATGTATACCCACTCAAAACAAACAAACCCAAAACAACAAGAAAAAAAGAATATAGAAATGATTGCTTGGCAGAACCTTAAAAAAAACACTCTACGTGACAAAAATCACATTGTAAT
Organism: Haematobia irritans; assembly: GCF_050003625.1. Lineage (NCBI taxonomy): Eukaryota > Metazoa > Arthropoda > Insecta > Diptera > Muscidae > Haematobia > Haematobia irritans. The sequence continues at coordinate 190,244,328 of NC_134400.1, read as the reverse complement.
GGAAATGATACAAAAATGGAAACAATGAAAATTCAAGTAAATAAAATTTTAAATTCAAAACACAAAATAGAACATATTTCGTAAACAAGAATATAAAAAAAAACAAATTATATGTAATACAACAATTGGGAGAATCAATGCGTTTAATTTAATTTTGAAATATACTTAATGTATTATAATTACAAAATATTCGAAAAATCATATATATATATTATTATTTTATTTAATAAATAATTTATTTTTTATTTCCTTATTATTTTTATTTTAGTTTGGTTTCAATTTTTATTTATCACTTAATTAACTCTTATTAGAAATTAACAACTGGACAACAACTATGTTAATAAATAATTTAATAAAATTTTAAAATTAATTTAATTTGCCATTATTGAAGTGTTAATAAATAATTTAATTTAATTTTAATTTAGTTAAAGTTTCACTTTATTTTATTGGTTACCTAATTTACTATAATTATAACTTATAAAAAAAATATTTTTAATTTATTATTTTATTTATTAAATTATTTGTTTTTTATTGTTATTTTAATATTAATTTAATTTTTTTTTTGATTACTTAATTATTTCCAATTACAAATTAACTCAAAAAAACGCTTCTGTAACATATACCCCAAACACATTTTGCTTCAAGCATATATATTTTCAGGATTGGTTCAAACAAAATATTGTTTGTATTGGTCAAACATATTATATTTCACCTAAGGGCACACACAGGTAGTAAAAAATTTTAATGAAAGTTTCTTTGCGTGGATATATTTTTAAGGCGCCAATTTCTTGCTTCCATTATTTTACTTGCAGCATATTCTCTAGGTCTCTCTTTCTAAACACATATATGTTTATAGGCTATTTCCAAATTAATATATATGTTTGCATCTAGCATATTATATTTACAAACATTTTATGTCCCAAACATAATATGTTCTAACATATTAACATATATGTCCCAAACATGTTATGATAGTTTATGAACATTATATGCTTGCTCTTAAAAAAATTGTGTTAAAAAATTTGAGTTCCAAACATATAATTTTTACTCCCAAACATATGAAAAACAGTCTTTTTCGTCCGTGTAGAGGCTAACGGTCTAAAATTTAGTAGTATTAGTATTAGTATTAGTATTAGTATTAGTATTAGTATTAGTATTAGTATTAGTATTAGTATTAGTATTAGTATTAGTATTAGTATTAGTATTAGTATTAGTATTAGTATTAGTATTAGTATTAGTATTAGTATTAGTATTAGTATTAGTATTAGTATTAGTATTAGTATTAGTATTAGTATTAGTATTAGTATTAGTATTAGTATTAGTATTAGTATTAGTATTAGTATTAGTATTAGTATTAGTATTAGTATTAGTATTAGTATTAGTATTAGTATTAGTATTAGTATTAGTATTAGTATTAGTATTAGTATTAATATTAGTATTAGTATTAGTATTAGTATTAGTATTAGTATTAGTATTAGTATTAGTATTAGTATTAGTATTAGTATTAGTATTAGTATTAGTATTAGTATTAGTATTAGTATTAGTATTAGTATTAGTATTAGTATTAGTATTAGTATTAGTATTAGTATTAGTATTAGTATTAGTATTAGTATTAGTATTAGTATTAGTATTAGTATTAGTATTAGTATTAGTATTAGTATTAGTATTAGTATTAGTATTAGTATTAGTATTAGTATTAGTATTAGTATTAGTATTAGTATTAGTATTAGTATTAGTATTAGTATTAGTATTAGTATTAGTATTAGTATTAGTATTAGTATTAGTATTAGTATTAGTATTAGTATTAGTATTAGTATTAGTATTAGTATTAGTATTAGTATTAGTATTAGTATTAGTATTAGTATTAGTATTAGTATTAGTATTAGTATTAGTATTAGTATTAGTATTAGTATTAGTATTAGTATTAGTATTAGTATTAGTATTAGTATTAGTATTAGTATTAGTATTAGTATTAGTATTAGTATTAGTATTAGTATTAGTATTAGTATTAGTATTAGTATTAGTATTAGTATTAGTATTAGTATTAGTATTAGTATTAGTATTAGTATTAGTATTAGTATTAGTATTAGTATTAGTATTAGTATTAGTATTAGTATTAGTATTTTCTGTTTTTTGGATTACATGAATTTTTATTTATTGAAATTTATTTTATATTATCCAAACATAATTCCGACTCATTCACAAAGCATTTCTCGTAATATGAATAAAGCATATGAATATGAATAAAGCAAATTACATGTAACACCAAAAATTGGGATTATTAACGTATTAAGAAATAATTTAATACAGTATTAAAATTAATTTAATTTGGAATTATTGAGGTACTAACAAATAATTTAATTTAATTATAATTTGGTAAAAGATTCAATTTATTTTATTGGTTACATCATTTATTATAATTACAAACTATAAGAAAACTTTTATAAATATTATTATTTTCTTTATTATTTTTTTTTATTTTAGGATTATTTTAATTTTAGTTTTTTTATTGATTACTTAATTAATTTTGACAGAATTTTCTATAGAAATAAAATGTAGACAAATTTTTCTATGGAAATACAAATTTGACAAAATTTTCTATAAATAAAATTTTGACAAAATTTTCTCTAGAAATAAAATGTTGACAGAATTTTCTATAGAAATAAAATGTTGACAGAATTTTCTATAGAAATAAAATTTTGACAAAACTTTCTATAAAAATAAAATGTAGACAAAATTTTCCATAAAAAAAAATTTACAAAATTTTCTCTAGAAAAAAAATTTTGGCAAAATTTTCTATAGAAAAAACATTTTTTTGACAACATTTTCCCTAAAAATAAAATTTTGATAAAATCTTCTATAGAAAGGAAATTTTGACAAAATTTTCTCTAGAAATAAAATTTTGACAGAATTTTCTATAGAAATAAAATTTTATTAGTTTTTGTTTTGATTTTTGGTCGACCTTTTTGTTAGAATTATAAATTAATGGTTCTTCAAGCTCGAGGTCTTTTTAAAATATTTTATTTATTATTCCCAATATTTCGCGATTACGATATTGAATCGCTTCCTCAGGGGTCTACAATAGATTTATAGAAATTACATTTCATAAATATCACAGTATTAAACATTTAATAATTTAAATAAGTGTAAATCTTAATTACTTTTAGTTAATAATCTCAAATGGTATTATAGGATAATATAATTATACAAAAATCGGACAGACATATCTTGACAAAATTTTCTATAGGAAAAAAAAAATGTTGACAAAATTTTCCATAAAAAAAAAATTGACAAAAGTGTCTCTAAAAAATAAAATTTTAGTAAAATCTTCTATAGAAATAAAATGTTGACAGAATTTTCTATTGAAATAAAATTTTGATAAAATCTTCTATAGAAATAAAATGTTGACAAAATTTTCTATAAAAAAAAAATTGATAACATCTTCTATAGAAATAAAATTTTGATAGAATCTTCTATAGAAATAAAATTTTGAGAAAATTTTCTATAAATATAATAAAATGTTTAGAAAATGGGTGTCGATAACGTTGTTCTTTTATTACATATTTTTACAAATCTTCGAATGTATATTAGTGAAGTCTTAATTAATCATTGATAGTATACCTATCAGGATACCTAATAAGTTTTATTGTTTTTTTATCTTGAATTCTTAATTTTCCTTATTTATTTTTTTTTTTTTTTTGGTTTCTATAAATACCTTGTTACTGTGCTGTTTGTATATATTCTTCCCAAGATTATCAATCATATTTTTTGCATTTTCCTTTCTCTGCAAAAACCATTCTTTTTCCAATAGTTTTTTTTTCTTTATTAACAATTTCATGATTACTTTCAATATTTTTTTTTCTCCTAATCATTTGCAGACCATTGAATCTAATTGAAAATGTAGTTCCAAATAATAATCTGTAATCTTCCGTTTTTGCTCTCAGATATTATAAAAGAAAATTCAATATATTCCAATGATAATTACAAAATGTTCTTCTTTGATTGGGAAAAAAGGGAAAAAAGGAGATTACCATAAATATTTCTCGTCTGATTATGCAGCTGCAATGCTAGCACTGAATCTGAATCAATAATCTGGAAAATGAACATAGCTAACAAGCATCCTACTTTCTTTACCTCCTACAATAGTTTTCTTCAATTTCTTCTAGTCAAAATGGATGTTGCAAATGCCCATTGGTTTTGACCCACATTATGGGGGGCTTTTACATTTGTCTTTCATTTCAAAGAATTCTAATCTTAGAAACCATTGTTAAATATCACCTGTCAATCTGTGCCACCTCTATTTTCATGATTTTGCTGTATATTCTTTCGCTTCATAGGCTTAACATTTCTTTTACTCTATTATTTTTTTTAATGCAGACGAAAAATACAACAAAGAAACCTAGTTTCTTTGCTGCTTCCTTATCTTCTTCACACGTTCGTAGGTGTTTCAAAATCCTATTTATGACAATGGCATATGAAACAGCAACAGGACTGTTGAGAAGCAAAGGAAACCATAAGGTTCTAAATAGTTTATGTATAAGATGCATTGCTACAGTTTCAGTAGTAATTACTGACACACTCAGCATGGCCATTACACTAGGCAACAGAAATTTTTGTCGCAGAAGGCAGGCGACTTGGTACTAGGATAAGAAATTAAATTTTTACAAAATTTTCTTTAACCAAGAAATTTTGACAAAATTTCCTGTAGTAAAAAAAATGTTGACAAAATATTCTGTAAAAATAATATTTTAACAAAATTTCTTATAGACATACAATTTTGGCAAATTTTCCAGTAGAAATAATATTTTAACAAAATTTCTTATAGAAATAAAATGTTGACAAAATTGTCTATAAAAATAAAATTTTGCCGAAAAATTTCTAAAGAAATAAAATTTTGCCGAAAATTTTCTATAGAAATAACATTTTGACAAAATTTTCTATAGAAGTAAAATTTTGATAAAAACTTCTCTAGAAATAAAATTTTGCGAAAATGTTCTATAGAAATAAAATTCTGACAAAATTTTTTATAGAAATAAAATTTTGAGAAAATTTTCTATAGAAATAAAATTTTGAGAAAATTTTCTATAGAAATAAAATTTTAACAAAATTTTCTATAGAAATAAAATTTTCTAAAGAAATAAAATTTTGACAAAATTTTCTATAGAAATAAAATTTTGATAAAAACTTCTCTAGAAATAAAATTTTGAGAAAATGTTCTATAGCAATAAAATTCTGACAAAATTTTTTATAGAAATAAAATTTTGAGAAAATTTTCTATAGAAATAAAATTTTGAGAAAATTTTCTATAGAAATAAAATTTTAACAAAATTTTCTATAGAAATAAAATTTTCTAAAGAAATAAAATTTTGACAAAATTTTCTATAGAAATAAAATTTTGATAAAAACTTCTCTAGAAATAAAATTTTGAGAAAATGTTCTAAGAAATAAAATTCTGACAAAATTTTTTATAGAAATAAAATTTTGAGAAAATTTTCTATAGAAATAAAATTTTAACAAAATTTTCTATAGAAATAAAATTTTGATAAAAACTTCTCTAGTAATAAAATTTTGAGAAAATGTTCTATAGAAATAAAATTTCAACAAAATTTTCTATAGAAATAAAATTTCAACAAAATTTTCTATAGAAATAAAATTTCAACAAAATTTTCTATAGAAATAAAATTTTGACAAAACTTTCAATAGAAATAAAATTTTCTATTTTGATAAAAACTTCTCTAAAAATAAAATTTTGAGAAAATGTTCTATAGAAATAAAATTTAAAAAAAAATCTATAGAAATAAAATTTTGGCAAAATTTTCTAAAGAAATAAAATTTTGACAAAATTTTCTCTAGAAATAAAATTTTGAGAAAATGTTCTATAGAAATAAAATTAAAAAAAAATCTATAGAAATAAAATTTTAACAAAATTTTCTATAGAAATAACATTTTGACATAATTTTCTATAGAAATAAAATTTTGACAAAATTTTCTATAGATATAAAATGTTAACAAAATTTTCTATAGAAATAAAATTTTCTAAAGAAATAAAATTTTGACAAAATTTTCTATTGAAATAAAATTTTGACATGATTTTCTATAGAAATAAAATTTTGGCAAAATTTTCTAAAGAAATATAATATTGGCAAAATTTTCTATAGAAATAAAATTTTGATAACAACTTCTCTAGAAATAGAATTTTGAGAAAATGTTCTATAGAAATAAAATTTTAAACAAATTTTCTATAGAAATAAAATTTTCTAAAGAAATAAAATTTTGACAAAATTTTCTATAGAAATAAAATTTTGACATAATTTTCTATAGAAATAAAATGTTGACAAAATTTTCTGAAGCAATATAATATTGGCAAAATTTTCTATAGAAATAAAATTTTGATAAAAACTTCTCTAGAAATAACATTTTGATAGAAACTTCTCTAGTAATAAAATTTTGAGAAAATGTTCTATAGAAATAAAATTTCAACAAAATTTTCTATAGAAATAAAATTTCAACAATTTCTATAGAAATAAAATTTCAACAAAATTTTCTATAGAAATAAAATTTCAACAAAATTTTCTATAGAAATAAAATTTTGACAAAATTTTCAATAGAAATAAAATTTTGAGAAAATGTTCTATAGAAATAAAATTTAAAAAAAAAATCTATAGAAATAAAATTTTGACAAAATTTTCTATAGAAATAACATTTTGACATAATTTTCTATAGAAATAAAATTTTGACAAAATTTTCTATAGATATAAAATGTTAACAAAATTTTCTATAGAAATAAAATTTTCTAAAGAAAATTTTTTATTGAAATAAAATTTTGACATGATTTTCTATAGAAATAAAATTTTGGCAAAATTTTCTAAAGAAATATAATATTGGCAAAATTTTCTATAGAAAAAAAATTTTGATAAAAACTTCTTTAGAAATAAAATTTTGAGAAAATGTTCTATAGAAATAAAATTTTAAACACATTTTCTATAGAAATAAAATTTTCTAAAGAAATAAAATTTTGACAAAATTTTCTATAGAAATAAAATTTTGACATAATTTTCTATAGAAATAAAATGTTGACAAAATTTTCTAAAGCAATATAATATTTGCAAAATTTTCTATAGAAATAACATTTTGATAAAATGTTCTATAGAAATAAAATTTCAACAAAATTTTCTATAGAAATAAAATTTCAACAAAATTTTCTATAGAAATAAAATTTTTACATAATTTTCTATAGAAATAAAATTTTGACAAAATTTTCTATAGAAATAACATTTTCTACAAAATTTTGACAAAATTTCTTATAGAATTGAAATTTTGACAAAATTTCTTATATAAATGAAATTTTGACAAAATTTCCTGTAATAAAGAAATTTTGGCAAAATTTTCCATAAAAATAAAATTTTGCAAAATTTTATAAAGAAATATAATGTTGAAAAATTTTTCTATAGAAATAAAATTTTGTCGAATATTTTCTATAGAAATAAAATGTTGCCAAAAATTTTCTAAGGATATACAATTTTGACAAATTTTGCTATATCAGAAAAATTTTAATAAAATTTAAAAAAAAAAGAAATTTTGAAAATTTTTTCTGTAAAAAACCAAATTTAGAAAATTTCCTGTAGAAATAAAATTTTGCCGAAAATTTTCTATTTTGACACAATTTTCTATAGAAATAAAATGTTGACAAAATTTTATACAGAAAGAAGATTTTGACAAAATTTCCTGTAGAAATAAATTTTTGGCAAAATTTCCTGTAGAAATTTTGATAAAATTTTCGATAGAAATAAAATTTTGATAAAGTTTTCTGTAGAAAAATTTTGACAGAATTTTCTATAGAAATAAAATTTTGACAAAATTTTCTATAGAAAAAAAAATTTTTGACAACACTTTCTCTAGAAATAAAATTTTGACAAAATTTTCTATAGAAATAAAATTTTGACAGAATTTTCTATAGAAATAACATTTTGACACAATTTTCTGTAGAAATAAAATGTTGACAAAATTTTATACAGAAAGAAGATTTTGACAAAATTTCCTGTAGAAATAAAGTTTTGGCAAAATTTCCTGTAGAAATTTTGATAAAATTTTCGATAGAAATAAAATTTTGATAAAGTTTTCTATAGAAAAATTTTGACAGAATTTTCTATAGAAATAAAATTTTGACAAAATTTTCTATAGAAAAAAAAATTTTTGACAACACTTTCTCTAGAAATAAAATTTTGACAAAATTTTCTATAGAAATAAAATTTTGACAAAATTTTTCTATAGAAATAAAATTTTGAGAATATTTTCAAGAAAAAAATTTACAAAATTTCCTGTAGAAATAAATTTTTGACAAAATTATTTTATTTTGAAATTTCCGTTTTATGACTATGTAATACTATTTGCTTACGTTTAATGATTTTGTTAATTGAATTAAATTAATTGAATTTTATTGATCTTTGGTTTCTTGGTGTTTTAAAATTTTTTCTTGTAGCCTAGTGTTATCTGGGCCATTGTTGAGCATCCATATTAAAAGAATATACGCTTTGTATGACTATGAACAATTATAATATAAAATTCCTGGAAATGTTTAAAATCAACACACACTTTACTATTTATCCACATATCCTGCTACATTCACTAGGGGCAATAAGAATACACACAGAGAAGAGAAGAGGTGTGGGTATGCGTGTGTGTGTGTGTGTACACAGCAAAAGGATATTTACATTTTTGAAAATTTTGTATGCATATGGGTGGCCTTTTCATTGTTGTTTTCAGAAATCCTTTTTCTAAACAAAAAAAATCTCCACCTATGAATATGCTCGTTGTGGTATTCATGAATCCTTCATACATTGTTATCTCACATCATCCTGTAGAGTATCATGCTGTGGTTGCATTTTTGCCATTTTTAACACATTTGAAGGTTTATTTGATTTTTAAGTTCCATGTTTAAAACATTGAAGGGAGTTAACTGGATTCTAACTATTTACAGTTTTTTCTATAATAAAAATGTTAGCATGTAATTGGGAAAAACATTTTCTATCATAGTGTCTTATGTGGCGATTTTGTAAGATTTTTTTTGTTTTTCACTGTGAAAAATTATTTCCACATTTAGTGATTTCTTAAGAAATTTTAATTTTTCACTATGTAAAATTATTTAAAAATTTCCCAGGGGCTTTATACGATTGAAATAGAAGTAGAATATCTTCTAAATTTCTCTAATAAAATCATTATAGTTTTAAAATGAAAACTCTTATCCTATCAATAGATCTTTGGCAAGAAGTAAATAACCCCTGCGAATATGATTCTCAAATATCATTCTACCTGTTTGAAAAAAACAAAATCTATATAATCCAGGATTAATAAACTTTAGCCATTTGTATTAAAAGAAGGTTTTGGCAAGAGATACCATCGTTTGTCTTAAGTTTTACCTGCTCATCATTCACATGTTTTCTTTTACATTCATCCAAATCTAGGAATTTCCCAAATAGACAATTCTTCTGATCTCAACGACCGTAAATCCTTTATTGTACCGCCCTACACTCATTGTAAACATTTTTGCTTTTGGATATTTAAAATATCCCAGAGAGTTTTTAGACCTCATATGAATTTGCTGAACAAAAATTCAGGTATACAATTTCGCATGCTGCAATTTTATGTGAAGCATGATTTTTTTTTTTTGGGATTCATAATCCCAAGATTACTGGATTACTTCCGTTTTTGAAAATTTATGATTTCTTTGTTTCTCGAACCTAGACTATAAAAACCTGTCTTTAACAATCTCCTATTTCGTATTTTTATTACAGATACCCTCGTAGCACAGCTACAAATGATGGCATTCGCAATGGATTCCTAACGAATTTGGTAAGTGAGGACACAATTTGTACAATTCCTTTTAGAAATAAGATTATGAAATTTATTTCTCATAGATATATAATTTTTAAAAAAATTTCGATAGCTATAAAATACTGATGAAATTTTCGATGGTCAATTTGGCAAAAATGATAAAATACGAGAAAATCTTATTCGTAATATTTAGAAAATTTCTTATATAAATACAATTTTGTTAAAATTGTCCTCTATGTGGTTCTAAAATACCTCTAGATTTCCAATTTCAAGCGAATTGGATAAAAACTAAGGGTTCTAGAAGCCCAAGACCCCAAATCGATAGGTCGGTTTATATGGGGACTATATCAAAACCTGGACCGATATAGCCCATCTTCGAACTTGATCTGCCTGCAGACAAAAGACGAGTTTGTGCAAAATTTCAGCACGATTGCTTCATTATTGAAGACTGTAGCGTGATTACAGCAGACAGACAGACGGACATGGTTAAATCGCCTTAGAATTTCTCCCTGATCATATATATATATATATATATATATATATATATATATATATATATATATATATATATATATATATATATATATATATATATATATATATATATATATATATATATATATATATATATATATATATATATATATATATATATATATATATATATTTTTTTTTTTTTTTTTATATATATATATTTTGACAACATTGGCTATGGAAAAAATTTGGCAAAATTTCCTATAGCAAAGAAATTTTGACAAAATTTCCAATAGCAAAGAAATTAAACAAAAAAACATTTCGCAGATTTTCATATAGAAAAGAAATTTTGATAAAATTTGCTATGGAAAAAAATTTGGCAAAATTTTCTACAGCAAAGAAAATTTGACAAAATTTTACACAGCAAAGTAATTTTGATAAAATTTCGTACAGAAATTTTTAAAAAATTTTCTATAGCACAGAAATTTTTGACGAAATTTTCTATAGCAACGAAATTTCAACAAAGCAAAGAAGTGTTTACTAAAATTACATATAGAAAAGAAATTTTCATAAAATTTGTTATGGAAAAAAATTGGCAAAATTTCCTATAACAAAGAAATTTGACAAAATTTTACACAGCAAAGAAATTTTGACAACATTTCCAATAGCAAAGAAATTAAAATCAAACAAAAAAACATTTGGCAGGTTTTCATATAGAAAAGAAATTTTGATAAAATTTTCTACAGCAAAGAAAATTTGACAAAATTTTATACAGGAAAGAAATTTTGACAAAATTTTACACAGCAAAGAAATTTTGACAAAATTTCCAATAGCAAAGAAATTAAAAAAAAAAAAAAACATTTGGCAGATTTTCATATAGAAAAGAAGTTTTGATAAAATTTGCTATGGAAAAAATTTGGCAAATTTTTATACAGGAAAGAAACGAAATTCCAACAAAGCAAAGAAGTGTTTACTAAAATTACATATAGAAAAGAAATTTTGACAACATTGGCTATGGAAAAAATTTGGCAAAATTTCCTATAGCAAAGAAATTTTGACAAAATTTTACACAGTAAAGAAATTTTGACAAAATTTCCCATAGCAAAGAAATTAAAAAAACATTTGGCAGATTTTCATATAGAAAAGAAATTGTGATAAAATTTGCTATGGAAAAAATTTTGGCAAAATTTTCTACAGCAAAGAAATTTTGACCAAATTTTATACAGGAAAGAAATTTTGACAAAAATTTCCAATAGCAAAGTAATTTTGATAAAATTTCGTACAGCAAAGAAATTTTTAAAAAATTTTCTATAGCACAGAAATTTTTAAAAAATTTTCTATAGCACAGAAATTTTTGACGAAATTTTCTATAGCAACGAAATTCCAACAAAGCCAAGAAGTGTTTACTAAAATTACATATAAAAAAGAAATTTTAATAAAATTTGTTATGGAAAAAAATTTGGCAAAATTTCCTATAACAAAGAAATTTTGACAAAATTTTACACAGCAAAGAAATTTTGACAAAATTTCCAATAGCAATGAAATTAAAAACAAAAAAAAACATTTGGCAGATTTTCATATAGAAAAGAAATTTTGATAAAATTTGCTATGGAAAAAAATTTGGCAAAATTTTCTACAGCAAAGAAATTTTGACAAAATTTTATACAGCAAAAGAAATTTTGACAAAATTTCCAATAGCAAAGGAATTTTGATAAAATTTCCTACAGCAAAGAAATTAAAAAAAAAATTCTATAGCAACAAATTCTATTCCAACAAAATTTTCTATAGCAAAGAAATGTTTACTAAAACTTCTATAGAAAAAAAAATATTGACAACATTTCCTATAGCAAAGAAATGTTAACAAAATTTTCCATATCAAAGAAATTTTGATAAAATTTACTATAGAAACAACAATTTCAGATAATTTCCTATATAAATAAATTTTATAATAATAAATTTTAATTAAATTTTTTATATAATTTTTTTTTTTTAATTTGACAAAAATTTCCTCTAATATTGCAGAGAAATTTTGACAAAATTTTCCATAGCAAAGAAATTTTGATAAAATTTGCTATGGAAAAAAAAATTGGCAAAATTTTCTACAGCAAAGAAATTAAAAAAAACATTTGGCAGATTTTCATATAGAAAAGAAATTTTGATAAAATTTGCTATGGAAAAAAAATTTGGCAAAATTTTCTACAGCAAAGAAAATTTGACAACATTTTATACAAGAAAGAAATTTGGACAAAATTTCGAAAAGCAAAGGAATTTTGATAAAATTTCCTACAGCAAAGAAATTTTTAAAAAAATTTTCTGTAGCACAGAAATTTTTGATGAAATTTTCTATAGCAACGAAATTCCAACAAAATTTTCTATAGCAAAGAAATGTTTACTAAAACTTCTATAGAAAAAAAAAATATTGACAACATTTCCTATAGCAAAGAAATGTTAACAAAATTTTCCATATCAAAGAAATTTTGATAAAATTTACTATAGAAACAACAATTTCAGATAATTTCCTATATAAATAAATTTTATAATAATAAATTTTAATTAAATTTTTTATATAAATTTTTTTTTTTAATTTGACAAAAATTTCCTCTAATATTGCAGAGAAATTTTGACAAAATTTTCCATAGCAAAGAAATTTTGATAAAATTTGCTATGGAAAAAAAAATTGGCAAAATTTTCTACAGCAAAGAAATTAAAAAAAACATTTGGCAGATTTTCATATAGAAAAGAAATTTTGATAAAATTTGCTATGGAAAAAAAATTTGGCAAAATTTTCTACAGCAAAGAAAATTTGACAACATTTTATACAAGAAAGAAATTTGGACAAAATTTCGAAAAGCAAAGGAATTTTGATAAAATTTCCTACAGCAAAGAAATTTTTAAAAAATTTTCTATAGCACAGAAAATTTTGATGAAATTTTCTATAGCAACGAAATTCCAACAAAATTTCCTATAGCAAAGAAATGTTTACTAAAATTTCAATAGAAAAGAAATATTGACAACATTTCCTATAGCAAAGAAATGTTAACAAAATTTGCCATATCAAAGAAATTTTGATAAAATTTACTATAGAAACAACAATTTCAGATAATTTCCTATATAAATAAATTTTATAATAATAAATTTTAATTAAATTTTTTATATAAAATTTTCTTTTTTTTTTTTTTAATTTTACAAAAATTTCCTCTAATATTGCAAAGAAATTATGACAAAATTTTCCATAGCAAAGAAATTAAATATTGAAATATTTATTTATTTAATTGAAATATTTACTTATGACAATATCAGATAATGTCTTATATTAATAAAATATTAATTAAATTTCCTATATAAAGGATTTTTTTTAATTTGAAAAAAATTTCCTCTAATATAAGTAATATTTTCTATATAAGTAATAGTTTGTTAAAATTATCACTCTAACCCTCTTCTTTAAAATCCCTAGGATTATTTAAGTCTTTATCTGTTGTTTACATTAGGAAATATCAAAAATCTTTAAACATAATTCTTGTATATTTATCCGGATGAAGTAGAAGTAAAATATCCTATCTAATATATTTCCTTTCTAAAACTCAATATCATTTGAATATTCCTTCCATGTGAAGGATAACTAAATGCAAGGACTTAAGATTTGAAATTAAATAAATCCTTTTGGGTGTGTTGGTGGACCAGACTTTAAACTAAAACTCTAAAGAAAATATTTTACATATTTGTTTAATTTTTTTCTGTATTACTTAAAGCCTTGTAGATAGGCCAAAAGGTAGATAGCATTGAAAGGTGTTTGTGTGGATTTTTTAAAATAACAAAAATGAAAAGAGAAATTAAAGAAACGGATATATGGATAAAGATAAACATCAGAGCTAAAGAAAAAAAGAAAAAAAAAACACATGCACATGCACACATGATGACAAAGTCATCGAGTGCATAAACAAAATATTTAAAAATAGGCCTCTTGAAATGCCAGGGGCGAACTTTAACACACCCATATAGACATAGTCATCATAGACCGGACAGACGTTGCACATATCCGTACATCATTGGCCCTTCCTGGTATTTTGTGGGTGAATAATACACATTTTGTTTTTTTTTTTTTTTTTGAAATATGCTAGCTATGCAGTCAGTTTTATTTTAGTTATTCAAATAAATAAACAAAATTAATTTGTCGTTGAGTTGACTATGGCAGACTGTCGCTTTTGGTTTGGAGAGTTCAGAAAACTCATTAATAATCAAGCCCTGCTGTTAGTTAGGGAATGCATCTCACATGGGAGCTATACGATGTAAATTTTTAATTTAATTTTTACTTGGTTTTGGATACGATAGATATCATGTTCATCTAAATGAAAGAGACCAACAAAGTATTACGAAGATATTTACGTTTTTGTTGGTATTTTTTTTTGTTACTCCTAATTTGTTAAGATTTTGATTCTAGATAAGAATAAAGAGGAAGTAAAGCAATAATATACAACTGTTGCTTTCAGTGGGTTTCGGTATTTCGAATAAAATTCTTTTTATGTTAATGGGTCATAAATTTAGGTTCTTTTCGATGGTAGTTAAAGGTTCTAGATATGAAAAGAAAACATGACCTTGGAGATATCAATAAATAAAAAAGTCTTTGTATTGCTTAACCACCTAGCAAAAAAGCGTCGCCAAAAAAGTAGTGAAAATGTTCTTTTTGGATCCGGAAGTGGTGCAAAATTGGCAGAGAAGCGATGAATTTAACACGGATGTCCACCATTTCAACAGCCGTTTCACTGAATTTGCATCACTTTTTAAGGTGTTATGCGAATTCAGTGTTTTGGATGTGAATTAAGAAATTTTGCCATATTTTGACACATAAATAAATTTTAATTTTTTTTTAATGATTTTTAATGCATTCTAACGTTTGTCTGGAACATTTGACATCAAGAATTTTCAAAAACTCGCAAATTTTCTAGAATGGATTTAGCATTTTTTTCGGCAAAATTTAAATAATTTGTATAATTTTATGAATTCTTGGCCTGTTTTTAACCAATTTGAAACACAACAATTTTGAATTTCCTATTAAAAATACGAAAAAAGCGAGTAATAAAAAAATTGACTCAAATGAACTTCCTGTGCAGTTAAAATAAAGAACTTCTTTGGGAGAACATTTTTGGATGTGCTTTTAAAGTTGTGCCTTTAGAAGAACTTCAAAATTTTTTTACTGGGCATGCAAATTGCTAAAAAGATGAATAACAAAAAATTAAACAAACCGTATATACGGCCGTAAGTTCGGCCAGGCCGAAGCTTATGTACCCTCCACCATGGATTGCATAGAAATTTCTACTGCAGACTGTCATCCACAATCGAATTACTTGTGTTGCGGTAACACTTGCCGATGGCAAGGTATCTTAAAACTTCTTAACACCGTCTTCTAAATTGCTAGGTAGTCCATACGTGGTATATATTAAACTAAAAAAGGCCGATTAAATACGTATATAATTAAGTTCGACAAAATTGTTTATAGAAATAAAATTTTGACAAAATAAAATTTTTACAACATTTTCTATAGAAATAAAATTTTGACAAAAGTTTCTATAGAAATAAAATGTTGACAACATTTTCTATAGAAATGAAAATTTTGACAAAATTTTTTATAGAAATGAAAATTTTGACAAAAATTTTCTATACAAATAAAATTTTGACAAAATTTTCTATAGAAATGAAATTTTTACAAAATTTTCTATAGAAATTAAATTTTGACAAAAATTTTCTATAGAAATAAAATTTTGGTAGATTATTTTTGGCTCGAGTGGCAACCATGATTATGATTATGGTAAAATTTTTGTGTGATTGGGGATCGGCTATATATAACTATAGACAGATATGGACCAATTTTGGCATGGTTATTAGCGGCCATATACTAACACCACGTTCCAAATTTCAACCGGATCGGATAAGTTTTGCTTCTCCAAGAGGCTCCGGAGATCAAATCTGGGGAACGGTTTATATGGGGGCTATATATAATTATGGACCGATGTAGGCCAATTTTTGCACAGTTGTTAGAAACCATATACTTACACCATATACTTACACCATGTATCACCTTTCAGCTGGATCGGATGAAATTTTCTTCTCTTAGAGGCTCCGCAAGCCAAATCTGGGGATCGGTTTATATCGGGACTATATATAATTATGGACCGATGTGGACCAAATTTCGCACAGTTGTTAGAGACAGTATACTAACACCACGTTCCAAATTTCAACCGGATCGGATAAATTTTGCTTCTCCAAGAGGCTCCGCAAGCCAAATCTGTGGATCGGTTTATATGGGGGCTATATATAATTATGGACCGATGTGGACCAATTTTTGCACAGTTGTTAGAGACTGTATACTTACACCATGTACCAAATTTCAGCCGGATCGGATGAAACTTGCTTCTCTTAGAGGCTCCGCAAGTCAAATCTGGGGATCGGTTTATATGGGGGCTATATATAATTATGGACCGATGTGGACCAATTTTCGCACAGTTGTTAGAGCTGTATACTTACACCATGTACCAAATTTCAGCCGGATCTGATGAAACTTGCTGCTCTTAGAGGCTCCGCAAGTCAAATCTGGGGATCGGTTTATATGGGGGCTATATATAATTATGGACCGATGTGGACCAATTTTTGCATGGTTGTTAGAGACCATACACAAACACCATGTACCAAATTTCAACCGGATCGGATGAATTTTGCTCCTCCAAGAGGCTCCGCAAGCCAAATCTGAGCTTCGGTTTATATGGGGGCTATATATACTTATGGACCGATTTGGACCAATTTTTGCGTGGTTGTGAGAGACCATATACAAACACCATGTACCAAATTTCATCCGGATCGGATGAATTTTGCTCCTCCAAAAGGCTCCGGAGGACAAATCTGGGGATCGGTTTATATGGGGACTATATATAATTATGGACCGATGTGGACCACATTTCGCACAGTTGTGGTAGACCATATACTTACACCATGTACCAAATTTCAACCGCATCGGAGGAATTTTGCTTCTCTTAAAAGCACCGCATGCCAAATCTGGGGATCGGTTTATATGGGGGCTATATATAATTATGGACCGATGTGGACCAATTTTTGCACAGTTGTTAGAGACTGTATACTTACACCATGTACCAAATTTCAGCCGGATCGGATGAAACTTGCTTCTCTTAGAGGCTCCGCAAGTCAAATCTGGGGATCGGTTTATATGGGGGCTATATATAATTATGGACCGATGTGGACCAATTTTCGCACAGTTGTTAGAGCTGTATACTTACACCATGTACCAAATTTCAGCCGGATCTGATGAAACTTGCTGCTCTTAGAGGCTCCGCAAGTCAAATCTGGGGATCGGTTTATATGGGGGCTATATATAATTATGGACCGATGTGGACCAATTTTTGCATGGTTGTTAGAGACCATACACAAACACCATGTACCAAATTTCAACCGGATCGGATGAATTTTGCTCCTCCAAGAGGCTCCGCAAGCCAAATCTGAGCTTCGGTTTATATGGGGGCTATATATACTTATGGACCGATTTGGACCAATTTTTGCGTGGTTGTGAGAGACCATATACAAACACCATGTACCAAATTTCATCCGGATCGGATGAATTTTGCTCCTCCAAAAGGCTCCGGAGGACAAATCTGGGGATCGGTTTATATGGGGACTATATATAATTATGGACCGATGTGGACCACATTTCGCACAGTTGTGGTAGACCATATACTTACACCATGTACCAAATTTCAACCGCATCGGAGGAATTTTGCTTCTCTTAAAAGCACCGCATGCCAAATCTGGGGATCGGTTTATATGGGGGCTATATATAATTATGAACGGATGTGGACCAATTTTTGCATGGTTGTTAGAGACCATATACCAATATCATGTACCAAATTTCAGGCGGATCGGATGAAATTTGCTTCTCTTAGAGGCTCCGTAAGCCAAATCGGGGGATCGGTTTATATGGAGGCTATATATAATTATGGACCGATGTGGACCAATTTTTGCACAGTTGTTAGAATCCATATACTTACACCATGTATCAACTTACAGCCGGATCGGATGAAATTTTGTTCTCTTAGAGGCTCCGAAAGCCAAATCTGGGGATCGGTTTATATGGGGGCTATATATGATTATGGACCGATGTGGACCAATTTTCGCACAGTTGTTAGAGATGGTTATTAGCGGCCATATACTAACACCACGTTCCAAATTTCAACCGGATTGGATGAATTTTGCTTCTCCAAGAGGCTCCGGAGATCAAATCTGGGGATCGGTTTATATGGGGACTATATATAATTATGGACCGATGTGGACCAAATTTCGCACAGTTGTTAGAGACAGTATACTAACACCACGTTCCAAATTTCAACCGGATCGGATAAATTTTGCTTCTCCAAGAAGCTCCGGAGATCAAATCTGGGGAACGGTTTATATGGAGGCTATATATAATTATGGACCGATGTGGACCAATTTTTGCACAGTTGTTAGAAACCATATACTTACAACATGTACTAAATTTCAGCCGGATCGGATGAAACTTGCTTCTCTTAGAGGCTCCGCAAGCCAAATCTGGGGATCGGTTTATATGGGGGCTATATATAATTATGGACCGATGTGGACCAATTTTCGAACAGTTGTTAGAGATGGTTATTAGCGGCCATATACTAACACCACGTTCCAAATTTCAACCGGATCGGATGAATTTTGCTTCTCCAAGAGGCTCCGGAAATCAAATCTGGGGAACGGTTTATATGGGGGCTATAAATAATTATGGACCGATGTGGACCAATTTTTGCACAGTTGTTAGAAACCATATACTTACAACATGTACCAAATTTCAGCCGGATCGGATGAAACTTGCTTCTCTTAGAAGCTCCGCAAGCCAAATCTGTGGATCGGTATATATGGGGGCTATATATAATTATGGACTGATGTGGCCGAATATTCGCACAGTTGTTAGAGACCATATTCGAACACCATGTACCAAATTTCAACCGGATCGGAGGAATTTTGCTTCTCTTAAAAGCTCCGCAAGCCAAATCGGGGGATCGGTTTATATGTGGGCTATATATAATTATGGACCGATGTGGACCACATTTCGCACAGTTGTGATAGACCATATACTTACACCATGTACCAAATTTCAGACGATTCGGATGAAATTTGCTTCTCTTAGAAGCTCTGCAAGCCAAATCTGTGGATCGGTTTATATGGGGGCTATATATAATTATGGACCGATGTGGACCAATTTTCGCACAGTTGTTAGAGACTGTATACTTACACCATGTATCAACTTTCAGCCGGATCGGATGAAATTTTCTTCTCTTAGAGGCTCCGCAAGCCAAATCTGAGCGCCGGTTTATATGGGGGCTATACGTAAAAGTGGTCCGATATGGCCCATTTTCAATACCATCCGACCTACATCAATAGCAACTACTTGTGTCAAGTTTGAAGTCGATAGCTTGTTTCGTTCGGAAGTTAGCGTGATTTCAACAGACGGACATGCTTAGATCGACTCAGAATTTCACCACGACCCCGTTTATAAAAAAAAAATATATATATATATATATATATATATATATATATATATATATATATATATATATATATATATATATATATATATATATATATATATATATATATATATATATATATATATATATATATATATATATATATATATATATATATATATATATAGGGGGTCTTAGAGCAATATTTCGATGTTTTATAAACGGAATGACAAAGTTATAAAAAATTAAATAAATTCGATTTTTAAATGGAAATAATAATGTAAATATAAAATGAATATTAATAATAATAATGTAAAAATATCGGTTGCTAGAAATTTGTGAAGACTTTATATTTATATAAATTTGATCCCAATTAACATAGCGTAAGCTGTTTTCTTATTAAGCTTAAAACCAACTAATTAAAAAAAAAAACTCCTAAAATGGCGCCCAACCTGGGACTTCATTTATTTGCTTGTCTTATTTAATGGTAATGTAAATATGCGTGCAAACATTATATAAATTTGATCGCTGTACTTACAAATGACATAGCATTAACTGTATTCTCATAATCTTAAACCGAACTAATCTTAAAATGGCGCCCAATCTGAGGATTCTATTATTTGCTTCTTTTATCTAAATTTCAAAATTGATTTAGTTCATATTTCTCACTTTTTATTATTTTTATACTGGATAAATTTTATAATGTAACAAATCTATTAATAAAAAATATATTATTAATTGGCGCCCAACTTGGAGCCTCATTCATTTGTTTCATTCATTCAAATTTTTAATTTTTATTATACAACAACTATTGTTTACATATCATAAAGGTCTATGACCTCTACTCTTTGGCTATCCATGTATATGTATCCTCTCCAACAAATCCATTCACTACTAGTCACTACCACCAAAAACAAAACAACAACAACAAGAAATCAACACAAGAAAATACTACCACACCTAATTCCAATTACGTTTTTAGTTCTCGCCTGCCATATGTTCCTTTAATGTTCGCTCTTTTCGCCGACTCGAGTCAGTTGTACTAATGTTGATTTAGCAGCTTTAGCTTGCATTCACATCACATATCCGAGCTGTCATCATTACAATGTGAAAGCTTTCGTTTCACATAGGCCATCAAACAACACATCATCATCATCATGAATTCGTGATGGTGTTGGTATTAGTGTTTGTGTAATACTTCTGCTCTGCTGTTGTTCTAATGGACCCCAACATACAAACATCATGGCAACCCCTCACCCTCCCCTAGCATGCAACATTTCATATAAATGTGCATTGTTAAGCAGAGAGACCCATTCGAATTGTTAGATTTGAGACACGCCCTTACAGCATATGGTTGGGTTTTCAACGCCTTCCAATGCAACATAGTAAACAATAACAGCAACAAGAACAACATCACGATTAGACGGCTACGCAATCAAATTCAATCAAGAACAGAAGACACTAACTCTCCAACAAGAAGAAAATCAATATCATCATCATCTACATCTACATCTGGTACATGACCAACTATAAAAGCAAGGAGATAACAAAAAAAAAAAAAAACATAGTTTATTCTGAATCTAAGCATAATCAAATGGATTATGTATTTCGTTTAAAATAAGAAAATATGGAAAAAGAAAAATTCCCATAAGATAATTGAAATTGGTAATTTCCCATGGAAAAAAATTCTTGGAGAAATTATTTCTCAGCCTAGAGAGAAGGCAGTAGTTCTTAGAGAAATGAAATTTATTAAAAATGAAAATTATCGAAAATTTCTCAGAGGAAAAAAAACAAATAATTTTGCAAACATTTCTGAGTTTTATTAACAAAAATCCTTTGAGTCCAAAAAAGTTTACAAAATTCTTTCAATTTTGACAAAATTTGCTAATAAAATACAATTTTGCAGAATTTTTTTTGGAAAATTAAATTTTGCAAACATTTCTATGAAAATAAAATTTTAACAAAATTTCCTATAGAAGTTTAAATTTGTCAAATAATCCTATGGAAATGAAATTTTGACAAAATTTTCTATAGAAATTAAATTTTGACAAATTTCTTACAGAAATGAAATTTTTACAAAATTTCCTATAGATATGAAAATTTGAGAACATTTTCTATAGAATTTTTTAAAAAAATTCTTTTAGAGAAATGAAAATTTTCGAAAATTTCTCAGAGCAAAAAACAAATAATTTTGCAAAAATTTCGGAGAGAAATTAGAGTTTTATTAAAAAAAAAGTTTTACTCTAAATTTTGACAAAATTTCCTATAGCAAAGAAATTGTGACAAAATTTCCTAAAAAACAGAAATTTTGATAAATTTTCCTATAGCGAAGAAATTTTGACGAAATTTCTTACAGGAATGAAATTAAAAAAAAATCCTGAATATATCAGATTTTATGATAAAGAAAAAAATTGTGACAAAATTTCCTATAAAAATGAAATTTTGACAAAATTTCCAAAAAACGAAATTTTGACAAAATTTCCTATAACGAAGAAATTTGGAAAATTTTCTATGGCAAAGAAATTTTTCAAAATTTCCTATAGCAAAGAAATTTTGACAAAATTTCCGATAACAAAGAAATTTTGATAAAATTTCCTATAGCAAAAAAAATGTTTACAAAATTTCTTATAGAAAAGAAATTTTTGATAAAATTTTCTTCTACGAAAGGAGTTTTGACAAAATTTTGACGAAATTTCTTATAGAAATGAAATTTTGAAACAAAAATTCTGAAGATAGCAAGGAAAAACAATTGTGACAACATTTCCAAATTGAAATTTGGAGAAAATTTCCTAAAAAAGAAATTTTGATAAATTTTGACAAAAGTTATATGAACGAAGAAATTTTGAAAATTTTCTATAGCAAAGAAATGTTGACAAAAGTTCCCATAGGAAAGAAATGTTGAAAAAATTTCCTATTGCAAAGAAATATTGGCAAAATTTTCTATTGCAATGAAATGTTGATATATTTTCGTATAGCGAAAAAATTTTGACAAAATTTTCTATAAAAATGAAATTTCCACAAAATGTTCTATAGGAAAGAAATTTTGACAAAATTTCTCATAATAAAGAAATCTTGGCAAAATTTCTTATAATAAAGAAATTTCTAATAAAAAAGAAAATTTTCATATACCAAAGAAATTTTTCAAAATTTCCTCTAGCAAAGAAATTTTGACAAAATTTCCGATAACAAAGAAATTTTGATAAAATTTCCTATAGCAAAAAAAATGTTTACAAAATTTCTAATAGCAAAGAAATTTTTGATAAATTTTTCTTCTACGAAAGGGGGTTTGACAAAGTTTTGACGAAATTTCTTATAGAAATGAAATTTTGAAACAAAAATTCTGAAGATATCAGAACAAATAAAATTGTGACAAAATTTCCAAATTGAAATTTTTAGAAAATTTCCTAAAAAAGAAATTTTGATAAATTTTGACAAAAGTTATATGAACGAAGAAATTTTGAAAATTTTCTATAGCAAAGAAATGTTGACAAAAGTTCCCATAGGAAAGAAATGTTGAAAAAATTTCCTATTGCAACGAAATATTGACAAAATTTCCTATTGCAATGAAATGTTGATATATTTTCGTATAGCGAAAAAATTTTGACAAAATTTTCTATAAAAATGAAATTTCCACAAAATGTTCTATAGGAAAGAAATTTTGACAAAATTTCTCATAATAAAGAAATCTTGACAAAATATATTCTTATAATAAAGAAATTTCTAATAAAAAAGAAAATTTTCATATACCAAAGAAATTTTTCAAAGTTTCCTATAGCAAAGGAATTTTGACGAAATTTCCCATAACAAAGAAATTTTGATAAAAATTCCTATAGCTAAAAAAAAATGTTCACAAAATTTCTACAAAAATTTACAACATTTCCTATTGCAATGAAATGTTGATATGTTTTCGTAAAGCGAAAAAATGTTGAAAAAATTTCCTATAAAAATTAAATTTTGACAAAATGTCCTATAGGAAAGAAATTTTGACAAACTTTCTCATAATAAAGAAATTTCTAATAAAAAAGAAAGTTTTCATATACCAAAGAAATTTTTTCAAAATTTCCTATAGCAAAGAAATGTTGACGAAATTTCCGATAACGAAGAAATTTTGATAAAAATTCCTATAGCGAAGAAATTTTGACAAAATTTCCTGTAACGAAGAAATTTGGAAAATTTTCTATAGCAAAGAAATGTCGCCAAAATTTCCTATTGCAATGAAATGTTGATATATTTTCGTATAGCGAAAAAAAATTGACAAAAATTCCTATAAAAATGAAATTTCCACAAAATGTTCTATAGGAAAGAAATTTTGACAAAATTTCTCATAATAAAGAAATTTTGACAAAATTTCTCATAATAAAGAAATCTTGACAAAATTTCTTATAATAAAGAAATTTCTAATAAAAAAAGACAATTTTCATACACCAAAGAAATTTTTCAAAATTTCCTATAGCAAAGAAATTTTGACAAAATTTCCGATAACAAAGAAATTTTGACGAAATTTCCTATAACAAAGAAATTATGTAAATATTTCATATAGCAAAGAAATTTGGACAAAATTTCCAATAAAAATGAAATTTTAAGAAAATTTCGTGTAGAAATAAAATGTTCACAAAATTCCCTATAGAAAAGAAAATTTGAAAAAATTTCCTATAGAAAAGAAAATTTGAGAAAATTTCCTATGAAAAGAAAATTTCCTATAGAAAAGAAATTTCAACAAAATTTCTTATAAAGGGTGATTTGTTAAGAGCTTGATAACTTTTTTTTAAAAAAAAACGCATAAAATTTGCAAAATCTCATCGGTTCTTTATTTGAAACGTTAGATTGGTCCATGACATTTACTTTTTGAAGATAATTTCATTTAAATGTTGACCGCGGCTGCGTCTTAGGTGGTCCATTCGGAAAGTCCAATTTTGGGCAACTTTTTCGAGCATTTCGGCCGGAATAGCCCGAATTTCTTCGGAAATGTTGTCTTCCAAAGCTGGAATAGTTGCTGGCTTATTTCTGTAGACTTTAGACTTGACGTAGCCCCACAAAAAATAGTCTAAAGGCGTCAAATCGCATGATCTTGGTGGCCAACTTACCGGTCCATTTCTTGAGATGAATTGTTCTCCGAAGTTTTCCCTCAAAATGGCCATAGAATCGCGAGCTGTGTGGCATGTAGCGCCATCTTGTTGAAACCACATGTCAACCAAGTTCAGTTCTTCCATTTTTGGCAACAAAAAGTTTGTTAGCATCGAACGATAGCGATCGCCATTCACCGTAACGTTGCGTCCAACAGCATCTTTGAAAAAATACGGTCCAATGATTCCACCAGCGTACAAACCACACCAAACAGTGCATTTTTCGGGATGCATGGGCAGTTCTTGAACGGCTTCTGGTTGCTCTTCACTCCAAATGCGGCAATTTTGCTTATTTACGTAGCCATTCAACCAGAAATGAGCCTCATCGCTGAACAAAATTTGTCGATAAACACATTTCGAACCGAACACTGATTTTGGTAATAAAATTCAATGATTTGCAAGCGTTGCTCGTTAGTAAGTCTATTCATGATGAAATGTCAAAGCATACTGAGCATCTTTCTCTTTGACACCATGTCTGAAATCCCACGTGATCTGTCAAATACTAATGCATGAAAATCCTAACCTCAAAAGAATCACCCTTTAGAAATTAAATTTTGACAAAATTTAGAATTTTTTCATAAATTTTATCCAGTAGAAAACCTAAAGTGGTGAATTTACGAGCAGTTGTTACCATTTGTCAATTTTCTAAAATTTTTATTAAATTCACATAAATCTTATTGCCTTTTGTTGTTGCTGATGTTGTTTTTCTGAGGAAGTCAAAAAATATCAAATTTCAAAAGTGTCTGATTGCAAGCAGACTTTAGGGGTTGATTAATATACGATATCATAGGGTGACAATAACAGCTGTTTCATTGTGAACTTTTACCATCTCAGAAGAACAATGACAATCTATATTGTTTATATACTTTAGAGTCCTTACCGGTTTCTTGTAATGCGCTAGTATTTGCTTGGGATATCCTTCTTCATATACATTTGCACGTTTAGTGTAATTTTTTTAATATTGTTATCATTTTTACTTTCTACTTCAATCTACAACTTTGTCCTTTATTTACGCAATGTTTTGCATAAAAAGTCGACAGACAGAGTTATTTACAGAAAATTTTTAATAAAGGTAAGGTAGTTGACCTAATTTTGTTTCTTTTCCATTCATAAGGGTGAGAACTTTGCAAAAAGCTAAGTTCTTCTCATCCATAACAAAAAATTATTCAACCATAGCTGAAGTGATTCATTTTAGCTTTGATTAAAGTCTTTGTAAAATGGGGTCATTGCATCACATGAAATTAAGATTGATCGAAAATTATATCAAATTTAAAATACTTTATTATGTTAAAAAAAAGGTTCAGCATAATTTTATTTATTTTAATTGATTTTTAAAATTATAATTTAACTCACTTTTGTTCCCTTATTATTTTTAACTTAATTTATTTTTTGTTTACAAATAATTTAATTCAATTTTAATTAACAAATTGTATTTATTATTTAGAAAAGAAAGTTTAGCTGTATTGATCTCATTTGTTAGAAAATATGAACTCATTTTTTTCCTAATATATAAAGTCAAAGACCCATTCATTCATGCAAATCAATTGTAAGGCGGTAGAGAAAAACTATCCATGCGGTTAGTTTTGCCATCGTATTATTATTTTATGCTATATTTTTAATGTCTGTCTATCCATCCATCTGTCAGTTAGTCTATCTAATCCGTATTTAGTTTAACATTTTGTATATAGGAAAGTCTACAATGCATAACCAGGTATATAATGAAATGTATGCATATAATAAAAATAACAAGATTGATTTCACTTTGAAAACAAACCACAATTACATATCACAAAAGAAATCCAGAAGAAGAAACCTATAAAGGTTTAAAATACTTGACGGGGAGACAAGACCTCAAGTTGCATTGGAAAAAATGTCTTCCTGAAGTATCAATTTTAAAATTGGGAATTTATAAGCTTGGCCACAAATAAACCAAAATCCTTAAATGGCAAAAGCACCCTATTTGCTTTATTTGTGTATAATAGGGTGGTAATAATATAATCAGTATAGTTATACAATGGCAACATCAAATTATCAATTAAAATTAAAATTTAATTTTATAATAATATTTAATTTTATAATTATATCTGAACTGTCAACATTTTTGACAACATTTTCTATAGAAACAAAATTTTGAAAAAAATATTTATGATATGAAATGTTGACAAAATATTCTATAGAAATAAAATTTGGACAAAATTTTCTATAGAAATAAAATTTTGACAAAATTTTCTGTAGAAAAAAAATTTGATAACATTTTCTATAGACAAAAAAATTTAAAAAAATCTGTAGAAGAGAAAATTTTCTATAGAAATACAATTTGAACGAATTTTTTAATAAATTTAAAAAAATGTTAAATTTAAAAAAAAATATTCTATAGAAATAAAATTTTGACAAAATATTCTATAGAAATAAAATTTTGACAATTTTTTCTATAAAAATGAAATTTTGATAACATTTTCTATAGAAAATAAAATTTTGATAAAATGTTGTCAATTTTCTATAAAAATAAAATTTGGATAAAATTTTCTATAGAAATAAAATTTTGACAAAATTTTCTATATAAATAAAATTTTGATAAAATTTTCTATAGAAATAAAATTTTGACAAAATTTTCTATAGAAATAAATTTTGACAAAATTTTCTATAGAAATAAAATTTTGACAAAATTTTCTATAGAAATAAATTTTGGAAAAAATTTTTTATAGAAATAAAATTTTGACAAAATTTTCTATAGAAATAAAATTTTGACAAAATTTTCTGTAGAAAAAAATTTGACAACATTTTC
This sequence comes from Haematobia irritans, assembly GCF_050003625.1. Classification (NCBI taxonomy): domain Eukaryota; kingdom Metazoa; phylum Arthropoda; class Insecta; order Diptera; family Muscidae; genus Haematobia; species Haematobia irritans. The sequence continues at coordinate 190,216,582 of NC_134400.1, read as the reverse complement.
TATAGACAAAAAAATTTAAAAAAATCTGTAGAAGAGAAAATTTTCTATAGAAATACAATTTGAACGAATTTTTTAATAAATTTAAAAAAAATGTTAAAATTAAAAAAAAATATTCTATAGAAATAAATTTTTGACAATTTTTTCTATAGAAATGAAATTTTGATAACATTTTCTATAGAAAATAAAATTTTGATAAGATTTTCTAATTTTTGGCAAAATTTTCTATAGAAATAAAATTTGGACAAAATTTTCTATAGAAATAAAATGTTGATAAAATTCTTTATGGAAATAAAATTTGGACAAAATGTTCTATAGAAATAAAATTTTGACAAAATTTTCGATAGAAATAAAATTTTGATAAAATTTTCTATAGAAATAAAATTTGGACAACATTTTCTATAGAAATAAAGTTTTGACAAAATTTTCTATAGAAATAAATTTTTGACAAAATTTTCTATAGAAATAAAATTCTGACAAAATTTTCTATAGAAATAAATTTTTTTGATAAAATTGTTTATGGAAATAAAATTTGGACAAAATTTTCTATAGAAATAAAATTTAGACAACATTTTCTATAGAAATAAAATTTAGACAACATTTTCGATTGAAATAAAATTTTGATAAAATTTTTTTAAGGAAATAAAATTTGGACAAAATTTTCTATAGAAATAAAATTTTTTGATAAAATTTTTTATGGAAATAAAATTTGGACAAAATTTTCTATAGAAATAAAATTTACACAACATTTTCTATAGAAATAAAATTTTCTGTAGAAATAAAATTTTGATAAGATTTTCTATAGAAATAAAATTTGGACAAAATTTTCGATAGAAATAAAATTTTGACAAAATTTTCGATAGAAATAAAATTTTGATAATATTTTTCTATAGAAATAAAATTTGGACGAAATTTTCTATAGAAATACAATTTTGGCAACATTTTCTATAGAAATAAAATTTGGAAAAAAAATTATGAAATGAAATGTTAACAAAATATTCTATAGAAATAAAATTTTGACAAATTCTATAGAAATAAAATTTTGATAAAATTTTCTATAGAAATAACATTTTGATAAGATTTTTCTATAGAAATAAAATTTTGACAAAATTTTCTATAGAAATTAAAATTTGACAAAATTGTTTATAGAAATAAAATTTTGACAAAATTTTCTATAGAAATAAAATTTTGACAAAATTTTCGATAGAAATAAAATTGTGATAAAATTTTTTATGGAAATAAAGTATGGACAAATTTTCGATAGAAATAAAATATTGATAAAATTTTTTATGGAAATAAAATTTGGACAAAATTTTCTATAGAAATAAAATTTTGACAAAATTTTCGGTAGAAATAAAATTTTGATAACATTTTTTATGGAAATAAAATTTGGACAAAATTTTCTTTAGAAATAACATTTTTTGATAAAATTTTTTATGGAAATAAAATTTGGACAAAATTTTCTGTAGAAATAAAATTTAGACAACATTTTCTATAGAAATAAAATTTTGACAACATTTTCGATAGAAATAAAATTTTGATAAAATTTTTTTTTTAAGGAAATAAAATTTGGACAAAATTTTGTATAGAAATAAAATTTTCCATTTAAAATTTTCCGGCTATCAATGTAAAACCTTTTTTCGGAGGGTTCAAGTGTGGTTTTTGTTGGGTTTAATAAACTGCCTGAATTTATTCTGATAATTGGTTGATAGTTTTGCTGCAAGTAGAGAATGCTGATGAGGAATGTGGTAATTCCGAAACGTGCGTCCATCCAACCATCTTGCAGTCTATAGGGCTTTGCCCAAACATTCTTTTCCTCTGTTGGTTAAGCTACTCTTGTAGTTTAGTCAATGTATGGTTTTAAGCTGAAATAAAAAACAACAATGAAATAAAATTTTTTGATAAAATTTTTTATGGAAATAAAATTTGGACAAAATTTTCTATAGAAATAAAATTTAGACAACATTTTCTATAGAAATAAAATTTTGATAAGATTTTCTATAGAAATAAAATTTTGACAAAATTTTCTATAGAAATAAAGTTTTGACAAAATTTTCCGTAGAAATAAAATTTTGACAAATTTTTCGATAGAAATAAAATCTTGACAAAATTTTCGATAGAAATAAAATTTTTACAACATTTTCTATAGAAATAAAATTTTGACAACATTTTCCAGAGAAATAAAATTTTGATAAAATTTTCTATAGAAATACAATTTTTACAAAATTTTCTTTAGAAATACAATTTTTACAAAATTTTCTTTAGAAAGAAAATTTTGTCAAAATTTTCTTTAGAAATACAATTTTTACAAAATTTTCTATATAAATAAAATTTTGAAAAAAAAAATATTTATGAAATGATATGTTGACAAAATATTCTACAGAAATAAAATTTTGACAAAATTTTCTTTAGAAATAAAATTTTGACAAAATTTTCTGTAGAAAAAAAAATTTGACAACATTTTCTATAGACAAAAAAATGTAAAAAATCTGTAGAAGAGAAAATTTTCTATAGAAATACAATTTGAACAAATTTTTTAATACAAAATAAAATTCTGACTAAACCAAATAAAGTCAATATAAATATAAAAAAATAATACATAAGAAACATTTTTTTGCATAATCCACAAACATTTTTTTATTGGTGGGTTTTTAGTAAAATTCAAAGATTTCCATTTCTAATTTTCATTTTAAAAATATCGAAATGAAAAATAAACCTCGCTAGTATAGGACGAAAGGTTTGTATAATCTGCTAGAATTTTGTAAACAAAATTTCCTATCAACGATCCTTGATGGGAGGGTATCTACCAATCGACTCTTCCTAATTTCCAGCTATATAGTATTTGTCTATATGAATGAACTCAATTGAAGTATATAAAGTATAAAATTTCTTCTTGCACAGCAATATCGAGTGATTTGCTGTAATCCAATGCATGACTTAATATTAAAGTTTTTTTTTTTTTAATGTGATATTGTTTGTTTGTTTAAAAATCAAAAGAATTTAGTATTCATTAAGGCAAGTTTAATATTAGCTTGATTTTCGAAAGTTAAGATGGTCAATTTATTATGGAATTTTGGAAGGGTAAGGAGTTGTTCATGAAAATATTTTCATATTTAAACATGAATACCAAAATGAATCAGTGAATGAACCTGAATTATGAGTCCAATTCGTTCGTAGTGTTTTTTGCTTTTTGTTTTTCTTTAGTTGATGTTAGTCACTTATGGAATTTATTGCAAACCATTTCGTGGCAATGGCAAATTTTTGCCCAACATGCAACCTACCAAACTACTGGTCATCAACTTACCGTATTATGATGTTTTTCTCTATTTCATCTTTGAAAGCTGTTTTTTCCTCTGGTATTCGAATTTAACGAGCCTTCATTTATTTTGTTGTTTATTTGTTAATTCTTTGAGCATAAACTGGATTTTTTGCTACAATTTTTCTTGTGTAGATTCTATCCATGTGTGGAGAAGTATTAACGATTAGTTTTCATATTGGATTGGAATTTTCTCAAAGAACAAGAATTAAAGTTGCAAAGCAATTACCTACAGAAGCTTACGAAAGAATGAAATCTTTTGTAAATATGAACTTCATCAAAAAAAAAAAAAAGAATAATAAATAAATAAATAAAAAAATAATAATATAGTTTTATTTCATTTTTTTAAGTATGTCAGCTATCTACTCAACTTTATTCGACAAAATCATAAAGATACTATGTTTAAAAAAATTTACCAAAAGGTAGTAGAAAATAATTAAATTGATGTAAAAACAAAGACCTCTACATACAAAAAACAACATATGAATTTGTACATTTTGATATATTTATGAACTTTTCCATATAATATGGGAGATGGGAGATCAACTTTTGATTAAGCAGGGGTAGTGAATATATGGGAGACCAAATTTTGACTAAGCAGGGGTAGTGAAATGATGGGACACCAACTTTGGATTAAGCAGGAATAGCGAAAAGATGGGACCAACTTTCGATTAAGCAGGGGTAGTGAAAATATGGGAGACCAACTTTGGATTAACCAGGAATAGTGAAAAGATGGGGACCAACTTTTGATTAAGCATGGGTAGTGAAAAGATGGGAGACCAACTTTGGATTAAGCAGGGGTAGTGAAAATATGGGAGACCAACTTTTTACTAAGTAGGGGTAGTGAAAAGATGGGAGACCATCTTTTGATTAAGCATGGGTAGTGAAAAGATGGGAGACCAACTTTGGATTAAGCAGGGATAGTGAAAAGATGGGAGACCAACTTTTGACTAAGCAGGGATAGTGAAAAGATGGGAGACCATTTTTTGATTAAGCAGGGATAATGAAATGATGGGTAACACATGGAAAAGGAATGGAAACTACTTTTTTTGATTTTTTAAATGTTTGAAGCAGCAATTTTTTATATAAGTGTATTTTATATGTCTTTATTTTTATTTTCTGTTACATAAATACATTGATTTGTTGCTAATGGTAAAACAAGTCTTCTTTAAATCTGAGAAAAGATAAAAGGGAAAAAAATTCTTTAGAAATAAAATTTTGTCAAAATTTTCTATAGCAAAACAATTTTGACAAAATTTTCTATAGCAAAAAAAATTGACAAAATTTTCTATAGAACTCAAATTGTGACAAAATTTTCTATAGCAAAAAAAAAATTCTGTAGAATAAAATTTTGACAGAATTTTCTATAGAAATAAAGTTTTGACAAAATTTTCTATAGAAATATAATTTAGACAAAATTTTCTGTAGCAAAAAAAAAATTCTATAGAAATAAACTTTTGACAAAATTTTCTATAGAAATAAAATTTGGACATTTTCTAAAATTTTGACAAAATTTTCTATACCAAAAAAAATGTCTACAGAAATAAAATTTCGACAAAATTTTCTATAGCAATAAAATTTCACAAAATGTTTTATAACAAAAATATAACAAAATAGAATTTTCTATAATTTTTCTACAAATTGCCTATAAAAATAAAAGTTTGAGGAATATTTCTATAGAAATAAAATTTTGACAACATTTTCTATAGAAATAAAATTTTGACAAAATTTTCTATAGCAAAAAAAAAATGTTGACGAACTTTTCTATAGCATTAGAATTGTGACAAAATTTTTTATAGCAATAAAATTTTACAAAATTTTCTATAGCAACAACATTTTTACAAAATTTTCTATAGCAATAAAATGTTGACAACATTTTCTATAGCAATAAAATATTGACAAAATTTTCTATAGCAAAACAATAAAAATTTTGAGAAAATTTTCTATATCAAAAAAATTTCTGTAGAATAAAATTTTGACAGAATTTTCTATAGATATAAAGTTTTGACAAAATTTTCTATAGAATTAAAATTTTGACAAAATTTTCTATATCAAAAAAAAGTTCTATGGAAATAAAATTTTCTATAGATATAAAATTTGGACAACATTTTCTAAAATTTTGACAAAATTTTCTATAGCAAAAAAAAATGTATAGAAATAAAATGTTGACAAAATTTTCTATAGCAAAAAATGTATAGAAATAAAATGTTGACAAAATTTTCTATAGCAAAAAAAATTTCACAAAATTTTTTATAACAAAATAGAATTAGAAAAATAAAAGTTTGAGGAATATTTCTATAGAAATAAAATTTTGACAACATTTTCTATAGAAATAAAATTTTGACAACATTTTCTATAGAAATAAAATTTTGACATTTTCTATAAAAATAAAATTTTGACAAAATTTTCTATAGCAAAAAAAAATGTTGGCGAAATTTTCTATAGCATTACAATTGTGACAAGATTTTTTATAGCAATAAAATTTTCTATAGCAACAAAATTTTTACAAAATTTTCTATAGCAATGTTGACAAAATTTTCTACAGCAAAAAAAAATTTGAGAAAATTTTCTATATCAAAAAAATTTCTGTAGAATAAAATTTTGACAGAATTTTCTATAGAAATAAAGTTTTGACAAAATTTTCTATAGAAATAAAATTTTGACAAAATTTTCTATATCAAAAAAAAAGTTCTATGGAAATAAAATTTTCGCAAAATTTTCTATAGATATAAAATTTGGACTACATTTTCTAAAATTTTGACAAAATTTTCTATATCAAAAAAAAAAGGTATGACAAAATTTTCTATAGCAAAAAAATTTTGACAAAATTTTCTATAGCAAAAAATTTTGCCAAAATTTTCTATAGCAAAAAGATTTGACAACATTTCTATGGCAAACCAATTTTGGCAAAATTTTCTATAGCAAACAAATTTTTGACAAAATTTTCTTTGGCAAAAAAAATTTACAAAATTTTCTTAAGCAAAAACAAAAAAAAAATGACAAAATTTTCTATAGCAAAAAAATTGACAAAATTTTCTATAAAAATAAAAGTTTGAGGAATTTTTCTATAGAAATAAAATGTTGACAACATTTTCTATAGAAATAAAATTTTGACAACATTTTCTATAAAAATAAAATTTTGACAAAATTTTCTATAAAAATAAAATTTTGACAAAATTTTCTATAGCAAAAAAAAAAAAGGTTGACGAAATTTTCTATAGCATTAGAATTGTTACAAAATTTTTATAGCAATAAAATTTTACAAAATTTTCTATAGCAAACAAAAAATTGAGAACATTTTCTATATCAAAAAAAAATTGGATAAAATTTTCTATATCAAAAAAAAAAACTTTTGACAAAATTTTCTATAGCAAACAATTTTGACAAAATTTTCGATAGCAAAAAAATTTTGACAAAGTTTTTTATAGAAATAACATTTTGACAAATTTTTCTATAGCAAAAAAATTTGACAACATTTCTATAACAAACCAATTTTGAAAAATTTTCCTTAGCAAAAAAAAAAATTACAAAATTTGCTATAGTAAAAAAATTGACAAAATTTGCTATAGCAAAAAAAAAATTGACAACATTTTCTATAAAAATAAAATTTTGACAAAATTTTCTATAGCAACAAAATTTTGACAAAATTTTCTATAGCAATAAAATTTTGACAACATTTTCTATAGCAATAAAATGTTGACAACATTTTCTATAACAAAACAATTTTGATAAAATTTTCTATAGAAATATTTTAGCTATAAAGCTACCCAATTTTATTAGATAAAATCATAACGATTTTATAATTACAAAATTACCAAATTACCCAAATAATGCACGTAAAAAACAAAGAACATTACAAACTTTATTTTATGTGTTATTATTTTTTCTGTTACACAAATATATTGATTTGTTGTTAATGGTAAAACTGTCTTCTTTAGATCTTAGAAACCCCAAAAAAAGGGAACCCAAATGGATGGCAATCTCTAAACCACATTTCAATGTCAATTGATACAAAGAAAAACGATATATAGGGGCAAATAGATTGGAGGAGGCCTAAAACTAGCCACCATCATTGCAATAATCATCGTCATCATCAGCTAACATGGGATTTCTTTTGATATTTTCTTAGGAAATCACCTAATGTTTACCATTTAGAGGAATCCCATGCGGCTGTCTACAGTTTATAATTACAGCAATCTTTATAAATAAACAATGGGAAATCATAACACAATATGCAGATATCCATTAACGATACAAATCAATTTTGTTTACTTCGGATATTGAGGAAAAAAAATATAAAAAAAAATATTCAGTACTTGTGGTATACACTTGGAAAATATTTAGATTTTGTTTTTTGTTTTTTAAATTCTAATTACAAAATTAATGTATAGTAAAACATTAAATTTTGAAATATTGTATTTTTTTCATGGTTTTTGAATCGAATATCCCTTGCCATTTTTCCGCTACACTAAAAAAATAATACTAAAACCAATTTAACTAAAACTCCATTGAAAAATTATTTGAAAAATATATGAACCACTTTGAGGATTTTTGGATGTATAAAACAATATAGAACCAGCAGTCTAAAAGTATGCAATCTTAAGGCCAACTTTAATAACACCTTAGGTTAGTATTCAACATCAATACGTAAAATTCAAAATTATTTATTATTTGTATATATAGTCAAGCTATTTTTCCAAAACCAACCTTTTTTTTATAATCCAGAAAAAATCTAAATATTTTTAAATTTAAATTGAATTAAAAAAAATATATATATAAATAAAATCTTATTATGTGCAATGGAAAATCTTGATTTTTTTTTTAATTTTCCTTCATCAACTATACATTCCTCTTCATCGACTCTGTGAGTTGGCCGCATTTAGTAACAACATAAGACTTCTCAACGCGTAGGAGGAAAATAGCGAGTAGGTGTTTTCCAACACCTCTATTTCCAATATGTCTGCACATTGTGCAATATTCTTGGTTCAAATTACATTAGATTAGAATTTGCTAAAGTATTTTGAGTTAATTTACTACCATAATGTGTGGGTGGCAATTCCATTAATTTATCATTCATCAAAAGTTGACAATGATCAAAATCAACATCATCATCATCATCCTCATCATCGTCATCGTCATCGTCATTGCCTTTATCATCTTACCAAGCAATCATTCATAAACTCAGTTGTACAAACGTTATAGAATTTCCGCCATAGCAATGGGTACCACAGTAACCATCATCGTCATATTGATACAGGTGATTTTATTGTTAATGTTTCTTGAAGTGAAAGGAAATGGATATTGTGATAATATAGCTAATGTGGTAGAAGAGTTAGACAGACCATCAAATATCTGAGAAGTGTAATTAGTTCTATTCTATATATTAGTTTTGAAATTTTAATTAAACATCGCTGATGGAGTAATTACAACAGATGTGGAAGATCAATCTCGTTAACTTAATGATGTTAAAAAGCTTCTTTGTTTGCAATCTATATAATAAAATTGTAGTGAAACAGATATGCATTTTAAGGTTTTTCTCAATTTTGATAAATTGCACGATTTTGTAAAGCATAACTTTAGGGGTGAAAAAATATATTAAGGCAAAACGCATTGTTTTGAATTGATTCAAAATATATTTAAATATTTTTAGGGGTATTTTACGGGGTAAAGATTTCTTTAAAAGGCTCCCAAAAGTAGGCTACATTGCGTTGGTTTTACAGAGAAAAAAATATCACCAAAATATTCCCAATTAAAAATTGATTAAAGTTGAAAACTTTTCCAATGAAAAAAATATTAGGTTAGGTTAGGTGGCAGCCCGATGTATCAGGCTCACTTAGACTATTCAGTCCATTGTGGTACCACATTGGTAAACTTCTCTCTTATCACTGAGTGCTGCCCGATTCCATGTTAAGCTCAATGACAAGGGACCTCCTTTTTATAGCCGAGTCCGAACGGCGTTCCACATTGCAGTGAAACCACTTAGAGAAGCTTTGAAACCCTCAGAAATGTCACCAGCATTACTGAGGTAGGATAATCCACCGCTGACAAACTTTTTGGTGTTCGGTCGAAGCAGGAATCGAACCCACGACCCTGTGTATGCAAGGCGGACATGCTAACCATTGCACCACGGTGGCTCCTAATTAAAAAAAAATTAATTGATACTATTAACATTTTAATCAAACTAGAAACATTAACCCGCATATTATGGACGAAGCTGTCATCTTGCCTATATATATATTCCATATGCCAATTAGAAACTTAACTGGTGAAAGTTTTTCAGTTAAAGTTAACCGAACACAGAAAAAAAACATTCACAAAAATTTTTCCAATTAAAAATTTAATTGAGTTTTAAAAGATATTCAATTAAAAATTTAATTGATTTAACAAATTTTTTAATTGAAACAAAAATCAATCTCACACAAAAAAATTTTTTAATTGAAACAAAAATCAATCTCACACAAAAATTTTTTTTCTGATTCAATCACGAAATTAATTGATCCAATTAATTTTTTAATTGAAATGTCTTCAATCACAGAAATGATAGTATCAATTAAAAAATTAATTGAAGGCCAATAAAAAAATTAATTGCTACTATTAATTTTTGTGATTGATTTTTGTTTCAATTAAAAATTTTGTTGATTCAATTAAATTTTTAATTGAATATTTTTTAAAACTCAATTAAAATTTTAATTGGAAAATTTTTTTCTGTGCTCAAAAATTAATAGTATCAATTAATTTTTTAATTGGATCAATTAAATTTTTAATTGGCCTTCAATTAACTTTTTTAATTGATACTATCATTTCCGTGACTGAAGACATTTCAATCAAAAAATTAATTGGATCAATTAATTTCGTGATTGAATCAGAAAAAAATATTTTTATGTGAAGAGAAGAAGTGATTGAAATATAGTATAGCGATTACAAATTGTTTCATTTTTAATTAAAAACCAGTGAGTAAAGTAGAAAGTCGGACGGGGCCGACTATATCATACCCTAAACCACCCCTACTGAATAAGTAAACATAAGCATTTGTGGAGTATCATTGGTATAGGTTTTGGAGAACATAAAGGGGGGTACATGTTTATGGGTGTCTTGTCACAATCTGAGCAGAAATGTCTAATATGAGGAGCTATAGTTTATTTTGCACCAAAAGAGTTAACATAGTATGCCACTAATATTGAGTCCATTATTAAAAAAGAGGAAATCGGTCAATTAGTTGTGGGTAATAAATCAAAATTTCTGCAAATAGGGCAATAGATTTATGTAAGAGCTAAATTTTAAGTCTAAATACGATCGGCTCAAATCGATCGATCAAAATTTGAAATTTGAGTATCATTGGTTAATAAATAAAAGTATTATGGCCAAATTTGGGAAAATCGAGCGATGCATATATATGGGACCTATATCTAAATCTGAACCAATTTGTATAATATTTTGCAGGTATGATTGATACCACTGAAGGTCACTTGGTGTAAAATTTGAGTACGATCAGTTAATAAATGAGGCCCCTATGGTCAAAAATAAGATTATTAGGAGCAAATTTTTCAAAATCAGGCGATGCATATATATGGGAGCTATATCTAAATTTGAACCGATTTCGATGAAATTTTGCACATATAGTTAGTGCTATAGAAGATTACATTTAGCCAACTTTGGTTACGATCGGTTGGTAAATAAGGGTTTTACGGCCAAATTTGACTAAATCGGGCGATGCATATATATGGGAGCTATATCTAAATCGGAACCGATTTCGATGAAATTTCGCACATACAGTTAGAGCTATAGAAGATTATATTTAGCCAACTTTGAGTACTATCGGTTGATAAATAAGGGTTTTACGGCCAAATTTGGCAAAATCGGGCGATACATATATATGGGAGCTATATCTAAATCTGAACCGATTTCGATGAAATTTTGTAGACTTAAAGGGAAATGAAAAAGTTTACTATGTACAAAATATGATGACGATCGGTTTGTAAAAAAGCGCAACGTGACTCCATTTGTCGAAATCGGGCGATACATATATATTGGAGCTATATCTAAATTTGATCCGATTTCAATAGCATTCGTCCTTGTGCCCAAAAAACACCCTGTACCAAATTTCATCCAAATTGGTTAATACTTGCGACCGGAAACCTGTGAACAACAAATACATGGACAGACAGACGGACGGACGGACACCAAGCGCTAGATCGACTCAGGAGGTGATTCTGAGTCGATCGGTATATATTTTATGGGGTCTAATATCAATATTTCTGGCAGGCACATTTTTTGGCCGATCAAACTTATTATACCCTAACCACTATGTGGTTTAGGGTATAAAAAATAAATAATTTCGCAATCAACATCAATTAAAAATTTAATTGAAAAAATCAATTGAAATTTGCTAATCAAAATCAATTAATTTTTTAATCAAGTATTTTTTTTTGATGCTCAATTAAAACTGTGATTGATACTATAATTTTCGTGATTGAAGACATTTCAATTAAAAAATTAATTGGATCAATTAATTTTGTGATTGAAAAAGAGTTGTGTGTAATTCTGAATTTTTACGTTTTTGTATATTGTTAAAAAAATTTTTTATTTAGTAAATTTTTATTTAGTAAAATTATTAAATAAATATATTTTCCTTAATTATAATTAATAAAAATAAAAATAAAAAAAATATTTCATAATATTCACCGTTTTATTACTTAGGACCCTATTCCAAAAAAAAAAAAAATATTTTCCTTCAAAGACTCTTTTTAAAAGTAAGTTTCAAAGTTGTCCCTTCAAAACTATATATTTCTAAATTATTTTTTATTAAGTAAAGTTTTATATTCCGTAAGAATATTTAATAATTTAATTATACAATATTATTCCTTGTTGTATTTCTTAGGACCCTCTTCAAAAACTATCTACAAATCTAAATTTCCGCATTAAAAATTTGCCAAGCACTTGATTTTTTTATGACTTGCCACAAATGACATATTTTACCAACGATGCAATTTGCCTCTCTCTGTGTTTTTTTTTTTTTTAGAATAAAATGCATGCAGGCAAAAATTATACAAAACAAGTAAGGAAAGTCTAAAGTCGGGCGGGGCCGACTATATTATACCCTGCACCACTCTGTAGATCTAAATTTTCGATACCATATCACATCCGTCAAATGTGTTGGGTGCTATATATAAAGCTTTCTCCCAAATACACATTTAAATATCACTCGATTTGGACAGAATTTGATAGACTTCTACAAAATTTATAGACTCAAAATTTAAGTCTGCTAATGCCCTAGGATGGAACACAATGTTAGTAAAAATAATACCCTGTTCCACAGTGTGGCGCAGGGTATAAAAATATGGGAAACATTTAAATCTGAAGCAATTTTAAGGAAACTTCGCAAAAATGTATTTATGATTTATCACTCAATATATATGTATTAGAAGTTTAGGAAAATTAGAGTCATTTTTACACCTTTTCGACTAAGAAGTGGCGATTTTACAAGGAAAATATTGGTATTTTGACCATTTTTGTCGAAATCAGAAAAACATATATATGGGAGCTATATCTAAATCAGAACCGATTCCAACCAAATTTGGCACGCATAGCAACAATGCTAATTCTACTCCCTGTGCAAAATTTCAACAAAATCGGAGTTAAAAATTGGCCTCTGTGGTCATATGAGTGTAAATCGGGCGAAAGCTATATATGGGAGCTATATCTAAATCTGAACCGATTTCAACCAAATTTGGCACGCATAGCAACAATGCTAATTCTACTCCCTGTGCAAAATTTCAACTAAATCGGAGTTAAAAATTGGCCTCTGTGGTAATATGAGTGTAAATCGGGCGAAAACTATATATGGGAGCTATATCTAAATCTGAACCGATTTCAACCAAATTTGGCACGCATAACTACAATGCTAATTCTACTCCCTGTGCAAAATTTCAACTAAATCGGAGTTAAAAATTGGCCTCTGTGGTCATATGAGTGTAAATTGGGCGAAAGCTATATATGGGAGCTATATCTAAATCTGAACCGATTTCAACTAAATTTGGCACGCATAGCTACAATGCTAATTCTACTCCCTGTGCAAAATTTCAACCAAATTGGAGGAAAAAATTGGTCTCTGTGGTCATATGAGTGTAAATCGGGCGAAAGCTATATATGGGAGCTATATCTAAATCTGAACCGATTTCAATAAAATTGTGCACATTTGACTATACTACCAATTGTACTCCTAGTGCCAAATATCAACCAAATTGGGGTAATACTCAGGCTTCTAGGGCCGTATAAGTGCATATCGGGCGAAAGATATATATGGGAGCTATATCTAAATCTGAACCGATTTCTTCCAAAATCAATAGGGTTCTATTTTGACCCAAAACACATACTTGTGCCAAATTCGAAGTCGAGTGGCCTTAAATTACTACCTAATCCCTTGGTTACAAAAATGTGTTCACGGACAGACGGACAGACGGACATGGCTATATCGACTCAGGAGCCCATCCTAAGCATTTTTGTCGAAGACACCATGTGTCTATCTCGTCTCCTTCTGGGTGTTGCAAATATATGCACTAACTTATAATACCCTGTTCCACAGTGTGGCGCAGGGTATAAAAAAAAAAAAAAAAAAAAAAAAATAAGAGAGAAACACCAATGAATGTCAGATTGTACGACACAAAAAAAAAATGTTGACTATGAATAAAATACATAAATGGAAAAAAGTAGTAAAGTTTTCAAATACACACTTAAATGGCTACATATTCCACTACGAGTATATCATCCCATAAATTTTTTAGTACTTTTGATTTAAAATACAATTTTTGGGAGTTTTTTTGTGTATGAAAAGAACCCTCCCTAGGATTATAAAATTTTTATGAAGTGTTGAACAAGAAATTGATCAAATTTCATGGTAGCAAATAATGTGGCATTAGTTCATTTATCACTCAACCAAATGAACATTTATAGTTTTCCATGGTAGTTGTGAGTGTTTTTTTTTTTTCTATAAAAATTATTGTTCATTTTTATTGATATATTAACTACAGTTGGTATTTAGGCTTTTGTAAAGGTAATTTTCCCTTTTTGTTTTTGTGAGAGATATTAAAATTTTATTTAATGAATTTTTCTCATTGGCTTCTTTAAGCATTTCCATTTTAATTACCTTTTTTGCGGGGTAAATTTTTAAAATTGTATCATTACAATTTTTATGGTTACATTTTATTGAAGCATAATCAAATGGTTGCTAGTTAATTAAAATTCGAAAATCACACAATGACATTAATGATGCGACATGATGTTGGTGATGATGATGGCGATAATGATGTTGGTTTTTGCAATGATCTCAATGCCCCTGGGGTTCTTTGTTGAAATTGAGATAATTTTAAAGGTAATTACCAGAGTACAGTAATAAATTTAAACCATAGAAAAATCATTTATATTGAAATGTTATATTTAAGTATACTTAACGGATTTTTTTTAAAATGGTATATTAATAGATATTCTGATTTGAAGGGAAGATAGATTTCAACCTTCAGTCTTTTGTTATTTGTTATTATACTCTTATATTGCTTTACCTGATTAATGCCTAATGACTTGTAGAAACCTTCCTTCCTATTGTTGTAATTAATCCCAACATCTATTCACTAATCTTGAACGTTAATGAAATATAAATACAATAAATTTTGTAGTATACCTTAAGGCGTGCTCGTATGTGTACATCAATAGAGCAGTAATAATGTCAGAAAGTTCTCAATTAAAATCATATTCATACAATAGTTATAGCACAAATGAATACTCTTTTACATATATAACATTGCAAAATAATAATTACAATATTGTATAAAGAAATAAAATAATTAATAAAAGATAAAAGAGATGAAGCCAACATTTAAAATGAACACATAATGAAAACGAATATGGTAGACTTGACATGTGTACAGGAAACCATTGTTGTAGAAATCATATTGGATTTTTTACATATCTCTGGGAAACCAAAAGAGGAAACTTTATGATATATAGCAAATCCATTGGGTGACATAATATATCAGTTTACTCAAACCCAATAATAAAAAAAACTAGTCGATATTGTTTAGTTGCTAAGGTGGTCACATACTGTTGATATAGAAAGTAACTCGTTTTATTTGTCTCACATATCTATAGAAAATACCACATAGCTAAGAGCCGACTTGGGACGATGAGGATGAATCAGTGTTGCCAGTATTGGGGATTTTTCCCCAAATCGGGGATATATTTTTCTTGGGGAGGGGGCAAAATTGTTGAGTTGGGGACTTGGGGCTTTGGTGGGAAATTTCCACAAATTTGGGGATTTTTGTGGGGAATTTTCGATATTTGTTCAGTATACGAGTAATTATCACAGTAAGAACTATGGTTTATATGAAATTCTTTACATGCTTAAAAAAAAGGCTTAAAGAAGTACAGAGATTCTCAAAAAAATAAAAAGACTTTCCTCCTCTTTATTCCACGGAATTTATTTGGGTGGCCCAAGAGCTTCTTTACAATTTACTCTTTTTATACCCTTCAACACTACTGTGGTACAGGGTATAATAAGTTTGTGCATTTGTATGTAACGCCAAGAAGGAGTAATCATAGACCAACCTTTTAGTATACCGATCGGCTTAGAATTAAATCCTGAGTCGATTTAGCGATGTCCGTCTGTCTGTCTGTCTGTCTGTCTGTCCGACTGTCTGTCTGTCTGTCTGTTGATGTATTTTTGTGTGTAAAGTACAGCTCGCAGTTTTAGTCCGATTGTCCTAAAATTTGGTATAGGGTCCTGTTTCGGCTCAAAGACGATCCCTATTGATTTTGGAAAAAATCGGTTCACATTTAGATATAGCTGCCATATATATTTTTCACCGATCTGGTCATAATTGGCGTTTATATCAACCGATCTTACTCATATTCCGTACATCCGAATATTTTATGGGTCTCGCAAAACTTGCAAAATATCAGCCAAATCGGTTCAGATTTAGATATAGCTCCCATATATAGCTTTCGCCCGATTTACACTCATTTGCCCACAGAAGTCAATTTTTTGCTCCGATTTAGTTGAAATTTTGCATAGGAAGTAGAATTAGCATTGTAACTATGCGTGCCAAATTTGGTTGAAATCGGTTCAGATTTTGATATATCTCCCATATATAGCTTTCGCCCGATTTACACTCATATGACCACAGAGGCCAATTTTTAACGCCGATTTAGTTGAAATTTTGCACTGGGAGTAGAATTAGCATTGTAGCTATGCGTGCCAAATTTGGTTGAGATCGGTTCAGATTTAGATATATCTCCCATATATAGCTTTCGCCCGATTTACACTCATATGACCACAGAGGCCAATTTTTAACTCCGATTTAGTTGAAATTTTGCACAGAGAGTAGAATTAGCATTGTTGCTATGCGTGCCAAATTTGGTTGAAATCGGTTCAGATTTAGATATAGCTCCCATATATATGTTTTTCTGATTTCGACAAAAATGGTCAAAATACCAACATTTTCCTTGTAAAATCGCCACTGCTTAGTCGAAAAGTTGTAAAAATTACTCTAATTTTCCTAAACTTCTAATACATATATATCGAGCGATAAATCATAAAAAAACTTTTGCGAAGTTTCCTTAAAATTGCTTCAGATTTAAATGTTTCCCATATTTTTTTTAATAACATTGTGTTCCACCCTTGTGCATTAGCCGACTTAAATTTTGAGTCTATAGATTTTGTAGAAGTCTATCAAATTCTGTCCAAATCGAGTGATATTTAAATGTGTATTTGGGAGAAAGCTTTATATATAGCACCCAACACACTTGACGGATGTGATATGGTATCGAAAATTTAGATCTACAAAGTGGAGCAGGGTATAATATAGTCGGCCCCGCCCGACTTTAGACTTCCCTTACTTGTTTTTTTTTTTTTTTTTTTTTTTTAAATTTGTACGGATTTTCTACAGCAGAGTCTATTCGTTAGGGGATTTTTGGGGATAAAAGCGATCCATTTTGGGGACAAGAGCTCGGAAAATACTGGCAACACTGGGATGAATAACAATTGCGCTTTCATCTTATATGGAATATTCCATAGGTTAAGATTTCAAATTTATTTAGAAAAACATAATATAAACCCAAAGAAAAAATACTTTCCTCCGGAACGAAATTTTTATTTTTTCCCTATACATTATTTTCCTAAACGCGAATTTATTCAACGATTGTCTCTAAACTTTTTTATTTGCTCTTAAAGAAATTTTCGTAGTGCCAAAAGTACATTTTGGTTGTCTAAAATTTCGTTTCTTGGAAAAGAAAACTATTCTTTCAGTGTACTTCTTAGGAATTGAGTTTTTAAATTAAAAATCTAATAAAAAAAAACAAACAAATAAAATAAAATAAAACATTTCAAGTTTTATTGTCAGGAATATAAAAAAGAAACTGTTGCATAATTTCAGGCATTTCTGAGTAAATATCATTATTCCGCATAGTAAAAAAAAATTGAATAAACATATGAGACCAAAAAAAAAGAATTGACGTGAACATTTGGCCTAAGCCAATTCCAGAAAAAATATTCCTAGCGAGCTTCACCAATGCTTCGATCCAGAGAATTTTACCTTCACATTATGATGTTGCAAAAATGTTGCCTAATTTCAGGCATTGCATAGTTTCAATAAATATCATTATTAATAAATTTTAACGGTATAGTAATAAAAAATTGAATAAACATATGACACCTCAAACAAAAAAAGAATTTACGTGGACATTTGGCCTAAGCCACTTCCAGAAAAAATATTCCTAGCTAGCTTCACCAATGCTTCGATCCAGAAAATTTTCTATGGAAATAAAATTGTGACAATATTTTCTAGAAATAAAAAAAAAACAATTGTTTTCTATAGAAATAAAATTTAGAGAATTTTTTTTTTCTAAATAAAAATTTTGCCAAAAATTTTCTATAGAAATACAATTTTGCCGAAATTTTTCTATAGAAATACAATTTTGCCAAAAATTTTCTATAGAAATAAATTTTTGCCAAAAATTTTCTACAGAAATAAAATTTTGCCGAAAAATTTCTATAGATATAAAATTTTGCCAAAAATTTTCTATAGAAATAAAATTTTGACAACCTTTTTTATAGAAATAAAATTTTGACAACATTTTCTATAGAAATAAAATTTTGTCGAAAATTTTCTATAGAAATAAAATTTTGAGAAAATTTTCTTTAGAAATAAAACTTTAACAAAATTTTCTATAGAAATAAAACTTTAACGAAATTTTCTATACAAATAACATTTTGACAAATTTTTTTCTATAAAAATAAAATTTTGACAAAAATAAAATTTTGTCGAAAATTTTCTATGGAAATAAAATTGTGCCAATATTTTCTATAGAAATAAAAACTTTTGTTTTCTTTAGAAATAAAATTTTGGCGAAACTTTTTTTTTTTGTTTTGAAATAAAATTTTCATAAAATTTTCTATAGATATAAAATTTTGCCAAAAATTTTCTATAGAAATAAAATTTCCCAAAAATTTTCTATAGAAATAAAATTTTGCCAAAAATTTTCTATAGAAATAAAATTTTGCCAAAAATTTTCTATAGAAATAAAATTTTGCCAAAAATTTTCTATAGAAATAAAATTTTGACAAAATATTCTAAAGAAATATAATTTTGCCGAAAATTTTCTATAGAAATAAAATTTTGACATTTTTTTTTTTGCAAACTGGAGAGGCCGTAAGATAAATTGAAATATGCCATTATTTTACTTCCCTTATGGAATACCCCATGTAGATATCTTCAATTAATCAAAGTAGTATTGATTGCATTCACTGCTACAAGATATCAAAGACTTGTAATTAAATATGTACGACCAATCAAAAACAAGATCTCGTTTAATATCAACCACCACTACTCCATCAGCAGCAAAAGAACAGATAAACTATCATGGACTTGACTGAGTTTATTTGCCTCTTGTATTACTTAATACATTGTATTTGCATATCTTATCTTAGATTGATACAAAGCATTTTTTTTTTTGTAAATGTTCTAGTATTTACTAATACTATCACTCAATCATTATTTATTGATATATTGGTAGAATAGTTGTGTTTTCCTTTTCTTTTTGCATAGTTTGTTCTCATTTGAATGGCTTGTTTGTAAGGTGGTTTTGTAAGAATTCTTTAGTAAAGATAAGTGAATGGTAATTAATTTTCGCACTAGCCATATAGATACGTCGAAAAGAGGGAGTGAGAAATGGAAATTTTCTATTGGTATATAAAATGTGGGATTTTTTTTTGTGAGAAACTCTATAGAATAATGAAAAAAATGTTTGTCAATGTAAAATGTCCATATACATTTGGGGATCTTCGTGATTAAGATTTCAAAGTCTATGTAAACAAATAAAATAAATAATAAAATATAATAAATAAATAAAAATTGTTCCCCTCTAATATTTTTTAAATTAAATTAAATTAAATTAAATTAAATTAAATTAAATTAAATTAAATTAAATTAAATTAAATTAAATTAAATTAAATTAAATTAAATTAAATTAAATTAAATTAAATTAAATTAAATTAAATTAAATTAAATTAAATTAAATTAAATTAAATTAAATTAAATTAAATTAAATTAAATTAAATTAAATTAAATTAAATTAAATTAAATTAAATTAAATTAAATTAAATTAAATTAAATTAAATTAAATTAAATTAAATTAAATTAAATTAAATTAAATTAAATTAAATTAAATTAAATTAAATTAAATTAAATTAAATTAAATTAAATTAAATTAAATTAAATTAAATTAAATTAAATTAAATTAAATTAAATTAAATTAAATTAAATTAAATTAAATTAAATTAAATTAAATTAAATTAAATTAAATTAAATTAAATTCAATTCAATTCAATTCAATTCAATTCAATTAAATTAAATTAAATTAAATTAAATTAAATTAAATTAAATTAAATTAAATTAAATTAAATTAAATTAAATTAAATTAAATTAAATTAAATAAAATTAAATTAAATTAAATTAAATTAAATTAAATTAAATTAAATTAAATTAAATTAAATTAAATTAAATTAAATTAAATTAAATTAAATTAAATTAAATTAAATTAAATTAAATTAAATTAAATTAAATTAAATTAAATTAAATTAAATTAAATTAAATTAAATTAAATTAAATTAAATTAAATTAAATTAAATTAAATTAAATTAAATTAAATTAAATTAAATTAAATTAAATTAAATTAAATTAAATTAAATTAAATTAAATTAAATTAAATTAAATTAAATTAAATTAAATTAAATTAAATTAAATTAAATTAAATTAAATTAAATTAAATTAAATTAAATTAAATTAAATTAAATTAAATTAAATTAAATTAAATTAAATTAAATTAAATTAAATTAAATTAAATTAAATTAAATTAAATTAAATTAAATTAAATTAAATTAAATTAAATTAAATTAAATTAAATTAAATTAAATTAAATTAAATTAAATTAAATTAAATTAAATTAAATTAAATTAAATTAAATTAAATTAAATTAAATTAAATTAAATTAAATTAAATTAAATTAAATTAAATTAAATTAAATTAAATTAAATTAAATTAAATTAAATTAAATTAAATTAGATTAAATTAAATTAAATTAAATTAAATTAAATTAAATTAAATAAATTTAATTTAATTTAATTTAATTTAATTTAATTTAATTTAATACAATTTAATTTTAATTCTCTTTATTCATAATCCACAAAATCGTTTTTTGTTTGTGTAATTTTTTTAATACATTATAATTTTCCCCTAAATATCGTTACAAATCATTTCATAAATTAACTGCCACCATCCTAAAACTATGTAACAGTTTTATCCTGCCTAATTTCATATTTTCGTGTTTTTCGTGTTAACTGCCACCATCCTAAAACTATGTAACAGTTTTAACCTGCCTAATTTCTTATTTCCTGTTTTTTTTAAAGAATTCTTTCCAAACTGATTAATCTTCCCTCTAATCAATATTATACTATTGTTCACATATATATGCAACGTCATATTTGTTACCTTAGACAATAATCACCTCTTTATCTAGAATTCTTTTGCATGCAATGCAAAGAAGAAAAAAAACAGCCAAACAAAAACAACGCAGAATTGAAAGTGATATGAGTTGAGTTTCTTGTATACGAGGCGATATGTATATCGAAACCATTACTTTGGGTGGCAAGGGTAAGGTAACACTTTACCTTTTTATACGATTGGGAATGTATTAAAAAAGAAAAGCTAAAAAGAATATGCTAGTGTCATTTGAGGGATTTTCTCAACATACAGAGAATAGCTGTTTCTTTCTCAGAGTGGTGCCGTTTGGTTATCGGCATTTTTCACATTCTAAAGCAATCAGTTAATATTTATCATTACCTATGGTGACACCTGTTATTAATAACGACTTAACGATTCTTAAAAACGAGAATTTTGCTTAAAATATAGCAATAAATAAATCGAAATACTAAAAAAAAAACAAAACAAAATAAAAATTAGCCTATGATCAATTATGAAGTGATTAAATATTTTAAATGTGTTGTACTTATAAGAATGATATGAATATATTTAAAATATTTTATTAATGTGCGAGACCAAAGTTCCAAGAAATTAAAATTATTCAAAATGAAGAAAGCTATAATACCGGTGATTATGGATACCTATGGCTTGGTTAAGTTTTGGGAGTTCGATACACGCCCTATATCGACAGATGAGGCATATTGGAAGAAATCCCTTAATTGGTTAATAGCCAATGATTGTTATGATCGTCATCAAGAATTTTCGGGCAATGAGGAAGCCACGGTAATAGTGTAGAAATTATTGAAAATGTAGTGAAGATCTTTTTGATATTGTGTTCACACCTAAAAGTAGGCAATATAATAAAGTGAACAAAAAATTTTGTGAATATATTGTATTTTAGTCCACCTAAAAGTAGGCAATATAATAGAATGAAGAAAACAATATATTTTTTTTTTAATTTAAAAAAATGTCAAAAGATTAAAATGCAATCACAAAAATTTATTAAATTTTTAATTTGATCAATTATATTTTTTTTAATTAGTGCCGATAATTGATTGTATCACTTCCATGAGGTGTTTTTTTTATATTGTTGTAACCTAAAAGTAGGCAATATAATAGGATGAACAAAAAATGTAGTGAGGTTTTTTATATTGCATCCAATAAAAAGTAGGCAATATAATAAGGTGAACCAAGAAATATTAACAATATATTTTTTAATTTAAAAACAATTGTAACATTTACGTAAACAAAAAGACTCAATAAAAAAAAATAAATACAAAAAATTCATTAATTTGAAAAAATAATTCAATTTAATAAATATTGAAGCAAATTTTTATACCCTCCACCATAGGATGGGGGTATATTAACGTTGTCATTCCGTTTGTAACACATCGAAATATTGCTCTAAGACCCCATAAAGTATATATATTCTGGGTTGTGGTGAAATTCGGAGTCGATCTGAGCATGTCCGTCCGTCCGTCTGTTGAAATCACGCTAACTTCCGAACAAAACAAGTTATCGACTTAAAACTTGGCACAAGTAGTTGTTATTGATGTAGGTCGGATGGTATTGCAAATGGGCCATATCGGTCCACTTTTACGTATAGCCCCCATATAAACGGACCCCCAAATTTGGCTTGCGATTGCTCTAAGAGAAGCAAATTTCATCCGATCCGGCTGAAATTTGGTACATGGTGTTAGTATATGGTCTCTAACACCCATGCAAAAATTGGTCCATATCGGTCCACTTTTACGTATAGCCCCCATATAAACGGACCCCCAAATTTGGTTGGCGATTGCTCCAAGAGAAGCAAATTTCATCCGATCCGGCTGAAATTTGGTACATGGTGTTAGTATATGGTCTCTAACAACAATGCAAAAATTGGTCCACATCGGTCCATAATTATATAAAGCCCCCATATAAACCTATTCCCAGATTTGAACTCCGGAGCCTCTTAGAGGAGCAAAATTCATCCGATCCGGTTGAAATTTGGTACGTGGTGTTAGTATATGGTCTCTAACAACTATGCAAAAATTGGTCCATATCGGTCCACTTTTACGTATAGCCCCCATATAAACGGACCCCCAAATTTGGCTTGCGATTGCTCTAAGAGAAGCAAATTTCATCCGATCCGGCTGAAATTTGATACATGGTGTTAGTATATGGTCTCTAACAACCAAGCAAAAATTGGTCCATATCGGTCCACTTTTACGTATAGCCCCCATATAAACGGACCCCCAAATTTGGTTGGCGATTGCTCCAAGAGAAGCAAATTTCATCCGATCCGGCTGAAATTTGGTACGTGATGTTAGTATATGGTCTCTAACAACCATGCAAAAATTGGTCCATATCGGTCCACTTTTACGTATAGCCCCCATATAAACGGACCCCCAAATTTGGCTTGCGATTGCTCTAAGAGAAGCAAATTTCATCCGATCCGGCTGAAATTTGATACATGGTGTTAGTATATGGTCTCTAACAACCATGCAAAAATTCCATATCGGTCCACTTTTACGTATAGCCCCCATATAAACCGACCCCCAAATTTGGCTTGCGATGGCTCTAAGAGAAGCAAATTTCATCCGATCCGGCTGAAATTTGATACATGGTGTTAGTATATGGTCTCTAACAACCATGCAAAAATTGGTCCACATCGGTCCATAATTATATAAAGACCCCATATAAACCGATCCCCAGATTTGGCTTGCGAGTGCTCTAAGAGAAGCAAATTTCATCCGATCCGGCTGAAATTTGGTACGTGATGTTAGTATATGGTCTCTAACAACCATGCAAAAATTGGTCCATATCGGTCCATAATTATATATAGCCCCCATATAAACCTATTCCCAGATTTGAACTCCGGAGCCTCTTAGAGGAGCAAAATTCATCCGATCCGGTTGAAATTTGATACATGGTGTTAGTATATGATCTCTAACAACCATGCAAAAATTGGTCCATATCGGTCCATAATTATATATAGCCCCCATATAAACCTATTCCCAGATTTGGTTTGCGGATCCTCTAAGAGAAGCAAATTTCATCCGATCCGGCTGAAATTTGGTACATGGTATTAGTATATAGTCTCTAAGAACCATTCAAAAATTGGCCCATGTTTGTCAAAATTTTATTTCTATAGAAAATTTTGTTGAAATTTTATTCCTATAGAAAATTTTGTCAAATTTTATTTCTATAGAAAATTTTGGCAAAATTTTATTTCTATAGAAAATGTTGTCAAAATTTTAATTCTATAGAGAATGTTGTCAATATTTTAAATCTTTTGAAAATTTTTTAAAAATTTTATTTCTATAGAAAATTTTGTCAAAATGTTATTTCTATAGAAAATTTTGTTAAAATCGTATTTCTATAGAAAATTTTGTCCAAATTTTACTTCTACAGAAAATGTCAAAATTTTATTTTGTCTAAATTTTATTTCTATAGAAAATTTTGGCAACCTTAATTATATACGTATTTAATCGGCCATTTTAAGTTTAATATATACCACGTATGGACTACGTGGTATATATTACGGTATTAGGAAGTTTTAAGATACCTTGTCATCGGCAAAAGTTACCGCAACCCAAGTAATTCGATTGTGGATGACAGTCTTCAGTAGAAGTTTCTACGCAATCCATGGTGGAGGGTACATAAGCTTCGGCCTGGCCGAACTTACGGCCGTATATACTTGTTTTTTCAAAATTTATTATTTTTTGTATTAAATATATCTTCAATTTTTTTTATTGATATATAAGGACATAAAAGCAACGATATATAAGGACATAAAAACGGATCTGCCTGAAAGTATGCAAACATTTTAATAAAAAAAATATGAATTAACTCCTGATTTGTCAATTAAAATTCATTATACATTATAGTCTTAAGAATTTCCTATTCACCTATGATTGTAACATTTACGTAAAAATAAGACTCAATAAAAAAATAATACAAAAAATTCATTAATTTAAAAAAAATAATTCAATTTAATAAATATTAATTTTTTTATTATTTTTTTTTCAAAATTTATTATTTTTTGTATTAAATATATCTTCAATTTTTTTTTATTGATATATAAGGACATAAAAACTAATCAAATAAAATTTTCCTATATTTTTTTTAATTTTCAATATTTTATCTATATGCTAAAAATCCACACTTGTCGTGTTTTAAAAAATAATATATATATGGTTTCCAACAGAAATGCATTGGAAATGATGCAATAATTATAGTGTTCATAACTACATGAATGAACTGGTTTCATTTCTTTAGTCGTTGCTGGTTAAGAGCTTTATCTATTTCGACCTGGCATACATTTTATGGGTTTAGGAATTTTTTGAGCCATTTTAATTCCTTTTGTTGTTGGCCATTCATCATAAGACAAAAATGTATAATTATTATTGTTTGTTGTTTCTTTTTTTTTGTAAGAACATTGAATAGAGAGATAAGATTAAAAAAGGAGATAATTTTCAATCGATAATTGTTGTGATGATTTTCTTTCTTTCGCCCTATAATAAATTATTTTTGTTTATAATTGCCGTCTGTTAAACGATAGGCACTACGGGTTCCTTAGCATGTCTTGACTTTTTGGTGATTCATTATTTGTCCCCCTTAAAAAAAAAACGAAATATTTTTGTATTCCAAAAACAAATAAAAAATGGGATATACATATATGTTATTTAAAAATGGTGTCGATTTAAAATAGATTAATTTAAAAATCCCCAAAATTTAGGCTACATAATATTTCATAAAAGGTCAACATTCTTTTTTTCAGTGTAAAACTATTCAATTTTTTTGTTGCAAATTTTCCTCGCTTATTTATTGAAAATAATATTTCGTACAGGCATCTAAAACATATTATTTAGATATGCCTACAATTATGCAACATAATTTCTATAGTATTTTTATAAGCAACTCCTTGAAGTAGGCCACATTAAAAATAAAGGTCTCTCTATTACGCAATATGCTTAGGTTTTTTTTTTGTATTAGTTTTTGAAATTGATTTTAAGTAATTAAAACCATCTATAAAAATCTGAAGGATTTATTTGTGCCGGAAATTTTCACAAAAAAAAATAAAACTCATTTGTGGCGAAATTCACAAATCCAAGTATAAAACAAAAATCCTGGGTTTACTACATAGTAAAAATAATTAAAAAAAGATTAAAGTTTTTTTTTTGCATTTTACTTTTTTCATTTCATTTCAAAGCAACCATGACAATAATTCTTATTTCTCTTTTTATTCGCCGATTTTCTTGCAGTCTCATCAAATGCGTGCGGTTTCCAGTCCGTCCCTCATTGATATGGGGGATCATTACCAAAGAGTACCATCTAGTAATTCATCCAATGCCACCACCACCACCACCACTAGTCAAGATAATTTTAAGAATTCCAGCGCACATAATTTACCAACATCATCATCATCAGTTCTAGTGCCAGTACCACAGAATGTTGGAGTTTTAC
The DNA here is from genome assembly GCF_050003625.1 of Haematobia irritans. Lineage (NCBI taxonomy): Eukaryota > Metazoa > Arthropoda > Insecta > Diptera > Muscidae > Haematobia > Haematobia irritans. Next base: position 190,189,792 of record NC_134400.1, on the reverse strand, counting down.
AAAAATTCAAACGTACTTTAACTAATTTCAATAAGCCACAACAGCAAAATGGAACATCAAATGGTAACCAACATTCGTTGCATCCTTCAATAAACACTGTGAATGATAACTGTTCAGCAACAGCAGCAGCGGCATCAATAGCCACGAGTAGTTGTGGTTACCTAATGGCCGATACGGAAATGTCAACAACGGATGTTACGGATTCCACAGCCGGCAATAGTCAGAGTCAGAGTCAGAATACCAATAAATATAGATTTGGTCCTTTGGTATGGCGTTCATCGAAGGAGAGACGTAAGACCAAATACAATCGTCGTGATAAATGTAATAGCGGTGATTCTGGTATACAAATCGAACTGGAAAACGATGAACAATTCGCCCGTGCTTTGGCAATCAATGGTGGATGTTTACTCAATAGTTCAACAAACGGCATTAATAGTAGGGATGGTGGTGTTGTTAATGGTCCAGTCATAGGTGGTCATAAGCAGGAAGGATTGGTAAGTTTTTTTAGTGGTAAAATGTATACGAGAATTTATGGTGATTTAGTAGTGAAGTTTAGTTGCAACCTAAAAGTAGGCAATAGATAACCCTATGTGGCTTGGGGGCTAAATCGGACAATAATTCAAAAAAAAAAAAAAATTGTCATCAAATAGAACAAAAAAATATATATTCGTATCACATGGAAATAATTGTGTAAATATTTATAGAATTATGCAAATATAATGCTTATTTCTAAAGGCATTTTTATTTTCTGTTAGCCTAAAGCTAGGCAACAGTTTTTTTTAAGAAAAGTTAGAAATTTTGATAAACCAAAATAAAAAACATTGGACAGTTATTACAGGTTTCTCGACACTATTAAAACCGAAAAACAGAATTAATTTTTTTTATACTCATTTGTTCCCCAATATAAAATAGGCAATATGGAACCATACTTTCCTTACAATCCAAATATAGACACTGCCCAGCAAAAAAAAAAAACGTAGCCAAACGAGTGGTGAAAATGTTCTTTTTGGATCCGGAAGTTATTTTTTATTTTTTTTTTTTTATTTTTGCATACATAAGGTCGTAGAACAAAAAAATATATATTCGTATCACATGGAAATAATTGTGTAAATATTTATAGAATTATGCAAATATAACGCTTATTTCTAAAGGCATTTTTATTTTCTGTTAGGAAAAGTTAGAAATTTTAATAAACGAAATAAAAAACATTGGAGAGTTATTACAGGTTTCTCGACACTATTAAAACCGAAAAACAGAATTAATTTTTTTTATACTCATTTGTTCCCCAATATAAAATAGGCAATATGGAACCATACTTTCCTTACAATCCAAATATAGACACTGCCCAGCAAAAAAAAAAAAACGTAGCCAAACGAGTGGTGAAAATGTTCTTTTTGGATCCGGAAGTTTTTTTTTTATTTTTTTTTTATTTTTGCATACATAAGGTCGTAGAACAAAAAAATATATATTCGTATCACATGGAAATAATTGTGTAAATATTTATAGAATTATGCAAATATAATGCTTATTTCTAAAGACATTTTTATTTTCTGTTAGCTTAAAGCTAGGCAACAGTTTTTTTTTTGTTTTTGTTAGGAAAAGTTAGAAATTTTGATAAACCAAAATTAAAAACATTGGGGAGTTATTACAGGTTTCTCGACACTATTAAAACCGAAAAACAGAATTGATTTTTTTTATACTCATTTGTTCCCCAATATGGAACCATACTTTCCTTAGAATCCAAATATTGGGGAGTTATTACAGGTTTCTCGACACTATTAAAACCGAAAAACAGAATTGATTTTTTTATACTCATTTATATGTATGGAACCATACTTTCCTTAGAATCTAAATATAGACACTGCCCAGCAAAAAAAAAAAGCGTAGCCAAAAGAGTGGTGAAAATGTTCTTTTTGGATCCGGAAGTGGTGCAAAATTAGCACAGAAGCGATGATTTTTTATACCCTCCACCATGGGATGGGGGTATATTAACTTTGTCATTCCGTTTGTAACACATCGAAATATTGCTCTAAGACCCCATAAAGTATATATATTCTGGGTCGTGGTGAAATTGTGAGTCGATCTGAGCATGTCCATCTGTCCGTCCGTCCGTCCGCCCGTCCGTCCGTCTGTTGAAATCACGCTAACTTCCGAATGAAACAAGCTATCGACTTGAAACTTGGCACAAGTAGTTGTTATTGATGTAGGTCGGATGGTATTGAAAATGGGCCATATCGGTCCACTTTTATGTATAGCCCCCATATAAACGAACCCCCAAATTTGGCTTGCGATTGATCTAAGAGAAGCAAATTTCATCCGATCCGGCTGAAATTTGGTCCATGGTGTTAGTATATGGTCTCTAACAACCATGCAAAAATTGGTCCATATCGGTCCACTTTTACGTATAGGCCCCATATAAACGGACCCCCAAATTTGGCTTGCGATGGCTCTAAGAGAAGCAAATTTCATCCGATCCGGCTGAAATTTGGTACATGGTGTTAGTATATGGTCTCTAACAACCATGCAAAAATTGGTCCATATCGGTCCACTTTTACGTATAGCCCCCATATAAACGGACCCCCAAATTTGGCTTGCGATGGCTCTAAGAGAAGCAAATTTCATCCGATCTGGCTGAAATATGGTACATGGTGTTAATATATGGTCTCTAACAACCATGCAAAAATTGGTCCATATCGGTGCACTTTTACGTATAGCCCCCATATAAACGGACCCCCAAATTTGGCTTGCGATTGCTCTAAGAGAAGCAAATTTCATTCGATCTGGCTGAAATTTGGTACATGGTGTTAGTATATGGTCTCTAACAACCATGCAAAAATTGGTCCACATCGGTCCATAATTATATATAGCCCCCATATAAGCCTATCCCCAGATTTGACCTCCGGAGCCTTTTGGAGGAGCAAAATTCATCCGATCCAGTTGAAATTTGGAACATGGTGTTAGAATGTGGTCTCTAACAAACACGCAAGAATTGGTTCATATCGGTCCATAATTATATATAGCCCCCATATAAACCGTTCCCCAGATATGATCTCCGGAGCCTCTTGGAGGAGCAAAATTCATCCGATCCGGTTTAAATTTGCAACGTGGTGTTAAAATGTTATTTCTATAGAAAATTTGTTCAAAATTTTATTTCTATAGAAAATTTTGTCAAAATTTTATTTCTATAGAAAATCTTTTCCAAATTTTATTTCTATAGAAAATTTTTTCCAAATTTTACTTCTATAGAAAATGTTGTCAAAATTTTATTTCTATAGAAACTTTAAACTTAATTATATACGTATTTAATCGGCCTTTTTTAGTTTAATATATACCACATATGGACTATGTGGTGGATTATCTCACCTCAGTACTGCTGGTGACATTTCTGAGGGTTTCAAAGCTTCTCTAAGTGGTTTCACTGCAATGTGGAACGCCGTTTGGACTCGGCTATAAAAAGGATGTCCCTTGTCATTGAGCTTAACATGGAATCGAGCAGCACTCAGTGATAAGAGAGAAGTTCACCAATGTGGTATCACAATGGACTGAATAGTCTAAATGAGCCTGATACATCGGGCTGCCACCTAACCTAACCTTCGGCAGAAGCCGGCTATCATATGAAACCTTTTTTCGGAAAGTTCAAGTGTGGTTCATTGTTGGTTTTAATGAACTGCCTGAATTTATTCTGATAATTGGTTGATAGTTTTGCTGCAAGTAGAGGATGCTGATGAGGAATGTGGTAATTCCGAAACATGCTTCCATCCAACCATCTTGCAGTCTATAGGGCTTTGCCCAAATAAATTTTACAAGCATACTTTTCCTCTGTTGGTTAAGCTACACTTGTAGTTTAGATAATGCATGGTTTTAAGCTGAAATCAAAAACAACAACAATGATTAAATAAATAAATTTTAAATTTTTTTATGATTTTTAATGCATTCTAACGCTTGTCTGAAACAATTGACATCAAATATTTTCAAGAATTCGCCATTTTTCTAGAAGGGATTTAGCATTTTTTTTCGACAAAATATACATTTTATTAATTCTTATTCTGTTTTTAAATAATTTGAAACAAAAAAAAATTTTTTTAAATTACCCTTAAAAAATATGAAAAAAGCGAATTATAAAAAAAAAATTAATTAAAAAAAACTTCCTGAGTACTTAAAATAAAGAACATCTTTGGGAAGACATTTTTGGAAGTTCTTTTAAAGTTATGCCTTTAGAATAACTTCCAAATTTTTTTGCTGGGTGATTATTTGTCACACAATAGTGAAAAAAAAAACCTATAATAAAATTATATTCGTAAACCATAACAATAATTGTGAGTAAATATTTATAGATTTATGCAAATAGAATGCTTTTTACTAAAGGCTTTTTACACAGAACGATTTTGTGTTGGCCTAAAACTATGCAACAGCTTTTTTGTTAAAATGTTGGAAATTTACATAACTCAGAATACAAAAGAAATTACATATAATTGAAAAGTTTAGGTTTCTTTCCATGGTTAAAACAATAAAACTGTAAAAAAAAATCTGAAAAATTAAATTTTTTGTGGCTCAATTTTCCCCCAAAAAGTAGGCAATAAATAGCCATACTTTGCTTTAGGATATAAATATTGAAAGTGATTATTTGTGGCACAATAATTTAAAAAAAATATATATGTATAAAAAATAACAAGAAAATTATATTCGTAAAGCATAAAAAAAAAATGTGTAAATGTTTATAGAGCTATGTAAATAGAATGCTACCTAAAGGTATTTTATATAGCCTAAAAATATGCACTAGTTGTTTGTGAAAATATTGGAAATTTGGATAAATTAAAAAAAAATATAAAGCAGTTATACATTTCTCTACACAGTTAATTCGAATGGAAAACAATTGGAAAATTAGATTTTTAGCCTTAATTTCCCCAAAACAAGCTTTGGTTGTTATCGCAAAAAGTCTTATATTAAACTCTAGCGATGACTCTCTGGAGCATACATTTTTAGTTTGAAAACGAGACCCACCTGGAAAATTAGAAAAAAAAATTGCAAATAGAAATTCCACTTCGTTTCAATAAAGTATTTTCTATAAGAAAAAAAATTATTGAGTTTCTCAGAAAAGAAAATTCTTCATTCAGTGGGGCCGGAGAAAATCTGACGAAAATAAATTACTTTATAAAAGCGTAGCCCAAAAGTAGGCAATGGTGTTGCAACGTTTTATTTAATGTCTTTATTTTTCTAATTCTTGTTTTTTTTTTTCTTCTAGAATGCCTTAAGGCTAAGAAGTGTACGACGCACCAATTCTGCCAAAGTCACCTCGATTACTGATCAAAGTATCTCTGAGTCTCTTAATAAAGCTAAGCTATTAAAACGTATGGATATCAACGATGAACGTGAGGCACCTGAATCATTACCAACAAGATCTCTTAGTCAGCCCAATGGTTTGGAATCGTGTGGTATGACAACCAATGATTTGGATGATAGTGACAGTGATAGTGTTACATCGCATGAAGAAGGTAAGCTTAAGGGAAATAAATGAATAAAACAATAAAAAATATTTAAAACGATTTTATTTTTATTTAACTTGATTTTAATCATTTATGTTTAATTTAATTTCATTTAGTTTAATTTTATTTCATTTAGTTTACTTTACTTTCATTTCATATCGTTTAAATGAATTTAATTTTTTTATTGCATTGCATTTCATTTCATTTCATTTCATTTCATTTCATTTCGTTTCGTTTAATTTAATTTAATTTAATTTAATTTAATTTAATTTAATTTAATTTAATTTAATTTAATTTAATTTAATTTAATTTAATTTAATTTAATTTAATTTAATTTAATTTAATTTAATTTAATTTAATTTAATTTAATTTAATTTAATTTAATTTAATTTAATTTAATTTAATTTAATTTAATTTAATTTAATTTAATTTAATTTAATTTAATTTAATTTAATTTAATTTAATTTAATTTAATTTAATTTAATTTAATTTAATTTAATTTAATTTAATTTAATTTAATTTAATTTAATTTAATTTAATTTAATTTAATTTAATTTAATTTAATTTAATTTAATTTAATTTAATTTAATTTAATTTAATTTAATTTAATTTAATTTAATTTAATTTAATTTAATTTAATTTAATTTAATTTAATTTAATTTAATTTAATTTAATTTAATTTAATTTAATTTAATTTAATTTAATTTAATTTAATTTAATTTAATTTAATTTAATTTAATTTAATTTAATTTAATTTAATTTAATTTAATTTAATTTAATTTAATTTAATTTAATTTAATTTAATTTAATTTAATTTAATTTAATTTAATTTAATTTAATTTAATTTAATTTAATTTAATTTAATTTAATTTAATTTGATTTGATTTAATTTAATTTAATTTAATTTAAGTTCATATAGTTTCATATTATTATTTGATTATTTGATTTTTCTGTGTATTTTTACTTATTGATTTTCTCTCTCTCTTTCCTTAGCTTCCACTTGCTCCTATTATCCCATTTATGCTGAAGTCTTGTACAATTTCACCGCCGCTGGACCCCAAGAATTGGGCCTAGAGAAAGGCACCTTAATTGAAATATTACGCAAAGAAATTGGCCCCTGGTGGTTTGGCCGCATTAAAAAAGAAGATGCCAGTCTGGTGGAAGAGATTTTAGATCCCGAATTGGGCTGGTTTCCCAAAGAGTTTGTACGCGTTATTCATTCACCCGATACAGATGCATTTTTCCTGCGCCACATTATCAATGAGGAGCAGAGACAAAAGGATCAAGAAAGTCAGCTTATGGGTCACTTGCAAATTCAAAATGAGCAAACTCCATTACCCACAGCAGTACAACCTCCCACATCATCCTCCCCAACGATGGTCAATGATAATCAAATGTTGAATACATCGTCTAGTGCACCATGTACACCCATTAACACCAGTTCCGAGGATAATTTTAATAGTACCATCGTTGATAAGCACAATGTGACAACCATTGTAATTGAATCATCATCACCGCCACCACCACCACCACCGATGGCATCATCATCACCATCGATGGACCATCAAAATCTCTGTCATGAACAGGATACATCCGATGATACTATGGAAAATCATAGCCAGCAGAAAAATCATCAAGATGGTTGCTGTACTACAGCAACAACAACCACAACGGCAGCCACATCCGCACTGACAACCAATGGCCAAACAATATTATCGACTTCCCAAAGCCTTAATGTTTTAATGGGCAGTGCTGATATATTGCGTCGTAGTGCTGTTAAAGAACTGCTGGATACCGAAGTTAATTATGTCAAATTATTGCAAGCTATATGTGAAGGGTAAGAATCCTTCTTTTTTTCTTTTTAATGAAAAAAATTTTTTTTTTATATTTAGAGATGGGTCCTAATGGAGAATGAAATATTAGAGAAAATATATAAATAGATTGTCAGTAGGCAGAAAAAAGGCTCAATAGAGATTGGAAGAAAAAGTTATAAATAAAAAAATGAGCACGAGTTCCTTGAAAAAAGATAGTTCGATAAATTAATTATCTATTTATTTTTTTATTTTATTGATTTGTTCTATAGAATATATTCCTTACAGTCTGGAAATTTTTAAAAGTAAATCAAATCTTAGCTATTATTAAATTATATAAATATTTTCTTATAACAACTTAAAAAATGTTGGTGTATTTTAAAAAATTTTAACTAAAATTTAAAAAGGCGAGCAAAAAATATCTACAAATTGCTAATAGTTCAGAATTTCCTCAAATTTGTACAATTTAGCAAAAAATTATTATTTATTCAACTTGATTATAGAGTGATTTGCCTTAAGTCGTTTGTAGTAATATATTGCAGTAAAATGTCCCAAAATAAATTTCTTTTCATGATGGCTTCACTTTTTTTGGGTATAAGTGATTCCATCATTTATCCTATTTATTACAGCATATTTTTAGGCGTTAGTAGTCTATCGTACAGCGTTGCCATTTTCGTCCGATCGGTCCAAAATTCGTCAAAAAATTATTCGTTTTTAAATTTGGTCCGATGGTCGGACCAAATGGAATTTGGTTGATTTTGGTCCATTTTCGTCAAAGCGGTAATTTTTTCAAAATTTTATATAGAAATAAAATGTTGGCAAAATTTTCTATATAGATACAAAATTATGCAAAAAATTTTGTAAAAATTTTTTATGGAAATAAAATTTTGCCATAACCTTCTATAGAAATAAAAGTTTGACAAATTTACTATAGAAATGAAATGAAAATTTTCTATAGAAATAAAATTTTGACAAAATTTTCTATAGAAATAAAATTTTGACAAAATTTTCTATAGAAATAAAATTTTGACAAAATTTTCTATAGAAATAAAATTTTGACAAAATTTTCTATAGAAATAAAATTTGGCAAAATTTTCTATAGAAATAAAATTTTGACAAAATTTTCCATAGAAAAAAAAATTTGACAAAATTTTCTATAGAAATAAAATTTTGGCAAAATTTTCTAAAGAAATAAAATGTTGACAAAATTTTCTATAGAAATAAAATTTTGACAACATTTTCTATAGAAAAAAAATTTTGACAAAATTTTCTATAGAAATAAAATTTTGGCAAAATTTTCTAAAGAAATAAAATGTTGATAAAATTTTCTATAGAAATAAAATTTTCTATAGAAATAAAATTTTCTATAGAAATAAAATTTTGACAACATTTTCTATAGAAATAAAATTTTGACAAAATTTTCTATAGAAATAAAATTTTGACAAAATTGTCTATTGAAATAAAATTTTCTATAGAAATAAAATTTTGACAAAATTTTCTATAGAAATAAACTTTTGACAAAATTTTCTATAGAAATAGAATTTTGACAAAATTTTCTATAGAAATACAATTTTGACAAAATTTTCTAAAAAAAATTAATTTTGACAGTTTTTTTTATTGTATTTCGACAAATTTTAACTTTTAAATTATATTAACTTAATTTTGAAATATGGTCCGCTGGTACAAATTTTGGAAAAATATTGGGCCAAAATAAAAATTCATTGTGGCAACGCTGCTGTCGTATCAATTATAAATAATTTATATCAGATTTGTTTTTTTTTTTAATTTTTGTCATTTGTTTTGTCAATATTTGCGTGTATCTTCTATTATTTATTCCTATTTTTTTTTTTCTTTTCCTCTTTCTCTCTCCATTTTTTAGTTATCTTCCTGCTATGAGCAAACGTATTGATATCTTCTCACCAAACAGTATACGCTTGATATTCTCCAATATTACAGCAATTTACAAATTTCAAAGAAAATTCTTGGATGCTTTGCGTAAGGGTATCGAACAAAATCAAGTGGGCAAAATCTTTTTGAAAATGGTAAGTTTGGTAAAATTTCCCAATAAAAAAAATCAGTCAATTTATTTTGATTTTTTTTTTTATAATTTTAGCACAAAGGATTTTTATGTTATTCAACATATTGCAATTCATATCCGAGGGCTTTAATCGAATTGGAATCATATGAGAGAGTTAAAGATGCTCGCACCATATTAGATAAGTAAGTATGAAATAAACACTCAAAAACAAAAATTGTTAGTAGACACAGAAGAATAATCTCCTAATATAGCTCAATTATTTCTAATTTTGTCAAAATTTTATTTCTATAGAAATTTTTTGTAAAAATTTTATTTCTATAGAAAATTTTGTCAACAATTTATTTCTTAAGAAAATTTTGTCTAAATTTTATTTCTATAGAAAATTTTGTCCAAATTTTATTTCTATAGACATTTTATTTCTATATATAGAAAATTTTGTCAACATTTTATTTCTATAGAAAATTTTGTCAAAATTTTATTTCTACAGAAAATTTTGTCAAAATTTTATTTCGATAGAAGATTTTATCAAAATTTTATTGTTATAGAAAATTTTGTCAAAATTTTATTTCTATAGAAAATTTTGTCCAAATTTTAATTTTATAGAAAATTTTGACAAAATTTTATTTCTATAGGAAATTTGTCCAAAATTTTATTTCCATAGAAAATTTTGTCCAAATTTTTTTTCTATAGAAAATTTTGTCAACATTTTATTTCTATACAAAATTTGGTCAAATTTTTTTTCTATAGAAAATTTTATCAAAATTTTATTGCTATAGAAAATTTTGTAAACATTTTGTCAAAATTTTATTTCTATAAAAATTTTGTCAACAATTTATTTCTATAGAAAATTTTGTCTACATTTATTTCTATAGAAAATTTTGTCAACAATTTATTTCTTAAGAAAATTTTGTCTAAATTTTATTTCTATAGAAAATTTTGTCAAAATTTTGTTTCTATAGAAAATGTTGTCCAAATTTTATTTCTATAGAAAATTTTGTCAAAATTTTATTTCTATAGAAAATTTTGTCCAAATTTTATTTCTATAGAAAATTTTGTCCAAATTTTAATTTTATAGAAAATTTTGTCCAAATTTTATTTCGATAGGAAATTTTGTCAAAATTTTATTTTTATAGAAAATTTTGTCAATAGTTTATTTTCATTGAAGATCTTGTCAAAATTTTATATCTATAGAAAATTTTATTATTGTGGCCAAAAAAAAAAATAGATTTCTATAGAAATTTTTAGGGAAAATTTTATTCCTATAGAAAATTAGATTTCTATACAAAATATGGGCAAATTTTTTTTCTATAGAAAATTTTATCAAAATTTTATTTCTATAGAAAATTTTGTCAAAATTTTATTTCTATAGGAAATTTTGTCAACAATTTATTTCTTAAGAAAATTTTGTCTAAATTTTATTTCTATAGAAAATTTTGTCCAAATTTTATTTCTATAGAAAATTTTGTCCAAATTTTATTTCTATAGAAAATTTTGTCCAAATTTTATTTCTATAGAAAATGTTGTCCAAATTTTATTTCGATAGGAAATTTTGTCAAAATTTTATTATTATAGAAAATTTTGTCAATAGTTTATTTTCATTGAAGATCTTGTCAAAATTTTATATCTATAGAAAATTTTATTATTGTGGCAAAAAAAAATAGATTTCTATAGAAATTTTTAGGGAAAATTTTATTCCTATAGAAAATTAGATTTCTATACAAAATATGGGCAAATTTTTTTTCTATAGAAAATTTTATCAAAATTTTATTTCTATAGAAAATTTTGTCAAAATTTTATTTCTATAGGAAATTTTGTCAACAATTTATTTCTTAAGAAAATTTTGTCTAAATTTTATTTCTATAGAAAATTTTGTCCAAATTTTATTTCTATAGAAAATTTTTTCAAATTTTATTTCTATAGAAAATTTTGTCCAAATTTTATTTCTATAGAAAATTTTGTCAAAATTGTATTTCTATAGAAAATGTTGTATAAATTTTATTTCTATAGAAAATGTTGTCCAAATTTTATTTCTATAGGAATTTTTGTCTAAATTTTATTTCCATAAAAAATTTTGTCAAAATTTTATTTCTATAGAAAATTTTGTCAACATTTTAAAAATTTTATTTCCGTAGAAAATTTTGTCAAAATTTTGTAAAAATTTTATTTCCGTAGAAAATTTTGTCAACTTTTTATTTCTATAGAAAATGTTGTCCAAATTTTATTTCTATAGAAAATTTTATCCAAATTTTATTTCTATAGAACATTTTGTCCAAATTTTATTTCTATAGAACATTTTGTCCAAATTTTATTTCTATAGAAAATTTTGTCAAAATTGTATTTCTATAGAAAATGTTGTCTAAATTTTATTTGTATAGAAAATGTCCAAATTTTATTTCTATAGGAATTTTTGTCTAAATTTTATTTCTATAAAAATTTTTGTCAAAATTTTATTTCTATAGAAAATTTTGTCAAAATTTTAAAAATTTTATTTCCGTAGAAAATTTTGTCAAAATTTTGTAAAAATTTTATTTCCGTAGAAAATTTTGTCAACTTTTTATTTCTATAGAAAATGTTGGCCAAATTTTATTTCTATAGAAAATTTTGTCCAAATTTTATTTCTATAGAACATTTTGTCAAAATTTTATTTCTATAGAAATTTTTGTCAAAATTTTTTTTCTATAGAAAATTGTAGTTCTTAACTCTCTATTTGGGCCCATTTTATTGGGACCCGGTTTTTTTAGATTTGAAACAATTTCCCCTTCCCTTTAAAATACTACCTCCCATTCCTTTTGAATGTCTTTTCTAATTTCTTTTCTAATTTTTGTGTCTCTTTTCTTACATTTTCCAGCTGTCGCGAATCGGAAAATTTAGCTGAACTTCCTCTCTCAGCCCATTTATTGGCTCCAGTACAACGTATATGCCGCTATCCTTTGCATTTAGCCGAAATTATGAAGACATCCAACAAAGGTTCCGAGCCCACTCCATTTCATTTACATGAATATGAACAAATCGATGTGAGTCAATTGGATATACCCGATACTACAGAAACAATAGATATGGCCTTGGAGGCCATGAAATCCATAACTGAAGCTGTAAATGAAGGCAAACGTCATAGTGAGACCATTGCTCGTCATCAGGCTAGTTTTCAGAATTTCAAAGGTCCTCCCTTGCATTTGCATAGCACACGATTTTTTGTGCAAGTCGATGCCACAAGGCAAAAACAAAATCTATGGAATAGTAGCTGTACCTTATTCCTATTCGATAATCAGCTGGTCTATTGCAAGAGGGATATAATCAAGAGATCCCATTTTATTTATAAGGGACGAATATTTCTGGATCGTTGCCGTGTGGTCAATGTACGTGATGGTAAAATGTTTGGCCATACCATTAAGAATTCCCTAAGGATTTACTGTGAGGCTCGAGATAAATGTTATGACTTTAGTTTTCGTTCGGCCAATCGCAAGCAAAGATTCTTAAATACCTTGGCCTTGGAGAGACAATTTAGTGGCAAGGCTTTGTATATATCGGAAATTCCTGGTCTAGAATATGCCTTTGAGGAGAGAGACTATTCCGATCAATCGGATTATGAGGGAAATGAAAAGGAACAACAACAGCAGCTCAAAGAATTTCTCTATGAAGCCAATCTGCATGGTGGCATGGGAAATGGTCATCAAACGAATACTTCGGGTGAAAGCTCTGTACCCGAATCACCAGCAAAATCATTTAAATACAGTGATACATTACCCAAAAAGTCTACACAGAGATTGGATGGAACCTCGTCCTCTTCGTCGACAGGCAATAATAATGAGGCTCAAACCACAGGATCTTTGGGAAGAAGAAGATTGGGCAATTGGTTTCGCAAACCCAAAAGTTCGGCCTCAACACCAAATCAATCACCCACCCATAAACATAGTCATCCCTCGTCAGCACATTCCACGGGAGATTTACAATTAACTGGTACCGATATAAGTGAAACCTATACGGTTTTGGAAAATGCCGAAAATGGAGGAGGAGTTAGTTCTTAAATCCAAAAAAAATATATATATAGAGCGTAAAAAATATTTAGTGTTTTTCAAAAAACAAAACAAAATCCCAGAATCTCAAGACTAAAAACAAAAAAACAAGTTTACTTATAAACTTACTTACATATTAAAAAAATAATTCGAAATTGTTAAGTTTTAGTTTACGTTTGGCACGAAAAAAAATCTTAAATTTTGTTTTTAAGTTTAATAAAAATTTTGTATAAAACAAACAAAAAACACATGGGAAACTAAATCAAGTCAATTATTATTGTTGTTTATAATGAAATCACCATTAAATAGGAAAATAAATTCTAATAATCTTGTTTTTAAATTATTTTAGTCTAAAACAATTTAAACTGTATAATAATTGTATGTATTTATTTTGTTTTTTTTTTGGACTAACTTTGTAATATATTATTTGTATTATTATTTTTTATTATTAATTTTGTAATTAAAATACAAACGAAAGCAGCAAACAAACCCAGAAGACCTTATAAATATTAAGTAATTGTTTTTTTAGTTTTTATTTTATAAATATTTATTAGTATTAAATGTTTTTTTTTTATTAACTTGTTACTTAAGTTTTTTATTTTTGTTTTCTAAACCAAAAACCTATTATTAATTTTATACCCATCAATCAACATTCATATACAGTATACATATATTTGCATTATTAACAGAAAAATTTTTTCCAATAATATATATTAGATGTTATTATTGAAAGAAAAAAAAAACAACTATTTGTTTTTTAGAAAAAGAAATATTAAAACCAAAATTATTACAAATATACATAACATTTTGTTTTAATTAAAAAAAAAATACATAATAAAAATTTAAAACTCTTTAAATGTAGCAATTCACATTACTGTATTAATTAATCTTTAGAAAACAATACTTAACAAAAAGTCTGCATTACTATACAATAATAACAAAGCAAAATTAAATTCAAGCATGTGGAAAAAATTCAAAAAAAAAAAAAACTAGTTATACTGTTTGGAAAACAATCTATTATTAAACAACAAAAAAAAACTATATATGTATATTTAACAAAATATATGTATTTTCAAAATATACCCCCAAAAAATTAAATATTAAAATTTTATTTGTTTTTGTTTCTCTTTAGCTTTAGGATTTGAAGTTAAATGTATGGGAATTTGAATTTAATGTGAATTTGAATGTAATTTGAATCTGATGTGAATTTCTAGGTAATGGGCTGGGCCTTTCCATAAGGGATTTCTACACCCAAAGTAGGAACAACAGAAATTCTGCTGAAAAAAGGAAAGCAGTGTAGCAGACAATGTTTGCTGAAATAGCAAACATTGTCTGCTATTTTTTAAGCTCTATTACACTAAAACATGTTTTAGTTTGGCTGAAACAAATAAAAATGTGAGCAACTTAGGAGCTATCCTAACACAATGAAAACAATATTTTTGGCTAATATCTTTAGTATTTGCCCAAAAAATTTGTATATTTATCAAACAGCAAATAAAATGTTTGCTGATCGTATTTAGGAGCTTGTAACCGTGTTGTCAGATTAAGGGTTTTTTCCCCCAAACTGGGGATTTTTTTCTCGTGGTTGGGGATATTTTTTCACTTTGGGGATGTGACTGGGGATAACGTCGTGATTTGGATTTTTTTTTTCTGGGGATATTAGATATTAGATTTTGCAAAATATTCCTCTCCAACTAAGAGGTACTTCACAAACTTTCTGTAGATATATAAAATTTTGTCCAAATTTTCTATAGAAACAAAATTTTGACAACATTTGCTATAAAAATAAAATTTTTAAAAAAATTTTTCACAACATTTTCCATAGAAATAAAATTTTGAATTTTGATTGTAATTTGGACAAAATTTTTATAGAAATCTAATTTTGACAACATTTGCTGCTATAGAAATAAAATTTTGACTACATTTTCAATAGAAGTAAAATTTTGACAAAATATTCTAAAAAAAATAAAATTTTTATACAATTTTCTGCAGAAATAAAATTTTGACAACATTTTCTATAGAAGTAAAATTTTGATAAAATTGTCTATAGAAATTTAATTTAGATAAAATTTTCGAAAGAAATAAAATTTTGACAATATAATTTTTGTTTGGGTTTTCTTCAAATTTTTCTGAAAATACACTCTGCATTTTTTATTGCAAAACATCGATTGCAATAATTGACCAGCTAACAGACTCGCTGAAGTCCTTACCTATTAAAGAATTCGATATTGTAAGACTGGGGATATTAGATTTTGCAAAATATTCTTCTCCAACTAAGAGGTACTTCACAAACTTTCTATAGATATATAAAACGTTGACAAAATTTTCTATAAAAACAAAATTTTGACAACATTTGCTATAAAAATAAAATTAAATTTTTTTTTAAATAAAATTTTGACAACATTTTCAATAGAGATAAAATTTTGATTGTAATTTTGACAAAATGTTTATAGAAATCTAATTTTGACAACATTTGCTGCTATAGAAATAAAATTTTGACAATATTTTCTATAGAAATAAAAATTTGAAAAAATATTCTAAAAAAGTAATAAAATTTTGATACAATTTTCTAATGAAATAAAATTTCTATAAAAGTAAATTTTTGACAAAATTTTTTAAACGAATAAAATTTTGAGAAAATATAATTTTGACAATATTTGCTGCTATAGAAATAAAATTTTTACAACATTTTCTATAGAAGTAAAATTTTGATAAAATTGTCTGTAGAAATGACAAAATAATTTTTGTTTGGATTTTCTTAAAATATTTCTGAAAAAAAAACAAGTAAGGAAAGTTTAAAGTCGGGCGGGGCCGACTATATTATACCCTGCATAATTTTGTAGATCTAAATTTTCGATAACATATCACATCCGTCAAATGTGTTGGGTGCTATATATAAAGGTTTGTCCCAAATACATACATTTAAATATCACTCGATCTGGACAGAATTTGATAGACTTTTACAAAATTTATAGACTCAAAATTGAAGTTGGCTAATGCACTAAGGTGGAACACAATTTTAGTAAAAAAATATGGGAAACATTTAAATCTTAAGCAATTTTAAGGAAACTTCGCAAAAGTTTATTTATGATTTATCGCTCGATATATATTTATTAGAAGTTTAGGAAAATTAGAGTCATTTTTACAACTTTTCGACTAAACAGTGGCGATTTAACAAGGAAAATGTTGGTATTTTGACCATTTTTGTCGAAATCAGAAAAAATATATATGGGAGCTATATCTAAATCTGAACCGATTTCAATCAAATTTGGCACACATGACTATATTACTAATTGTACTCCTAGTGCGAAATTTCAACCAAATTGGGCCAAAACTCTGGCTTCTGGGGCCATATAAGTCCATATCGGGCGAAAAATATATATGGCAGCTATATCTAAATCTGAACCGATTTCAATCAAATTTTGCACACTTGACTATACTACTAATTGTACTCCTAGTGCAAAATTTCAACCAAATTCGGCCAAAAATCTGGCTTCTGGGGCCATATAAGTCCATATCGGGCGAAAGATATATATGGGAGCTATATCTAAATCTGAACCGATTTCAATAAAATGTTGCACACTTAACTATACGACTAAGTGTTATGTTTGTACAAAATTTCAAGCAAATCGGTATAAAACTCTGGCTGCTGGGTCCATATTAGTGCATATCGGGCGAAAGATATATATGGGAGCTATATCTAAATCTGAACCGATTTCTTCCAAAATAAATAGGGTTCTATTTTGACCCAAATTAGGAACATGTGCCAAATTTGAAGGCGATCGGACTTAAATTGCGACCTAGACTTTGATCACAAAAATGTGTTCACAGACAGACGGACGGACGGACATGGTTATATCGACTCAGGGACCCACCCTGAGCATTATTGCCAAAGACACCATGTGTCTATCTCGTCTCCTTCTGGGTGTTACAAACATATGCATTAACTTATAATACCCTGTTCCACAATGTGGCGTAAGGTATAAATATGGGAACATTTAAATATGAAGCAATTTTAAGGAAACGTCGCAAAAGTTTATTTATGATTTATCGCTCGATATATATGTATTAGAAGTTTAGGAAAATTAGAGTCATTTTTATAACTTTTCGACTAAGCAGTGGCGATTTTACAAGGAAAATGTTGGTATTTTGACCATTTTTGTCGAAATCAGAAAAACATATATATGGGAGCTATATCTAAATCTGAACCGATTTCAACCAAATTTGGCATGCAATGCTAATTCTACTCCCTGTGCAAAATTTCAAATAAATCGGAGTTAAAAATTGGCCTCTGTGGTCATATGAGTTTAAATCGGACGAAAGCTATATATGGGAGATATATCTAAATCTGAACCGATTTCAACCAAATTTGGCACCCATAGCTACAATGCTAATTCTACTCCCTGTGTAAAATTTCAACTAAATCGGAGCAAAAAATTGGCCTCTGTGGTCATATGAGTTCAAAAAATCCGATCGTATTTAAATGACGTATATGTACATTTATGGCCGATCTGATCATAATTGGGGTGTTTATGAAGCGATATTCTTAAAATTTATATACGAATGTTTTGTGAGTATCGTAAAACTTGCAATATATCAGCCAAACCGATTTAGATATAACTACCATATAAAACTTTGTCGCAGCGGTTTCCTAAAAACTTTCCACAGACTTGATTAAGATTTAATTTTTTAATTGATTCAATTAAAAATGTATTTCGTTATAGCAATGCAAAAATATCATTGGCTAATTTTTATTGAAATTTTCTTCATATGTGTGATTGTTCTCCCGCAAAGTTACAAAAAAAGCTCACCGAAACTCAAGCCATTCATGTTTTATTGGTTTAGCAAAATATATTGCAATAACCGTTTGATTTTTTCGAATTCGGTCGGACAGAATATGTTTGGTTACCAGTGTTGGTACACGGTAGTACCTTTTCTCAGCCACCTACCCCAAGGTTGTTGTATTTGATAAATGTACATAGCCGAGACAACATCAAAAAACCAGTTCACATAACTCTCACATCTTGAATGTTAACAATTGAAAATATGTTGGATTCATGCGAAACTAAAATAATATATGTTTATGTCTGTGTTTAATTTTAGCAAGTATAATTTGGTCTGATGTAGAAAACAATTTGGTCTGATGTAGAAATAAAATTTTAACAAAATTTTCAATAGAAATAAAATGTTGACAAAATTTTCTATAGAAATAAAATTTTGACAAAATTTTCTATAGAAATAAAATTTTGACAAAATTTTCTATAGTAATAAAATTTTGCCGAAAATTTTCTATAGAAATAAAATTTTGACAAAATTTTCTATAGAAATAAAATGTTGCCCAAAATAGTCTATAGAAATAAAAATTTGCCGAAAATTTTCTATAGAAATGAAATTTTGCCGAAAATTTTCTATAGAAATAAAATTATGACACAATTTGCTATAGAAATAAAATTTTGACAAAATTTTCTAAAAAACATAAAATTCTGACAAAATTTTCTATAGAAAAAAAAATTTACTGAAAATTTTCTATAGAAATAAAATTTTGACAAAATTTTCTATAGAAATAAAATTTTGACAGAATTTTCTATAGAAATAAAATTTTGACAGCACTTTCTAGAGAAATAAAATTTTGCCAAATATTTTCTATAGTAATAAAATTTTGCCGAAAATTTTCTGTAGAAATAAAATTTTCCGAAAATTTTCTATAGAAATAAAAATTTGCCGAAAATTTTCTATAGAAATAAAATTTTGCCGAAAATTTTCTATAGAAATAAAATTTTGCCAAAAAGTTTCTGTAGAAATAAAATTTTGCCGAAATTTTTCTATAGAAAAAAAATTGCCGAAAATTTTCTATAGAAATAAAATTTTGACAACACGTTCTATAGAAATGACATTTTGAGAAAATTTTCTATAGCAATAAAATTTTGCCGAAAATTTTCTATAGAAATAACATTTTGCCAACAATTTTGTATAGAAATAAAATTTTGCCAAAAATTTTCTATAGAAATAAAATTTTGCCGAAAATTTTCTATAGAAATAAAATTATGACAAAATTTGCTATAGAAATAAAATTTTGACAAAATTTTCAAAAAAAAATTAAATTCTGACAAAATTTTTTATAGAAATACAATTTTGACACAATTTTCTATAGAAATAAAATTTTGACAAAATTTTCTATAGAAATAAAATTTTGCCAAAAATTTTCTATAGAAATAAAATTTTGCCGAAAAATTTCTATAGAAACAAAATTATGACAAAATTTGCTACAGAAATAAAATTTTGACAAAATTTTCTAAAAAAAATAAAATTCTGACAAAATTTTCTATAGAAATACAATTTTGACACAAATTTCTATAGAAATAAAATTTTGACAAAATTTTCTATAGAAATAAAATTTTGACAAAATTTTCTATGGAAAAAAATTTTGAAAAATTTTTCTATAGAAATGAAATTTTGACACAATTTTCTATAGAAATGAAATTTTTACAAAATTGTCTATAGAAATAAAATTTTGACAAATTTTTCTATAGAAATAAAATTTTGACAAAATTGTCTAAAAAAAATAAAATTCTGACAAAATTTTCTATAGAAATAAAATTTTGCCGAAAATTTTCTATAAAAATACAATTTTGAGAAAATTTTCTATAGAAATAAAATTTTGACAAAATTTTCTAAAAACATAAAATTCTGACAAAATTTTCTATAGAAATAAAATTTTGACGACATTTTCTATAGAAATAAAATTTTGCCGAAAATTTTCTATAGAAATAAAATATTGACAAAATTTTCTATAGAAATAAAATGTTGACAAAATTTTCTATAGAAATAAAATTTTGACAAAATTTTCTATAGAAATAAAATTTTGACAAAATTTTCTATAGTAATAAAATTTTGCCGAAAATTTTCTATAGAAATAAAATTTTGACAAAATTTTCTATAGAAATAAAATTATGACAAAATTTGCTATAGAAATAAAATTTTGACAAAATTTTCTAAAAAAACATAAAATTCTGACAAAATTTTCTATAGAAAAAAAAATTTACTGAAAATTTTCTATAGAAATAAAATTTTGACAAAATTTTCTATAGAAATAAAATTTTGACAGTACTTTCTATAGAAATAAAATTTTGACAGCACTTTCTATAGAAATACAATTTTGACAGCACTTTCTATAGTAATAAAATTTTGCCGAAAATTTTCTGTAGAAATAAAATTTTCCGAAAATTTTCTATAGAAATAAAAATTTGCCGAAAATTTTCTATAGAAATAAAATTTTGCCGAAAATTTTCTATAGAAATAAAATTTTGCCAAAAATTTTCTGTAGAAATAAAATTTTGCCGAAAATTTTCTATAGAAAAAAAATTGCCGAAAATTTTCTATAGAAATAAAATTTTGACAACACTTTCTATAGAAATGACATTTTGAGAAAATTTTCTATAGCAATAAAATTTTGCCGAAAATTTTCTATAGAAATAACATTTTGCCAACAGTTTTGTATAGAAATAAAATTTTGACACAATTTTCTATAGAAATGAAATTTTGACAAAATTTTCTATAGAAATAAAATTTTGCCAAAAATTTTCTATAGAAATAAAATTTTGCCGAAAATTTTCTATAGAAATAAAATTATGACAAAATTTGCTATAGAAATAAAATTTTGACAAAATTTTCAAAAAAAAATTAAATTCTGACAAAATTTTTTATAGAAATACAATTTTGACACAATTTTCTATAGAAATAAAATTTTGACAAAATTTTCTATAGAAATAAAATTTTGACAAAATTTTCTATAGAAATAAAATTTTGACAAAATTTTCTATAGAAATAAAATTTTGACAAAATTTTCTATGGAAAAAAATTTTGAAAAATTTTTCTATAGAAATGAAATTTTGACACAATTTTCTATAGAAATGAAATTTTTACAAAATTGTCTATAGAAATAAAATTTTGACAAATTTTTCTATAGAAATAAAATTTTGACAAAATTTTCTAAAAAAATAAAATTCTGACAAAATTTTCTATAGAAATAAAATTTTGCCGAAAATTTTCTATAAAAATACAATTTTGAGAAAATTTTCTATAGAAATAAAATTTTGACAAAATTTTCTAAAAAAATAAAATTCTGACAAAATTTTTTATAGAAATACAATTTTGACACAATTTTCTATAGAAATAAAATTTTGCCGAAAATTTTCTATAGAAATAAAATTTTGCCGAAAATTTTCTATAGAAATAAAATTTTGACAAAATTTTCAATAGAAATAAAATTTTGACAAAATTTTCTCTAGAAATGAAATTTTGACAAACTTTTCTGTAGAAATAAAATTTTGACAAACTTTTCTATAGAAATAAAATTTTGACAAAATTTTCTATAGAAATAAAATTTTGACAAAATTTTCTATAGAAATAAAATTTTGAGAAAATTTTCTATAGAAATAAAATTTTGACAAAATTTTCTATAGAAATAAAATTTTAACAAAATTTTCTATAGAAATAAAATTTTCTATAGAAATAAAATTTTGCCGAAAATTTTCTATAGAAATAAAATTTTGCCGAAAATTTTCTATAGAAATAAAATTTTGACAAAATTTTCTATAGAAATAAAATTTTGCCAAAAATTTTTTATATTTAGTAATAAGATTTTGCCGAAAATTTTCTATAGAAATAAAATGTTGCCGAAAATTTTCTATAGAAATAAAAATTTGACAAAATTGTGAAAATAAAGTTAATTCGTGATCATCATCATCATCATCAAAAACAAAAAATTAAAAATTCCATTCAAATCCCAAAAAAATGCAATTTTTTTCAAAAAACTTCTTTTGTTCATATCTCCTAAATGAATCGTCCTAGAACGAAAGGAGGGGAATTTCGTGGTAAAAAAAAAAAAACATTTTACAATCCACCAAAATCATTACTTCAAAAGATTGTTATTTGTGGACTATCACATTGACTGTCCTAGCGTTACCGATTCAAAATTTTTTGGTATTTGGCGGAAATTGGGATAGACCATTGTACCACGATAACTTTCCTTTCTAGTATATCCATGCCTGTGTTTTACAAAAATACATCTTTTGTGTTTTATTTCTCAAACAAATTCGATTTTATTTGCTTCTCATTTTTTGTTTGTTTGTTTATTGAGCAAACTAAATCTAAATAAATTTCGTAATATAATTTATGCGTTTTTTAATACAATAGATTCTATAATAAATTATGTACAACAATAATATTATTTGCATAATAGTAGTAATAAACATTAATTAATGTTTAACAATTAAGCAGGTTGTTCTTATCCTTGGAATTATATTTAATGGATATTTTCTTTCTTCTACATGTATTTTATGGTTGCAATTGCAATTTCTCTTCATTTTGTTTTAATTAATTGGTGTTTGTTTTGCAAAAAAAAAAAAGATTGTTTTGTTTTCATTTTTTGTGGTAGTTTTGGAGGCTTTGTGTTGTGTCTACTTTCTACATTTCATCTAAATAGAACCCCACATATTTCATATACATATATATGCATATATATGTTTCTTTGTTTATTGCTTAAGTAGTAAAAAATACAATAGTAATAATAATAATAATAAATATTAAATTATTTTATTATAAATATAAGTGAAGTTTTGACACAATTATTTGCAATTTATATATTATTGATACATTTATATAATAGGTGTGTTTTTGTTTTAGTTTCATTTTTAAGAATGATAATATTATTGAAATTTTTGGTGAATTAAAAAAAAAAATAAAAAAAAAAAACATTTAAATAAATTTGTTAAGTCCGAATCGTAGGATTTCGTTCCAATGAAATTAATGAAGTCAAAGACAGCTGTATTTTTCACTAAAAATATTTTCAACAGTTCAAGATCGGATTGAAAACGCTGATATCGAAAATAAGAAATTTATATTTAATTTGATTCTAATGTTAGATTCAATCGAATATTTCACTTATTGGAAACTGAAACAAAAACAAACCTATTATTGCAGTTTTGGTTATAATAATCAATAAAATATTTTCATTTTGATCCTGTATATGTTTTTTTTAGTTTTTTTTTATATTGATTGGATTAAAAAACAAGATGCATCGTTTGAGAGTTGATTATTTCATGATATTTAAAATAATTGCTGCAATTTATTTTCACAATATTTTGTAAATAAGACATCTGGAATTATTGCTTTAGATATTTGCCACTACATGTGAGTCCAAGATAATATTTTTATAGCCAAGTAGTTGAACTTTCCCTAGTGTCAATTTTTTGACTCGCAGTTTTTGATTGTTTTGAGAATCAAAAAGACGACTTGTAGGCATTTTTGAAATTTTACACTTAAAACATTTTTCAAAATTTTTGGGAATGTTGATTTTGCGAATTTTTAAAATTTCAGATAGACTTTCGACTTTTGCAGTTATTGAAAATTCGATTTTTGACGTTTGCGACTTTCATTGTTTTTTTCTCCATAAAAGGTGGTACTTCTCATTCCCCTTTCAGGCAAAATTCAAAAATTTCCTTTAAGTCCGATTTGTCATTTTTGTTGGGTAGATTTGAAAATGTCTATTATCGACATTTTTAAAATTTGGCAAAGTTGACGTTTAGAATTTTTAATATTTTGGACTTTCGACTTTTACAGCTATTGAAAATTGGAATTTTGACATTGCATCTTTGAATGCATTTTCTACCTAAAAATTGCTACTTCTCATTCCCTTTTCAGCTCAAATTCGAATTTTACGATTTAGTTCGAATTTCAAAAAAATAAAATTGAAAAGTCGATAAGTCGATTTTGCCTTTTGTTGAAAAAATATCGATGAATAAAATTGCTCATAATAAAATTTTGTAAAATTTTTGTTAACCCTTATCCTGTACTAGTGGGTCAAAATTGCCCAAAACCAATTTAGTTTTTGCCAAAACAATATGTAAATAAAATACATATACATGAATAAATGTATATTGGGCAAATTTGATCCACTAATACAATATGCGGTATTGTTTTGAGTACAGGATAAGGGTTAAAAGATTGAAGTCCCTTTCGACCTTTCGCATTTGTCTTTCGTTGAAAGTCGATTTTCACCAACAAGTGGATTCCAAATTATTTTATTTTTTTTTTAAAGTTAGTTACTTGAAAAAAGGATTTTCATCGACTTTCCAAACCAGATTTTCAAAATTAAAATTTCTAAACAACGAATTTTTCTAAAGTAGGGATACAAAACCAGAAAATCTATTTTTTGTCACAAAGGCAAATTTTTGTCAAATAAGACAATGTCAACTTTTTGCAAAAAAAAGGACGATTTCAAATTCGACTAATCGACTTTTAATATTGTTGAAAATCGATTTTTGATGTTGGACAAAATCAACTTTTCACCAAAAAGTCGTCATTGGATTGATACACACAAAAAAAATTATTTCGGATTCAATCACGAAATTAATTGATCCAATTAAATTTTTAATTGAAATGTCTTCAATCACAGAAATGATATTATCAATTAAAATATTAATTGACAGTCAATTGAAAAATTAATTGATCCAATTAAAAAATTAATTGATCCAATTAAAAAATTAATTGATACTATTAATTTGTGTGATTGATTTTTATTTCAATTAAAAAAATTGTTAACTCAATTAAATTTTTAATTGAATATTTTTTAAAACTCAATTAACATTTTAATTGGAAAAATTTTCGTGAAATATGTTTCTGTGTACAAATGTGTTTATACTCACAAAAACAATTGCTTTTCTGACTCAATCACGAAATTACTCAGAAAAAAATTTCACGAAAAATTTTCCAATTAAAATTTTAATTGAGTTTTAAAAAATATTCAATTAACAATTTAATTAAATCAACAAATTTTTTAATTGAAACAAAAATCAATCACGAAAATTAATAGTATCAATTAATTTTTAAATTGGATCAATTAATTTTTTAATTGACCTTCAATTAATTTTTTAATTGATACTATCATTTCTGTGCACACAAAAAATTTTTTCTCTGATTCAATCACCAAATTAATTGATCCAATTAATTTTTTAATTGAAATGTCTTCAATCACGAAAATGATAGTATCAATCACAGTTTTAATTGGGCATAGAAAAAATTCTTGATTAAAAAATTAATTGATTTTTTCAGCAAAATTCAATTAATTTTTTAATTGATTCAATTAAAAATTTAATTGATGTTGATTGCAAAACGCAATTAATTTATTAATTAAAAAGGGTAACTATTTTTAATTACTTAGTTAGATTGGCTTAGAGTTTTTATTTGGATTAACAAATGATTGTTTGAAATACATTTTTAATTAAAAAAGTAAAAAAAAAAAATCAGCACTTTTTTTAACTGAATTAGTCTTCCGAATTTGATTAAAAAGTTAATTGTATCAATTAATTTTTTAATTAAACATTTTAAAAATTCCAATCATTGACTTAATTAACTTAATGTTTCTATCATGATTAAAAAGTTAATTGTATCAATTAATTTATTAATTGAAAAAATTTTCAACTTCAATTAACTTTTTAATTGGAAATATTTTGGTGATATTTTTTTCTGTGTGATTGAAGACATTTCAATTAAAAATTAATTGGATCAATTAATTTCGTGATTGAATCAGAATTTTTTTTGTGTGTAATTGATCCACTTAATTTTTTAATTTAATGAAATGTCTTCAATCACAGAAATGATAGTACACACAAAATAATTTTTTTCTGATTCAATCACGAAATATATTGATCCAATTAATTTTTAATTGAAATGTCTTCAATCACAGAAATGATAGTATCAATTAAAAAATTAATTGAAGGTCAATTAAAAAGTTAATTGATCCAATTAAAAAATTAATTGATACTATTATTTGCAGAAGGATAAATATAGAATCTGGCTGCATTTATTGATATGAGAGAACTTTCTCTCCAGTCACTTATATAGTATACACAGAAAAAAAAATATCACGAAAATTTTTCCAATTAAAATCTTAATTGAGTTTTAAAAATATTCAATTAAAAATTTAATTGAATCAACATTTTTTTTTAATTGAAATAAAAATCAATCACACAAATTAATAAAGGGTGGTTAAATTGTAAGGGCCGATATTGAATGTGAACCACACCTAAACGCCAAATTTTTTCCGAATTTTATTTGACATTTCTCTATTTCAGACTTACTCAATTTGAACCATGGAGAGATACACAATCCAACAACGTGTTAAATGGTTCCAAGAAATGGCAACAGTGGATGATCAATTTTCGAAGAAAATCATCTTCAGTGATGAGGCACATTTTCACCTCAGTGGATTCGTCAATAAACAGAATTGCCGCATTTGGCCGAATGAGAATCCAAGAGTGATTGGCGAAAAACCAATGCGAGTGACTGTTTGGTGCGGTTTATGGGCTGGCGGCATCATCGGGCCGTATTTTTTCCAAAATGAGGCCGGTCAGGCAGTTACTGTGAATGCTGTTCGCTATTGTGAGATGATAACGAACTTTTTATGGCCCGAATTGGAAGATATGGATATGGACGATATGTGGTTTCAGCAGGACGGTGCCACTTGCCACACAGCTAACGAAACTATGGCTCTTTTGCGCAACAAATTCAATGGCCGTGTTATCTCACGTAATGGCGATGTCTATTGGCCGCCAAGATCATGTGATTTGACACCGTTGGACTTTTTTCTATGGGGTTATTTGAAAGAAAAGGTGTACGTCGATAAGCCAGCAACAATTCAAGAGCTAAAGGATGAGATAATTCGACACATTAACGGCATAGAACCTCCATTATGCCTCAGCGTCATCGAAAATTTGGACCATCGGATGAAGGTGTGCCACCGAGGTCGCGGCGCCTATTTGGCCGATATTTTGTTCCATACATAATTGAGTAATACCAATATATCATAATAAAATAAAATTACAATAATTTCCTAAATAGTTTGTGTTTTATTAAAAATCAACATCGGCCCTTGAAATTTTAACCACCCTTTAGTATCAATTAATTTTTTAATTGTCGATCAATTAGTTTTTTAATTGGCGCTCAATTAATTTTTTAATTGATACTATCATTTCTGTGACATTTCAATTAAAAAATTAATTGGATCAATTAATTTCGTGATTGAATCAGATTTTTTTTGTGTGTATGTGGATCAGATTATACAGAAAAAAAAAAATAATTTTTGGATTCAATAACGAAATTAATTAATCGAATTAATTTTTAATTGAAATAAATTCAATCACAGAAATAATAGTATCAAAGTCAATTAAAAAATTATTAGATACTAATGATTTTGGTGATTGATTTTTGTTTTAATTAAAACATTTGTTGAATCAATAAAATTTTTAATTAAATATTTTTTTTTGAAAATTCAATTAAAAATTTAATTGGAAATTCGTCGATATATCAAAAGATTAAGACAATATAAAAAATTTTGTTGTTTTTGTTGCACACAGATAAAATTTTCACCAAAATATTTCAAATTAAAATTTTAATTGAAAGGGTTAATTGATACTATCATTTCTGTGATTGAAGACATTTCAATTAAAAAATTAATTGGATCAATTAATTTCGTGACTGAATCAGAAAAAAAAAATTGTGTGTATCAATCAACGAAGTAAATTAAAAACTTGATACTATAGCGTTTTGTTTTAATTAAAAAATTTGTTGAATCAATTAAATTTTTAATTTAATTTTTTTGGTCTGGCTAGACCAAATTTGACTTTGAGCGCTTAGTGATCGAAAGCTTATCGCCTATCCTAGGGTTAAAAAATTAATTGATCCAAATAAAAAATTTAAAAAATTTTGTGTGATTGATTTTTATTTCAATTAAAAAATTTGTTGAATCAATTAATGGCCTGTTCCTGTATATCGAACGAAAGCTTGCTTTCGTATTCCAAACGAAAGAAAATTAATTTTTGTTCTTCTATTTCGAAAGGCAAGTCACTTCATATTTTGTTGTCGAGCAATAAACGAACATATACAATAAGTGTCAAGAAAAAAGTAAAAACATTGCTAATATATGAATGAATTCTCAGGCTAAAAATTTGAAAATACTCATTTTTGATATTCAATGTCTTCTCAGAAAGACGAACTTTCAAAAATATAAAAACCAATATTCTTTCGAATTCGACTGACTGCCTTTCTTTCGAATGGGTTTTCGTTCGATATACAGGAACAGTGCATAAATTTTTAATTGAATATTTTTTAAAACTAAATTAAGATTTTAATTGGAAAAATTTTTGTGAAATTTTTTCTGTGTACTATCATTCCTGTGATTGAAGACATTTCAATTAAAAAATTAATTGGATCAATTAATTTCGGAATTAAATCCAACAATTTTTTTTTTGTGTAATTAAAATATTTGTTGAATCGAATCAAATTTGTAATTAAATACTTTTGAAAATTCACTTAAAATTTTAATTGGAAATATTTTGGTGGGAATTTTTTCTGTGCAGAAAACACTTTAGATGTAGTGGTTCTGGTATTTTGACCCTTTGTCGATATATCGCATGATTATGACAATATAAAAAATTGTGTTGTTTTTGTTGCACACAGAAAAATTTTTCACCAAAATATTTCAAATTAAAATTTTAATTGAATTTTCAAAAAACAAAAATTCAATTAAAAATTTAATTGATTCAACAAATTTTTTAATTAAAACAAAACGCAATAGTATCAATTAAGTATTTAATTGACTTCGTTGATTAATACACACAATTTTTTTTCTGATTCAATCACGAAATTAATTGATCCAATTATTTTTTTAATTGAAATGTCTTCAATCAAAGAAATGATAGTATCAATTACCCTAGGATAGACTACTTGGTCTGACTAGACCAAATTTGACTTTGAGCGCTTAGCGATCGAAAGCTTATCGCCTATCATAGGGTTAAAAAATTAATTGATCCAAATAAAAAATTTAAAAAATTTTGTGTGATTGATTTTTATTTCAATTAAAAAATTTGTTGAATCAATTAATGGCCTGTTCCTGTATATCGAACGAAAGCTTGCTTTCGTATTCCAAACGAAAGAAAATTAATTTTTGTTCTTCTATTTCGAAAGGCAAGTCACTTCATATTTTGTTGTCGAGCAATAAACGAACATATACAATAAGTGTCAAGAAAAAAGTAAAAACATTGCTAATATATGAATGAATTCTCAGGCTAAAAATTTGAAAATACTCATTTTTTATTTTCAATGTCTTCTCAGAAAGACGAACTTTCAAAAATATAAAAACCCAAATTCATTCGAATTCGAGTGACTGCCTTTCTTTCGAATGGGTTTTCGTTCGATATACAGGAACAGTGCATAAATTTTTAATTGAATATTTTTAAAACTAAATTAAGATTTTAGTTGGAAAATTTGTCGTGAAATTTTTTTCTGTGTACTATCATTCCTGTGATTGCAGACATTTCAATTAAAAAATTAATTGGATCAATTAATTTCGGAATTAAATCCAACAATTTTTTTTTGTGTAATTAAAATATTTGTTGAATCGAATCAAATTTGTAATTAAATACTTTTGAAAATTCACTTCAAATTTTAATTGGAAATATTTTGGTGGAAATTTTTTTTGGGCAAAAAAACCACTATGATGTAGTGGTTCTGGTATTTTGACCCTTTGTCGATATATCGCATGATTATGACAATATACAAAATTGTGTTGTTTTTGTTGCACACAGAAAAAAATGTTTCACCAAAATATTTCAAATTAAAATTTTAATTGAATTTTCAAAAAAAAAAAAATCAATTAAATATTTAATTGATTCAACAAATTTTTTAATTAAAACAAAACGCAATAGTATCAATTAAGTTTTTACTTCGTTGATTTATACACACAAATTTTTTTTTCTGATTCAATCACAAAATTAATTGATCCAATTAATTTTTTAATTGAAATGTCTTCAATCACAGAAATGATAGTATCAATTAACCCTAGGATAGACTACTTGGTCTGGCTAGACCAAATTTGACTTTGAGCGCTTAGTGATCGAAAGCTTATCGCCTATCCTAGGGTTAAAAAATTAATTGATCCAAATAAAAAAATTAAAAAATTTTGTGTGATTGATTTTTATTTCAATTAAAAAATTTGTTGAATCAATTAATGGCCTGTTCCTGTATATCGAACGAAAGCTTGCTTTCGTATTCCAAACGAAAGAAAATTAATTTTTGTTCTTCTATTTCGAAAGGTAAGTCACTTCATATTTTGTTGTCGAGCAATAAACGAACATATACAATAAGTGTCAAGAAAAAAGTAAAAACATTGCTAATATATGAATGAATTCTCAGGCTAAAAATTTGAAAATAGTCATTTTTGATATTCAATGTCTTCTCAGAAAGACGAACTTTCAAAAATATAAAAACCAAAATTCTTTCGAATTCGAGTGACTGCCTTTCTTTCGAATGGGTTTTCGTTCGATATACAGGAACAGTGCATAAATTTTTAATTGAATATTTTTTAAAACTAAATTAAGATTTTAATTGGAAAAATTTTTGTGAAATTTTTTTCTGTGTACTATCATTTCTGTGATTGCAGACTTTTAAATTAAAAAATTAATTGAATCAATTAATTTCGGAATTAAATCCAACAATTTTTTTTTGTGTAATTAAAATATTTGTTGAATCGAATCAAATTTGTAATTAAATACTTTTGAAAATTCACTTAAAATTTTAATTGGAAATATTTTGGTGAAAATTTTTTTCTGTGCAGAAAACACACTATGATATAGTGGTTCTGGTATTTTGACCCTTTGTCGATATATCGCATGATTATGACAATATAAAAAAATGTGTTGTTTTTGTTGCACACAGAAAAATTTTTCACCAAAATATTTCAAATTAAAATTTTAATTGAATTTTCAAAAAAAAAAAAATCAATTAAAAATTTAATTGATTCAACAAATTTTTTAATTAAAACAAAACGCTATAGTATCAAGTTTTTAATTGACTTCGTTGATTGATACACACAAAAATTTTTTTTCTGATTCAATCACAAAATTAATTGATCCAATTAATTTTTTAATTGAAATGTCTTCAATCAAAGAAATGATAGTATCAATTAACCCTAGGATAGACTACTTGGTCTGGCTAGACCAAATTTGACTTTGAGCGCTTAGTGATCGAAAGCTTATCGCCTATCCTAGGGTTAAAAAATTAATTGACAATCAATTAAGAAATTAATTGATCCAAGTAATAAATTAAAAAATTTTGTGTGATTGATTTTTATTTTATTTAAAAAATTTATTGAATCAATTAAATTTTTAATTGAATATTTTTTAAAACTAAATTAAGATTTTAATTGGAAAAATTTTTGTGAAATTTTTTTCTGTGTACTATCATTTCTGTGATTGCAGACTTTTAAATTAAAAAATTAATTGAATCAATTAATTTCGGAATTAAATCCAACAATTTTTTTTTTGTGTAATTAAAATATTTGTTGAATCGAATCAAATTTTTAATTAAATACTTTTGAAAATTCACTTAAAATTTTAATTGGAAATATTTTGGTGAAAATTTTTTTCTGTGCAGAAAACACACTATGATATAGTGGTTCTGGTATTTTGACCCTTTGTCGATATATCGCATGATTATGACAATATAAAAAAATGTGTTGCTTTTTTGTTACAATTTCAAAGTCGACTATTTCAGATTTCGTATTTTTGAATTACTTATAATTCTTTAACATATATTTCTATTTGGACACACACACACACACATTTCCAGGCTTGACACATGTAGGAATTGTATGAACTTGTGTATTAGTTTAACAGCCTGTTTCGGTATGTCGTACGAGCTGTATCGATCTGCTGAAATGCATAGAAACAACTGATTTGTCGTTAAACATTCAGCTGTTGGTTTCCATTTCAGTCGATCAATAGATCTCTTTCGACATACAGAAACAGGTTGTAAGCTTTTCAAACACGAAATTAGGATTTTTTTTTAATTTGACAAGGACCTTGCAAAACTTGAAATTTCTTTTAGCCCATTCAAAAAGTCGATTTGAAATGCCAAATAATAGTTTGAAATCTATTTAAAGAGGATTTTGAAAGTGTAATAAGGTGTGAGGTATTAGAAACTTGTATCGACGATATGGAAACCAAAAGAAAATATCTAATAAAATTAATTCATAACACTACAATGAATTGAATGATGCATACAAAATATATTTGATTTATGAAATAATTTTTGGTATAATTTAGATAAAAATTAGCGATATTAATAGGCTTTGTTAAATAAATGAAATCATTGAAAAATAAAGAAGAAGAAAAAAAAATAAACAACTAAGTTGCTTTAAACTAAAATGGAACCTATCAGAATTATTTACATATAACTAATGTGATACCGAGTTTTTTTTTTTTTTTTAACAAAATAGAATGTAAAGTTTCAAAAATTTTGGGATAAGTAGCAATAAATAATTTATTAAAAATAGAAAATTTTGTTTTTTTTTTGGGTTTTTATGGGGAAAAATATTTAAGATTATAATTAATATCATTAGAGAAAAATAAACAAATGTCTCATGGATGATGGAAAAATATAATAAATTTGCTTTTATATATTTCAAAATCATTCATTCATTCATTTATTTCTCTTCTTATATCTCAAGCCCTACAAAAATATAGATTCGTATATATTTATATATGCATTATATTATACATATTTTTTTCGTACCAATATAGGTTTTCAATAATTATAATTGTTAAATGTTTTGTGTATTGATTCACTTATATAAATATATAGTATGCATATATGTATTGTTTGTTGTGTTTTTTTTCTTTTATTTTAATTAACATTTCATTTTATTACTACTTTTTTTTATATATATGCAATAAGTAACAATTTTTGCAAACACCATTGTTTTTTTTTGGCATCTTATCCAATTATTTTGTAATATGGAAAAGAAAAAACTTTAAAGGTAAAAGACACCAGAAAAAAAAATGTTATATCCTTGGGTCAAAATTTGCTTAGAAAAATAAATAGTGCATTTTGTTGTAGTTTTTTTCTCTGTTTGTTTTGTATATAAAAATATATATATTTATGTGTGTGGGTGAATGTATGTGTGTCTAGGGTATATATAGCAAATCTTGACTTAAAGTCCTGCTTTACGTTCAGTTACGGTTTTATAGTCTCATGGAGTGCCTCATAGGAAGTTTTCTTTATCCTTGCTTGTTTTTTAATTCATCATTGATTTTGTTGTTTTCATCATCATCATCATTAGCAGCATTATCATCTTTGGCCATCTGCCATAGTGTTTCCCCTTTTAGGCCATTGTATCACCGCTGGATTTCATATCTCTTTCACGAAAAAAACCTCTTTCGGTTTTACATTCACGTATGGTGACAGTTTCGAAATTCACAGTTACATCGGTGATAACAACTTTATTGGAAATGTTACATTTACTGGGTAGCCAAAAACGTGGTGGTAATGCTTGTGGTGACAATGGTGTTAAAGGAGTTGATTTTTGTTTGGGAGGTGGTGTATGTTCATAGATGGTGTCTAAATGCTGTAGGCGTTGCTGATGATGATGATGATTGGAATTAATATTGTTGTTGTTGTTATTATTATTATTGCTGTTGTTGTTGTTGTTGTTGTTATTGTGCATTACCATATTATTTTCCACTTCATTCTGACTATCAGCCTGCGATGATTCATCATCATCATCATCATCGGCAGCAGCACCAACATTTTGTCCATTATATTGTTGAGGTTTTTCGGATGGCGTTGCCTGTTCCGGCCTTGATGCTGGTGTCTCTGGTGACAATGGCTCCGTTTCCGCCTTTAAAGGTGTCGATATGGGCGTAGCTGTATCCACCGAACAATGAATTTTAGCTGGTGGTGGCCCGTCCGGTGATGTTTTTATGGTTACACCAATTTTACCCGATTCTTTTAATACTTCCGCCTTACGTTTAGTTCCCACAGTATCCTTTCGACTTAAAGGTTGATCTTCTGAACTTGAGGAATTTGTATCGGCCTCTGGTACAAAGGCCAACGAGGAGGAGGAGGAGGAGGTGGTGGCATTTGTTGATACAACTGCCTGCATTTGACGTTCTGTGGATTTTTGCCTTTTATTTTCAGCATGGGTATGTGGTGATTCAGATCGCCTACTACTTGAAGCACGTTCCGATTTCGAGCTATGATGATGGTGATGATGGTGGTGGTGATGGTGATGCTTCTTTTCCTTATCCTTTTCTTTGTCATGATGATGGTGATGACGTTGATGTGACGTCGTCGTTTCACTTGAGGCAGATGTAGAATTTGATGTGGCGGCAATTTGAGGGGTCGCTGTCGCCGTCGCCATTATAGCTGCTGGTGTTATTGCTGCCGAACTTGTTGCCACCGCTGACGCTGTTGTTGTGGAGGTTGTGGTGTGTGTATTGTGACCATCGTCTTCGTTGAAAGTGTATTCATCCTCTTCAGATTCTGGCTCGGGATCACGTTCTTTTTCCTTCTTTTTGGGACCACGTTTGGAGGGAGTATTCGATGATTTATTACCTTGTTCATAGATTTCAATAAGCCGCCGATCAAGAATATTGACTTCCGGTTCCCAGGTATTATAACGTTGATTCCATCCTTTCCATTTCACTCGATATTCCACAACTCCCTATAAGACAAAGAGAAATGGGGTTAATGCAAGATGACAAAGGATGATCGCTTACAATCATCCGGATGATAGCTTTTTTTTTTAAATCTTAGCTAAAAGAAGGAAGTAAAGCATCCTTGAAGAATCTATGGTACTAATTCTTGAATCTTGACCCCATGACAGCTTCCAAAATATTTTTAGAGAACACCCATACATTCTGACAGGAAGAATCTTGGTCTACTCATATGCAAATTCAGGAAACTTCAGCTCACAGAGTAGCCTTTTAGCAAATCTATGTCCATAAGTACGCTGTACGCTCTTTTGTGATATTGGAACGCTCTTTTGTGATATTGGAATTCACTCTCTGTGGTGATTTCCATTTCAGACCATTCCAGATCCGTCTTGTGTTAAAGCTATAATTCGGGTTATGAAAATGAAACCCTATATATCTCGATGATAGCTTTTTTTTTTTAAATCTTAGCTAAAAGAAGGAAGTAAAGCATCCTTGAAGAATCTATGGTACTAATTCTTACTCGTTGGTTGCCTTTAAAAAACAGAATTCTTAGTGCGGTGATTTCCAGTTCACACCTTTCTCAGATCCGCCTTGTAAGGAATACTTTTTCTTTTATAAAACTACACCTTACGAAAATGAGTAATGAATCTTGACCCCATGACAGCTTCCAAAATATTTTTAGAGAACATACATACATTCTGACAGGAAGAATCTTGGTCTACTTATATGCAAATTCAGGAAACTTCAACTCACTGAGTAGCCTTTTTGGAGATCTATGTCCATAAGTACGCTGTACGCTCTTTTGTGATATTGGAACGCTCTTTTGTGATATTGGAATTCACTCTCTGTGGTGATTTCCATTTCAGACCATTCCAGATCCGTCTTGTGTTAAAGCTATAATTCGGGTTATGAAAATGAAACCCAATATATCTCGATCACATGCCAGCTTCCAAAATATTTTTTAGAGAACTTACATACATACATTCTTACAATAAGAATCTTGGTCTACTCATATGCATCTTCTGGAGACTTCGACTCATAGTGTAGCCTTTTAGAAGATCTATGTCCATAAGTTTGTAATACTGAAACTGACTCTCTAGGATCACGAAAACAAAACCCAAGACCTGTGGGCTAGATTTTCGTATCCACATGACAAGTAAACGAGCCCTGTACAGTTCTTCCATCCGATAAGGCCTATTGGCCTACTTATGTAAATTGCACCATGTGAAAACGACGGCAGCTTTCAGAATTGTTTTTTTTTTGAAACTCAATCTATATCCATTTTACGTACTTTATTTTGACTAGATCACTTCGGATTCTAAGAATCTAAGGAATACAGCAGTTCCAACTCTTGGCGAATCAGAATTTGAAGAACTTTTATATTCTGGAAAATTTTTTTAATTTCCAATAGAAGTAGGTATTGCAGTCTTGTTTTTCAATAATTCAGCAGTATTCGATGGAATTGTCTTCCTTTTATTTAGCAGAAATCTTTCTTGCAAGTGGCCAAAGTTGAAGATGAAACTGTATTCCACTTTATTACCTCACAGAGCTCCCATATATGGAATTTCCAATTTTTTTGTCATTTAGACGAAATCATGATTCTCTGATAGGTCCAATTTTTCTGCTCTGTGATCCTCATGACAAATATGGCTTTTTTCTTACATAACTCTACTATAGACCGATGACGCGATTTAATTTCTTGAACATACAGAATGTCAAATTTTTTTACTTGAAATTGCATCCATTCAGACTTGTCCTTCGATTTCAATTCATGATTATTAAGAGACACAATTGTAAACCAATTAGCTGGATATTTGAAAATCGGTCAATTTTTTACTACATTCAATCACTGGTTAACACCAATCTCTCGTTGCTGCTTCTTGAGTTTTGGAAAGCCTGCAATTTGCCTCAATTTGTCCATAAATAAATAAGGTGAGGATGATTTATATCCGTTAGGTTAGGTTAGGTTAGGTTATGTGGCAGCCCGATGTATCAGGCTCACTTAGACTATTCAGTCCATTGTGATACCACAGTGGTGAACTTCTCTCTTATCACTGAGTGCTGCCCGATTCCATGTTAAGCTCAATGACAAGGGACCTCCTTTTTATAGCCGAGTCCGAACGGCGTTCCACATTGCAGTGAAACCACTTAGAGAAGCTTTGAAACCCTCAGAAATGTCACCAGCATTACTGAGATGGGATAATCCACCGCTGAAAAACTTTTTGGTGTTCGGTCGTAGCAGGAATCGAACCCACGACCTTGTGTATGCAATGCAAGGCGGGCATGCTAACCATTGCACCACGGTGGCTCCCTTATATCCGTTAAGTTCTCCAAATTGTGGTAGGAAGCTATTCAGCTCATTGCGATACCCCAGATTGCGAACTTCATTGAGTGCTAAATCACAAGGGATCTCCTGTTTATAGCCGAGTCCAAACGGTGTTCCACATTATGCCGAAAGCATTTAGAAAAGCTTTGAAACACCCAGGAACTTCATGAGCATTACTGAAAGGGTATAAACCACAGTCATATAACATTTTTAATGTTCGGTTGAAAGTAGGATTGAACTCACGGCCATTTGTTTGCAAGCCATACATTAACAGGTTAGCTGATAAGTCCTCGGTCTGACACATAGATAGCTTCGCTAGTATTAAATGCATATTATTTTTATAACGGGTGATACGGTCAAAATTTGGTCAATATAAACTTGACGTATTTCTTTCAATTTAGCATTTAAAAAACCTGAACACCCCTCATTTTGAAGGTGTGTGTGTGTAGAATTTTGCTCCCAATTTGATTTTGGAATTTACTCTTCAGTTGTCAAAATGCCGTCCAAGCAAGAAGAGCAGCGTATCAAAATTTTTCTCGCGCATCGCGAAAATCCAAGCTACTCGCACGCAAAGCTGGCAAAATCGCTAAAAGTTGCCAAATCAACCGTTACAAATGTAATTAAAGTGTTTGGGGAACGTTTGTCGACAGCCAGGAAGACTGGATCGGGGGGAAATCGAAAACCGGAATCCGCTGAGACGACAAAGAGAGTTACCGGTAGTTTCAAGCGAAACCCTAACCTCTCTCTCTGAGATGACGCAAATAAGCTGGGTGTATCGTCTACAACCGTGCATCGAGCCAAAAAACGAGCCGGACTATCGACTTACAAGGTAGAAGGTAGTGACTCCAAATCGCGATGATAAACAAAATACGACGGCCAAAGCGCGATCCCGGAGGCTGTACACGACGATGCTAACGAAGTTTGACTGCGTGGTAATGGACGATGAAACCTACGTCAAAGCCGACTACAAGCAGCTTTCGGGACAGGAGTTTTATACGGCAAAAGGAAGGGGAAAGGTAGCAGATATTTTCAAGCACATAAAGAAAAGAAATATCTGGTTTGGCAAGCCATCTGTACCTGTGGCTTGAAAAGCAGCATTTTCATAGCTTCCGGGACTGTCAACTAAGAAATTTACGTGAAAGAGTGTTTGAATAAACGTCTGCTGCCTTTCCTGAAGAAACACGGCTGTTCCGTACTGTTTTGGCCGGATTTGGCATCTTGCCATTACGGTAAAAAGGCCATGGAGTGGTACGCCGCAAACAACGTGCAGGTGGCTCCCAAGGACAAGAACTCTCCCAACACGCCAGAGCTCCGCCCAATTGAGAAATACTGGGCTATTGTCAAGCGGAACCTAAAGAAGACCAAAAAAAACTGCTAAGGACGAGCAGCAGTTCAAGGCAAACTGGCTTTCTGCGGCGAAGAAGGTGGACAAGGTGGCTGTACAAAATCTGATGGCAGGTGTCAAGCGTGAGGCCCGGCAATTCGGATTTGGAAAACCGAAAGCCTAACTGAATATTTTTCCTGCATTTTATACTAATTGAACTTGAAAAAGAAATTTAATTTGATTTTTTAAATAAACGATTTCACCGATTTACACGCGTTTTCCCTTGACCAAATTTTGACCGTATCACCCTTTATAGTACCAACTTTCAAATGATTCGTGTCAAAATTTGACGTCTGTAAGTCAATTAGTTTGTGAGATAGAGCGTCTTTTGTGAAACAACTTTTGTTATTGTGAAGAAAATTGAACAAAAAGGAATTTCGTGTTTTATAAAAAAAAAACTGTTTTCTGAAGGGGAAAATTACGGTGGAAGCAAAAACTTGGCTTGATAATGAGTTTCCGGACTCTGCCCCAGGGAAATCAACAATAATTGATTGGTATGCAAAATTCAAGCGTGGTGAAATGAGCACGGAGGACGCTGAACGCAGTGGACGCCCGAAAGAGGTGGTTACCGACGAAACCATAAAAAAATCCACAAAATGATTTTGAATAACCGTAAAATGAAGTTAATCGGGATAGCAGAGGCCGTAAAGATATCAAAGGAACGTGTTGGTCATATCATTCATCAATATTTGGATATGCGGAAGCTCTGTGCAAAATGGGTGCCGCGCGAGCTCACATTTGACCAAAAACAACAACGTGTTGATGATTCTGAGCGGTGTTTGCAGCTGTTAACTCGTAATACACCCGAGTTTTTCCGTCGATATGTGACAATGGATAAAACATGGCTCTATCACTACACTCCTGAGTCCTATCGACAGTCGGCTGAGTGGACAGCGACCAGTTAACCGTCTCCGAAGCGTGGAAAGACTCAAAAGTCCGCTGGCAAAGTAATGGCCTCTGTTTTTTGGGATGCGCATGGAATAATTTTTATCGATTATCTTGAGAAGGAAAAAACCATCAACAGTGACTATTATATGGCGTTATTGGAGCGTTTGAAGGTCGAAATCGCGGCAAAACGGCCCCATATGAAGAAGAAAAAAGTCATTGAGAACGATGGCAAAAATTCATGAATTGGGCTTCGAATTGCTTCCCCACCCACCGTATTCTCCAGATCTGGCCCCCAGCGACTTTTTCTTGTTCTCAGACCTCAAAAGGATGCTCGCAGGGAAAACATTTGGCTGCAATGAAGAGGTGATCGGCGAAACTGAGGCCTATTTTGAGGCAAAACTGAAGGAGTACTACCAAAATGGTATCAAAAAATTGGAAGGTCGTTAAAATCGTTGTATCGCTCTTGAAGGGAACTATGTTGAATAATAAAAATGAATTTTGACAAAAAAAATGTGTTTTTCTTTGTTAGAACGGGGACTTATCAGCCAACCTGTTATTCCTCTCCAAATAAGAGGTGCTTTACAATTTTTTTTTTTTTAGAAATAACATTTTGACAAAATTTTCTTAAGAAATAACATTTTGACAAAATTTTCTATAGAAATAAAATTTTGAGAAAAGTTTTTATAGAAATAAAATTTTGAGAAAATTTTTTATAGAAATAAAATTTTGACAAAATTTTCTATAGAACTAAAATATTGACAAAATTTTCTATAGAAATAAAATTTTGACAAAATTTTCGATAGAAATAAAATGTTGAAAAAAATTTCTATAGAAATAAAATTTTGTCAAAATTTTCTATAGAAATAGAATTTTGACAAAATTTTCTATAGAAATAAAATTTTGACAAAATTTTCTATAGAAATAAAATTTTTGACAAAATTTTCTATAGAAATAAAATTTTAACAAAATTTTCTATAGAAATAAAATTTTGACAAAATTTTCTATAGAAATAAAATTTTGACAAAATTTTCTATAGAAATAAAATTTTGACAATATTTTCTATAGAAATAAAATTTTGACAAAGTTTTCCATAGAAATAAAATTTTGACAAAATTTTCTATAGAAATAATATTTTGAAAAAATTATCTATAGAAATAAAATTTTGACAAAATTTTCTATAGAAATAACATTTTGACAAAATTTTCTATAGAAATAACATTTTGACAAATATTTCTATAGAAATAAAATTTTGATAAAATTTTCAAAAAGAAATAAAATTTTGACAAAATTTTCTAAAGAAATAAATTTTTGACAAAATGTTCTATAGAAATAAAATGTTGACAAAATTTTCTATAGAAATAAAATGTTGACAAAATTTTCTATAGAAATAAAATTTTGGCAAAATTTTCTATAGAAATAAAATTTTGACAAAATTTTCTATAGAAATAAAATTTTGACAAAATTTTCTATAGAAATAAAATTTTGACAAAATTTTCTATAGAAATAAAATTTTGACAAAATTTTCTATAGAAATAAAATTTTGACAAAATTTTCTATAGAAATAAAATTTTGACAAAATTTTCTATAGAAATAAAATTTTGACAAAATTTTCTATAGAAATAAAATTTTGACAAAATTTTCTATAGAAATAAAATTTTGACAAAATTTTCTATAGAAATAAAATTTTGACAAAATTTTCTATAGAAATAAAATTTTGACAAAATTTTCTATAGAAATAAAATTTTGACA
This sequence comes from Haematobia irritans, assembly GCF_050003625.1. Lineage (NCBI taxonomy): Eukaryota > Metazoa > Arthropoda > Insecta > Diptera > Muscidae > Haematobia > Haematobia irritans. The sequence continues at coordinate 190,148,549 of NC_134400.1, read as the reverse complement.
AAATTTTCTATAGAACTAAAATTTTGACAAAATTTTCTATAGAAATAATCATAGAAGCTCTCTCAACATTACGGAGATTGAATATTGGACTGCGATGCAAGTACTAAATGTGTATTTGGATATAGCCAATAAAACCAGATATAAAGAGGACTCAACTCAATGTAACTCATCAAAACGTACCATAGTGACAATTTTATATAGTAAGAAACCATTAAATAATAAAAGCAATGATGCCAACCACATAATTTCAATGGAAAACAAATGCCGCGTAGAAGACATTTGTTAGAACATAGAACGTGCCGAGGACGCAAAAGAATACCGGCCATAACACAAATGAACTTTAACATTAAATATAAGATATATCCTACAAAACAGCCTGCCTCATAGAGAGAGGTGTCTGCTTTGGCATAAAGCAACAGTGACGACACACATTAAGGGAATATAAAAACAACAGCTGTATAGAGTAAGAACAACAAGGAACCACAAGAAGACAAAGACAACAAGGATCCTAATAACTCAATAATTGCACAAACACTTAAACTCACAGTATGTAGCACTCACAAACACAAATTTAGGTTATTGCTTTTGCTACAGTGGTTTCAAACGTATAAATGATACGAATTCCTCTTCAGAGGAAGAAGTTGTGCAAGTGCCTAGAATAGTGAAATATATTGATCGTCATGGTCAACATTCCGTTATTTACCGATGGTTTATCGACTAACGCCAGATTATTGACAGTGCAAGCGAGAGTTTAAAACAAACATTCGATGCCCACAGATCGAAAAATCGCTTTACACGTGTATCTGAGACTAAGTAGTTTCTAGTTTCCAGTTCCTAGACTCACAATAATAGCAAAAAAATTGAGAATTATGTTTCCACTGGGAAATAAGGGCGATGTTGAAATGCAAAACAAAACATGTTGCCTTGGTGTTACACTACTTTTTCCCTTATTGCATTTTTGCCCAAATGGTATCGTCATTCCCAAGTTATTGTCAATTCATAATATTGTGAGGGATACAGGATCACGGTTGCCACAGTTGGTAAAATTCTACCAAAAAACGGTAGATTTTTCACTGCTTGGTAGAATTTTTGATGTTTTGGTAAATTTTGCAAAATATTCCTTACAATTTTCTATTGAAATAAAATTTTGACAACATTTTCTATAGAGATAAAATTTTGACAAAATTTTCTATAGAAATAAAATTTTGACAAAATTTTCTATAGAAATAAAATTTTCTATAGAAATAAAATTTTGACAAAATTTTCTATAGAAATAAAATTTTGACAAAATTTTCTATAGAAATAAAATTTTGACAAAATTTTCTATGGAAACAAAATTTTGACAAAATTTTCTATAGAAATAAAATTTTTTCTATAGAAACAAACTTTTGACAAAATTTTCTATAGAAATAAAATTTTGACAAAATTTTCTATAGAAATAAAATTTTGACAGAATTTTCTAAATAAATAAAATTTTAACAAAATTTTCTATAGAAATAAAATTTTGACAAAATTTTCTATAGAAATAAAATTTTGACAAAATTTTCTTAAGAAATACCATTTTGACAAAATTTTCTATAGAAATAAAATTGACGAAATTTTCTATAGAAATTAAATTTTGACAAAATTTTCTATAGAAATAAAATTTTGACAAAATTTTCTATAGGAATAAAATTTTGACAAAATTTTCGATAGAAATAAAATTTTGACAAAATTTTCTATAGAAATAAAATTTTGACAAAAATTTCTATAGAAATAAAATTTTGACAAAATTTTCTATAGAAATAAAATTTTGACAACATTTTCGATAGAAATAAACTTTTGACAAAATTTTCTATAGAAATAAAATTTTGACAAAATTTTCAATAGAAATAAAATTTTGACAAATTTTTCTGTAGAAATTAAATTTTGACAAAATTTTCTACAGAAATAAAATTTTGACAAAAATTTTCTATAGAAATAAAATTTTGAAAATTTTTTTTATAGAAATAAGATTTTGGCAAAATTTTCTATAGAAATAAAATTTTGACAAAATTTTCTATAGAAATAAAATTTTGGCAAAATTTTCTATAAAAATAACATTTTGACTAAATTTTCTATAGAGATAAAATTTTGACAAAATTTTCTACAGAAATAACATTTTGACAAAATTTTCTATAGAAATAAAATTTGACAAAATTGTCTATAGAAATAAAATTTTGACAAAATTTTCTATAGAAATAAAATTTTGACAAAATTTTCTATAGAAATAAAATTTTTAAAATTTTTGTATAGAAATAAAATGTTGATAAAATTTTCTATAGAAATAAAATTTTGACAAAATTTTCTATAGAAATAAAATTTTGACAAAATTTTCTATAGAAATAAAATTTTGACAAAATTTTCTATAGAAATAAAATTTTGACAAAATTTTCTATAGAAATAAAATTTTGACAAATTTTCTATAGGAATAAAATATTGACAAAATTTTCTATAGAAATAAAATTTTGACACAATTTTCTATAGAAATAAACTTTTGACAAAATTTTCTATAGAAATAAAATTTTGACAAAATTTTTAATAGAAATAAAATTTTTACAAAAATTTCTATAGTAAAAAAATTTTGACAAATTTTTCTGTGGAAACTAAATTTTCTATTGAAATAAAATTTTGACAAAATATTCTATGGAAATAAAATTTTTACTAAATTTTCTATAGAAATTAAAGTTTGATAAAATTTTTTGTAGCATCGTGATTATTGAAGAACCTGTAATTGACCTTTTGTTATACATTTTCAGAAATCAAAGATTTATTAAGCACCAAAATTGTGCCAGCAACACTGTGCCTGAGAAAAATAAACAAGGAAAATATCATACAAAGAAGGTGTACTACAATTCCTTACTTAAGAAGACAACAAGGAGAATGATACAAAATATATACTATATACAAAGGTAGACAGTAATTATAGCAGATGACGAAACATTTTGGAGGAATAGGAACTAGCGCACGAGACAAAATTATGGACAGACAAACCATAGGCACCAACAACATAGCATAGCGAGAGAACGAACGAATTATTCCTATTACAGGATCCTATGAATGAAATAAAAACAGGAACAACAAAATAACAGCTGCCAGCAGATGTTAAGAGGATTTAAATGGCAGTTGGTAGTGGTGATGACGATGTCGACTGCTGGTATTGTTGGTTTGCATTGACAAAGTACTTATAGGAATGGAAAATATAATAAGGAGGGAACACCATGAACTTCCAGAATCAAGCATCTATTAGATTTGTGTTTTTAAATATTTGTACATTTCTTAAGATATATTTCTCAAAAAATAAAATATTTGAAAAAAAAAAACAATAATAATTACCTTTCTAATACGTTTCTGTATAATACGCTCAGCAGCGTATACCCTATCATCCGAGCTGCCCATAATGTTATCCAGTTTGAAGCCTTCGATTGCTTAAGAGTTAACGAAATGCTTGGAGGAATGTTGGTGTTAGATTTTATATTACAATTTATTTTCTTTGTTTTGTTATTTAATGCCCCAAAAGATTGCTTTAAAATTTGGCAAAATTTATTTGCACTTTATATTTAGGTAATCACTTTTTAATTTTTCAACTATTATTAAAATCTTCAATTGTTTACTTTTTAGATGTCTTGTTTTTACCGCGAGTATCCATAGTAATACATTTTTTCTTTCCCTCGTAAAAATTTATAATAATAACACTACGCACAAACAAATTACATGGGACGACGACAAAACACACAAGAAACTAAAATAAAAACACAAAACGTCCTTCAGGTAATGATAGTGTCATCTCTTTTTTTCTCACACAGTTGTTACGGAGGGGAATGGACCAACTAGAATTGTGATGGCTTGATTCAATAATTTGTAATTGTTGTAATGGCACAAAATCACAAATGAAATAAATTCACTTAATTCCAATACAATTCATATTTATCATTATTTCACTTATTACAAAATGGTGTATATATTGATCTGTTGTCACTTATATCAAATTTGTTGTTCTCGAAAACTTGTGTTATTACTTTCTCATGAATTATAAATGATGTTTGACGTTTACTCTCTCTTCCTTTATATTCTCTTGAACAAACCACTTTGAGCTATGTCTTACGCCGTCATGTTTTCCACATTGGCTTTGATACACAGCCTCAAATAATCCAGACGCAAAGCCAGCCAACAATCCGGCTAATTTCTCTCGAATATTCATGTACACAGAATTTTAGCTTGTTTTGATTAGCTTTTTTAAATACTTTATTTCATTTAAAATGATACTTTTCAAAACTATCTTTCACTATTATATCTCTCAAGTAGTAAATTTGCAAGAAATTATCTAGTTTGGCCAACTTTTAATTCGAAAATTATCACTTAAAATTTCTACGTCTTTCTTTCTCGCGTTAAAGCAAATGAATAAAATCCAAAGCCAATAAGTATAGACATTTAACGGCTCTCATTTTGGCAGCGCCATTGTGTTAAAATGTTCTGGAACAGTGTTGCCAATATTTTAAAGAACTTATGAAAGGGCGCAAACCTGATGAAACCACGATTACTTTTCTTAATTAATCCACTTTAAGGTATACAAACTTTGTGAAAATTTGCTTTGGGCTATTCCCCATCAAGTTATAATAAAATTTGCAACAAAATTTGTATAATTGTATGACTTTTTTTACTGATTTAGTTTTCACTTTAGCGATTTTAATTTTAGCGGCTAAACTCGAACTTAATACCCACCTTTAGGTACTGTTATGGCTTGTTTACATTTTGCTCCCATTAGAAATATCCCAACAAACACAAGGATGAACATTTTTCATAGGTAACACCATATCAATTTGATAGGGAATCCCATCTTCAACATTAATTCAAATAGCCTTGCAACTTCCTTGCCTTCAACAAATTGTCTAATAGGTTTGAAGTATTAAAATGAAATTTAGTTTGAAAAGTTGTTGCTAAAATGTTGAGAAATTGTTGCTAACGTGTTGAATTCTACTATTGAGGGTAGTGTCTGTTTTTTGTTGAGAACGCCATTTTCTCAACAATTTCTCAAATTGAATTCTAAGCTAATTCTTTGAAAAAATGCTTGAAAGTGTATTGAGTACAAGCATTTCTCCAATGCTTGTGTTTATTGCGATAAGGCAAAACTGTGTTATGCGCCGTTCAGACTATATGTTTATGGGACGAACTATTTGTGTTTCTAAAGAATCTTACAATGTGGCCAAATACTAAGAATTGCCGGCGACAACAAAATAATCGACAAACGTTTTAGCTGTCTATCGAGCATAACTTATAGTGTGACCAAAATCTGGGATATACCGATGGGATCATCAGCCACCCCCTTTGCAGCAGACATTCTGATGGAAAAACTTCTAGAGGAAAGCTTGAAAAAACTTGTATATAAACCTAAGGTAATAACGAAATATGTCGATGACTTATTTGCAATCAGTAAGGAAACTGAAATTGAACGAACGTTGGCAGAACTCAAAAATTTCCATAACGGTATCAGATTTAGAAACCCAAAAATTACCGTATCTGGATATATTGGTACTAAGAAATGGAGAAAATCTATATATGGATTGGTATCAAAAAAGAATTATGAATTTCTATTCAAAGCATCCAAAGAGAATAATCTTAAATACAGCCCAAAATCTAATTCATAGAGCACTTTCCATCGGTGACCAAAGATTCCATAAAAAAACAAGAAGAAACTACAAAATATAGTGGAAGAGAACAATGTCCCTACGAAACTTAGTAGGGATTTAATAGCTGCTTTTAAACCTCGTACGGATAAACTGGACAATGACAAACAGCAAAAATCTTACAGATCATTACTGTATGTACCGGGTTTATCGGAAAGAATAACAAAATCCAACATTTTTGACAGGAACAAATACAACTTAGCGCATAAATCAAACAACACAGTGAAAAAAAATGTTTACCAAAACCAAGGACAAAATCCAAAAGGCGGAAACACCGAACGTTATTAATGAAATTCCATGTGAAGGAAATTCTATAGAAAAATGTGAAATGGTCTACATCGGAACCACAAAAAATAAATGAACAAGTATATAGAGCAGTAAGTTCGGCCGGGCCGAATCTTAAATACCCACCACCATGAATCAAATATTATAGTTTCCTGTGAATATTTCAGGGGGATTTGGTGACAAGCAGATCAGTTCAACCAGTACACTTCCCGAAGATAAATTCAAAGATTTTACCTATGAAGACTAGATCAGATTATAGATTTATAAGAACCATATTTGTTTGAGCTTTAGAGGATTCATAGACATCGTGTGCAAGAAAATGAAATGAATATGAAATAACGCCTTGATTTAAAATCTAACATCTGTAGATGTTTACCCCCATTATTTAAATGTTTACAAGACGTAAAATCTGGAAACTATAATTCAGTTTAAAGCAATTTTCATTATCAGTGCACATGGACCGATATTCACCATTTTCGCCACACCTCTTTATGTTCCTAAAATACTTCTAGATTTAAAATTTCATGCAAATTTGATAAAAAACGATGGTTTCTAAAAGCCCAAGAAGAAAAATCGGGAGATCGGTCTATTTGGAGATAAACCAAAACATGGACCAATACACGCCATTTTCGGCTCTCATATTTAAGGTCCTAAAATACCTGTAGATTTCTCATTTCAAGCAAATTGGATAAAAACTACGGATTGTATAAGCCAAAGACCAAATCGGGAGATCGGTCTATACCCTGCCAGCAATTCAAAGTTCCATTTCATCCTCATCGCTACCACAGACTCGTAAATGTCACCACAACCATCGCGAACTGTGATGGGGGAAGCATATCAAAAAGTACAAAATGTACATGAAAGTATTTTGCCATCACTACTGTTAGAAAAGCCATTTTATTTTTTGTGAAACGCCAAGCGCAACCAGCTTGTTATATTTTATTTAAATAAAAACGAAAATAAAGTTCTGAAAACATAGATATTACGCTTAAAATTGTGAAAGGTATATGGTGAACAATTTTCGACTTTCCAAATAGAATAATGTGATCGTTTTTCAAATATTTTTCCAGGCACGCTGTCTCCATCGAAAATAAACAAACTGGCTGATAGACGCTGCAATATGTAACTTGCTACTTAAAACTCAGCATCATTCTTTTATTAATGCAAAAAATTATGTTAAGTGTGATGAGATAAACCGAAAAATGGTATATTTATAAGAAATTATAAATGTTTAATCAAATCAATAAACATCTACACAATCGTGTTTTACTTGACCACAATGATTCTTCTACAATTACCTTAAAATGCACTTTTTCTGATAGTTTGCAGGGGTTCTTATTGGCGTCCTTCGAAACTGATCTAAATAGGCACGTAATAATTGCACTGATGAGAATCTTTTTCGTAGTAACTTGGCGTGGTACAACTTCTCAATAGTGACGGTGCTTTTCCGACGAGTTTTTGATGTCGTATATGATTGTTTTCGACGTAGTGGGGATTCTCAGAAGCGCCCCCAAATTCAAAAAATGTTGGCAGGGTATGGGGGATATACCAAAGCCTGGGCCGATACTCACGATTTTTAGCACACCTCTTTATGGTCCTAAAATAGATTTCAAATTTCAGCCAAATTGGATAATAACTACGGATTCTAGAAGCCCAAGAAGTAAAATCGGGAAATCGGTCTATATGGGGGCTATATCGAAACATGGTTCGATTATAACCATTTTCGGCACATCTCTTTATTTTCCTAGAATACACAGAAAAAAATATCACGAAAATATTTCCAATTAAAAAGTTAATTGAAGTTGAAATTTTTTTCAATTAATAAATTAATTGGTACAATTAACTTTTTAATCAAGATAGAAACATTAAGTTAATTAAGTCAATGATTGAAAATTTTAACATTTTTAATTAAAAAGTTAATTGATACAATTAACTTTTAATCAAATTCGGAAGACTAAGTCAGTTAAAAAAAACGATGAACATTTTTTTTAAATTTTTAATTAATTTTTTTTTCAAACAATCAATTGTTAATCCAAATAAAAATTCTAAGCCAATTCAGAATGTAATTGAAAATAGTTACCTTTTTTAATTAATAAATTAATTGAGTTTTGCAATCAACATCAATTAAATTTTTAATTGAATCAATTAAAAAATTAATTGATATTTGGTAATGAAATCAATTAATTTTTTAATCAAGAATTTTTTCTATGCCCAATTAAAACTGTGATTGATACTATCATTTTCGTGATTGAAGACATTTCAATTAAAAAATTAATTGGATCAATTAATTTCGTGATTGAATCAGAAAAAAAATTTTTTGTGTGTACCTCTAGTTTTCCAATTTCAGACAAATTGGGTAAAAACTACGGATTCTAGAAGCCCAAGAAGTAAAATCGGGAGATCGGTCTATATGGGGGCTATATGAAAACATGGACCGATACTCACCATTTTCTGCACACCTATTTATGGTCCTAGGCAAATGAGATAAATACTAAGGATTCTAGAAGCCCATGAAGTAAACTCGGGAGATAGGTCTATATGGGGGCTATATGAAAACATGGACCGGTACTCACTATTTTCGGTACACGTCTTTAGGGTCCTAGAGTGCCTCTAGATTTAAAATTTCAGGTAAATTGGATTAAAACTACGGATTCTAGAAGCCCATGAAGTAAAATCGGGAGATCGGTCTATATTAAAACATGGACCGATACACCCCATTTTCGGCACAACTCTTTATGGTCCTAGAATACCTCTAGATTTCCAATTTTAGGCAAATCGGATAGTAAATACACTTTCTAGACGCCCAAGAAGCAAAATCGGGAAATCGGTCCATATGGGGACTAAATCAAAACATGGACCGATAGGCACCATTTTCGGTACACTTTTTGATGCTTCTAAAATACATCTAGAATTACAATTTCAGGCAAATTGGATAAAAAGTACGGTTTTTATAAGCCCAAGACCCCAAATCGGGAGGTCGGTTTACATGGAGACTATATCAAAACTTGGACCGATATAGCCTATCTTCGAACTTGACGTGCCTGCAAACAAAAGACGAATCTGTGCAAATTTCAGGATGATAGCACCATTATTGAAGGCTGTAGCGTGATTACAACATACAGACGGAAAGACGGACATGCTTATATCGTCTTAGAATTTCTCCCTGATCAAGAGTATATATACTTTATATAGTCGGAAATCGATATTTCGATGTGTTACAAACGGAATGACAAACTTATTATACCCCCGTCACCATTCTATGGTGGTGGGTATAAAAACAAGAATGCAAGGCCACAACCAGCAGAAAGTCGGGCGGTGCCGACTATATTATACCCTTCACCACTATGTAAACCAACATTTGCGTTACCATCTCAACTACTTCAAATTTGCTGGGAGCTATGTATATAAAGGTTTGCATTTTTAGATACAAATACTTATAATGGAGACAATTTTTGTACTTCTCCAAAATCTTTTTTTATTAAAATTTAAATTGGCTAACGCTATCCAGTTAATTGGAGAAAAATCCCATAGAAAATGTGGCTAAAATATGAAACAGTCTACCATATTTCCCCAACTCTGGTGTACGTATATATGGGAGCTATATCTAATCTGAACCGATTTTGACTAAATTTGACATACATATGTTAGTTAGAATGATAATTACCGATACTATTAAACGTACTTACCGATACTATTAAACGTACTCCTTGTGCAAAATTTGAAGCAAGTCAGGGTAAAACTCTGGCTTTTGAGGCCATATAAGTTCAAATCGGACGAAGGACGATTTTAACCAAGTTTGGCAAACATAACGGTATCATTAAACGTACCTTTTGTGCAAAATTTGAAGCAAATCACGGCAAAACTCTGGCTTTTGAGGCATTATAAATCTAAATCGCGCGAAAGATATATATGGGAGCTATATCTAAATCTGACCCGATTTCAACCAAATGTGGCACATAACAGGTTGGTTGATAAGTCCCCGGTCTAACAAAGAAAAACACTTTTTTTTGTCAAATTTCGTTTTCATTATTCAACATAGTTCCCTTCAAGAGCGATACAACAATTATAACGACCTTCCAATTTTTTGATACCATTTTGGTAGTACTCCTTCGGTTTTGCCTCAAAATAGGCCTCAGTTTCGGCGATCACCTCTTCATTGTAGCCAAATTTTTTCCCTGCGAGCATCCTTTTGAGGTCTGAGAACAAGAAAAAGTCGCTGGGGGCCAGATCTGTGAGAATACGGTGGGTGGGGAAGCAATTCGAAGCCCAATTCATGAATTTTTGCCATCGTTCCCAATGACTTGTGTCACGGTGCATTATCTTGGTGGAACAACACTTTTTTCTTCTTCATATGGGGCCGTTTTGCCCTTCGACCTTCAAACTCTCCAATAACGCCATATAATAGTCACTGTTGATGGTTTTTCCCTTCTCAAGATAATCGATAAAAATTATTCCATGCGCATCCCAAAAAACAGAGGCCATTACTTTGCCAGCGGACTTTTGAGTCTTTCCACGCTTCGGAGACGGTTCACCGGTCGCTGTCCACTCAGCCGACTATCGATTGGACTCAGGAGTGTAGTGATGGAGCCATGTTTCATCCATTATCACATATCGACGGGAGAACTCGGGTGTATTACGAGTTAACAGCTGCAAACACCGCTCGGAATCATCAACACGTTGTTGTGTTTGGTCAAATGTGAGCTCGCGCGACACCCATTTTGCACAGAGCTTCCGCATATCCAAATATTGATGAATGATATGACCAACACGTTCCTTTGATATCTTTAAGGCCTCTGCTATCTCGATCAACTTCAGTTTACGGTCATTCAAAATCATTTTGTTTTTTTTATGTTTTGCTTCCACCGTATTTTTTCCCCTTCAGAAAACAGTATTTTATAAAAACACGAAATTCCTTGTTTTCCATTTTTTCACAATAACAAAAGTTGCTTCACAAAAGACGCTCTATCTCACAAACTAATTGACTTACAGACGTCAAAGTTTGACACGAATCATTTGAAGGTTGGTACTATATAAAAATAATATGCATTTAATACTAGCGACGCCATCTATGTGTCATACCGGGGACTTAACAGCCAACCTGTTATAACGATACCATTAAACGTACCCTTTGTGCAAAATTTGAAGCAAATCACTGCAAACTATGGTTTCTGAGGCCATATAAGTTCAAATCGGACGAAAAGTATATATGGGAGCTATATCTAAATCTGAACCAATTTCAATCACATTTACCAAGCATTGGTAGAATGTCAATTCTACGCTCTATGCAAAATTTCACGAAAATCGGTAGTAAACTTTGGCCTCTGTGGTCATATGAGTCTAAATCGGACGAAAGATATATGTGGGAGTTATATCTTAATATGAACCGATTTGGCTGATATTTTGCAAGTTTTGCGAGACTAATAATATATTCGGATGTACGGAATTTGAAGAACATTGGTTGATAAACAGACTAATTGTTATCAGATCGGTGATAAATATATATAGCAGCTATATCTAAATCTGAACCGATTTTTCCAAAATCAATAGCGTTTGTCTTTGTTCCAAGAAACGACCCTATGGCAAATTTGAGAACGATCGGACTTAAACTGCGACTTATACTTTGCACACAAAAATACACGAACAGACAGACAGACGGACATCGCTAAATCGACTCAGAATTTAATTCAAAGACGAAACGGTGAGTCTCAGACTTTTCCTTATTGGCGTTACATACAAATGCGCAAACTTATTATACCCTGTACCACAGTAGTGGTGAAGGGTATAAAAATCGCAACAATCAAAAATTACAAAAAACAGCATTAGCAACCCACAGTGCAACAACCAATCATCGACCAAACTTCAATAAAGGGTGATACGGTCAAAATTTGGTCAATATAAACTTGACGTATTTCTTTCAATTTTGCATTTAAAAAACCTGAACACCCCTCATTTTGAAGGTGTGTGTGTGTAGAATGTTGCTCCTATTTTGATTTTGGAATTCACTCTTCAGTTGTCAAAATGCCGTCCAAGCAAGTAGAGCAGCGTATCAAAATTTTGCTCGCGCATCGCGAAAATCCGAGCTACTCGCACGCCAAGCTGGCAAAATCGCTAAAAGTTGCCAAATCAACCGTTACAAATGTAATTAAAGTGTTTGGGGAACGTTTGTCGACAGCCAGGAAGTCTGGATCGGGGGGAAGTCGAAAACCGGAAGCCGCTGAGACGACAAAGAGAGTTGCCGGTAGTTTCAAGCGAAACCCTAACCTCTCTCTTCGAGATGCCGCAAATAAGCTGGGTGTATCGTCTACACCAGTGCATCGAGCCAAAAAACGAGCCGGACTATCGACTTACAAGAAGGTAGTGACTCCAAATCGCGATGATAAACCAAATACGACGGCCAAAGCGCGATCCCGGAGGCTGTACACGACGATGCTGACGAAGTTTGACTGCGTGGTAATGGACGACGAAACCTACGTCAAAGCCGACTACAAGCAGCATCCGTGACAGGAGTTTTATACGGCAAAAGGAAGGGGAAAGGTAGCAGGTATTTTCAAGCACATAAAACTGTCAAAGTTCGCAAAGAAATATCTGGTTTGGCAAGCCATCTGTACCTGTGGCTTAAAAAGCAGCATTTTCATAGCTTCCGCACTGGTAGAAAAAGTTTCGTTACATTAATGAAATGTGTCATTAAAATTGAGCGAATGAAACAAATTCATTGATATAACGAAATTTTTCGTTATTATAACGAATTTTCCGAAATTCAACGAAACGTTTCGTACTATTAACGAACATTTTCATTGTCTTAATGAAAATGTTTCGTTATATCAATGACAAATTTTCGTTGGCTCAATTTTAATGAAATTTTCTTTGTGTGCGGGACTGTCAACCAAGAAATTTACGTGAAAGAGTGTTTGAATAAACGTCTGCTGCGTTTCCTGAAGAAACACTGTTGTTCCGTACTGTTTTGGCCGGATTTGGCATCTTGCCATTACGGTAAAAAGGCCATGGAGTGCTACGCCGCCAACAACGTGCAGGTGGTTCCCAAGGACAAGAACCCTCCCAACACGCCAGAGCTCCGCCCAATTGAGAAATACTGGGCTATTGTCAAGCGGAACCTAAAGAAGACCAAAAAACTGCTAAGGACGAGCAGCAGTTCAAGGCAAACTGGCTTTCTGCGGCGAAGAAAGTGGTCAAGGTGGCTGTACAAAATCTGATGGCAGGTGTCAAGCGTGAGGCCCGGCAATTCGGATTTGGAAAAGCGAAAGCCTAACTGAATATTTTTCCTGAATTTTATACAAATTGAACTTGAAAAAGAAATTTAATTAGATTTTTTAAATAAACGATTTCACCGATTTACACGCGTTTTCCCTTGACCAAATTTTGACCTTATCACCCGTATATTACAACAAGAAAGCAATAACAACAAAAGGTACACATTAGAAATGCTGCACATCAACAATGTACCAACAAATCGACGAAGAATTACAAAACGGACACAGACAACATCATCCACATATACAGGCATATGATATGCAAAAACGATGACCAACTGACGGGAAATAATCCGAACAACAACATTAGACAACCAGTGCAATAGATAAAGTAGACGAGAGCAGTGATGCTCCACTATAATAAGAATTGTTTTGTGATCATTGTCTCATATGTAAGTGAAAGATAGTTGTTGCGTGCTAACGTTATGTTATGTTGTGCTAAATGTTATGTTATGTTGTGCTAAATAATGTTATAAAGGGTGATTTGTTAAGAGCTTGATAACTTTTAAAAAAAAAAAAAACGCATAAAATTTGCAAAATCTCATCGGTTCTTTATTTGAAACGTTAGATTGGTCCATGACATTTACTTTTTGAAGATAATTTCATTTAAATGTTGACCGCGGCTGCGTCTTAGGTGGTCCATTCGGAAAGTCCAATTTTGGGCAACTTTTTCGAGCATTTCGGCCGGAATAGCCCGAATTTCTTCGGAAATGTTGTCTTCCAAAGCTGGAATAGTTGCTGGCTTATTTCTGTAGACTTTAGACTTGACGTAGCCCCACAAAAAATAGTCTAAAGGCGTCAAATCGCATGATCTTGGTGGCCAACTTACCGGTCCATTTCTTGAGATGAATTGTTCTCCGAAGTTTTCCCTCAAAATGGCCATAGAATCGCGAGCTGTGTGGCATGTAGCGCCATCTTGTTGAAACCACATGTCAGCCAAGTTCAGTTCTTCCATTTTTGGCAACAAAAAGTTTGTTAGCATCGAACGATAGCGATCGCCATTCACCGTAACGTTGCGTCCAACAGCATCTTTGAAAAAATACGGTCCAATGATTCCACCAGCGTACAAACCACACCAAACAGTGCATTTTTCGGGATGCATGGGCAGTTCTTGAACGGCTTCTGGTTGCTCTTCACTCCAAATGCGGCAATTTTGCTTATTTACGTAGCCATTCAACCAGAAATGAGCCTCATCGCTGAACAAAATTTGCCGATAAAAAAGCGGATTTTCTGCCAACTTTTCTAGGTAATAAAATTCAATGATTTGCAAGCGTTGCTCGTTAGTAAGTCTATTCATGATGAAATGTCAAAGCATGCTGAGCATCTTTCTCTTTGACACCATGTCTGAAATCCCACGTGATCTGTCAAATACTAATGCATGAAAATCCTAACCTCAAAAGAATCACCCTTTAGATCAAATCCCCTCTGAAGAAGCAATTCAGTGAAAATTGCGAAATATTAGGAATGATGGATGAAAAATAAATAAAGGAAAACTAAGATCTCAAGCTTAATAAAACTATTGACATTTGAAAGAAAAAGATCTTATAATACAAAAAAAAAACAAAAAGTAGCGGAAATTTCGTTAGAAGTGTATACCTCGCCATCATTTTGTTAAATTGAGTACTTCCTAGAATCTCCATAATGATTAATCTTGGATAACAAAAACAAAATCAAAAAATATACGATAAGCTTGAATGTCATCAATGGTTTTATATTCACTGATGTTATTTTTCTATCTTCTTATTCTATTGGCAAAATGCACCAATGAGTATTGTCCCATTCTATTTTCATATCTATGATAAAGTGGTTTTTCTATGGTTGTTTGTACATCCATGTACAGGGCTTAAAATATTGCTTAAATAGACTCCCACAACCTCGTGGAAAGCCAACCACGGTTGGGGGGAAAAAGGTTGCTAAAAAACTACACAAAAAATCTTATTTTGCAAAATTTTATTTCTATAGAAAACTTTGTCAAAATTTTATTTCTATAGAAAATTTTGTCAAAATTTTTATTTCTATAGAAAATTTTGTCAAAAAATTTTATTTCTATAAAAAATTTTGGCAAAATCTTAATTCTGTAGAAAATTTTTTCAAAAATTTATTTCTATAGAAAATTTTGGCAAAATTTTATTTCTGTAGAAAATTTTGTCAAAATTTTATTTCTATAGAAAATTTTGTCAAAATTTTATTTCTATAGAAAATTTTGGCAAAATTTTATTTCTATAGAAAATTTTGGCAAAATTTTATTTCTATAAAAAATTTTGTCAAAATTTTATTTCTATAGAAAATTTTATTAAAATTTTATTTCTATAAAAAATTTTGGCAAAATTTTATTTCTATAAGAAATTTTGGCAAAATTTTATTTCTATAAAAAATTTTGACGAAATTTTATTTCTATAGAAAATTTTGTCAAACGTTTTATTTCTATTAAAAATTTTGTTAAAATTTTATTTCTATAAAAAATTTTGGCAAAATTTTATTTCTGTAGAAAATGTTGTCAAAATTTTATTTCTATAGAAAATTTGGTCAAAATTTTATTTCTATAGAAAATTTTGTCAAAATTTTATTTCTATAGAAAATTTGGTCAAAATTTTATTTCTATAGAAAATTTTGTCAAAATTTTATTTGTATAGAAAATGTTGTCAAAATTTTTATTTCTATTGAAAATTTTGTCAAAATTTTATTTCTATTGAAAATTTTGTCAAAATTTTATTTGTATAGAAAATTTTGTCAAAATTTTATTTCTATAGAAAATGTTGTCAAAATTTTTATTTCTATAGAAAATTTTGTCAAAATTTTATTTCTATTGAAAATTTTGTCAAAATTTTATTTGTATAGAAAATTTTGTCAAAATTTTATTTCTATAAAAAATGTTGGCAAAATTTTATTTCTATAAAAATTTTTGGCAAAATTTTTGTTTCTGTATAAAATTTTGTCAAAATTTTATTTCTATTGAAATTTTTGTCAAAATTTTATTTCTATAAAAAATTTTGGCAAAATTTTATTTCTATACGAAATTTTGGCAAAATTTTATTTCTATAAAAAATTTTGACGAAATTTTATTTCTATAGAAAATTTTGTCAAACGTTTTATTTCTATAAAAAATTTTGTTAAAATTTTATTTCTATAAAAAATTTTGGCAAAATTTTATTTCTGTAGAAAATGTTGTCAAAATTTTATTTCTATAGAAAATTTGGTCAAAATTTTATTTCTATAGAAAATTTTGTCAAAATTTTATTTCTATAGAAAATTTGATCAAAATTTTATTTCTATAGAAAATTTTGTCAAAATTTTATTTGTATAGAAAATGTTGTCAAAATTTTTATTTCTATTGAAAATTTTGTCAAAATTTTATTTCTATTGAAAATTTTGTCAAAATTTTATTTCTATTGAAAATTTTGTCAAAATTTTATTTGTATAGAAAATTTTGTCAAAATTTTATTTCTATAGAAAATGTTGTCAAAATTTTTATTTCTATAGAAAATTTTGTCAAAATTTTATTTCTATTGAAAATTTTGTCAAAATTTTATTTGTATAGAAAATTTTGTCAAAATTTTATTTCTATAAAAAATGTTGGCAAAATTTTATTTCTATAAAAAATGTTGGCAAAATTTTTGTTTCTGTATAAAATTTTGTCAAAATTTTATTTCTACAGAAAATTTTGGCAAAATTTTATTTCTATAGAAAACTTTGTCAAAATTTTATTTCTATAGAAAATTTTATCAAAATTTTATTTCTATAAAAAATGTTGGCAAAATTTTATTTCTATACGAAATTTTGGCAAAATTTTATTTCTATAAAAAATTTTGACGAAATTTTATTTCTATAGAAAATTTTGTCAAACGTTTTATTTCTATAAAAAATTTTGTTAAAATTTTATTTCTATAGAAAATTTTGTCAAAATTTTATTTCTATAGAAAATTTTGTCAAAATTTTTATTTCTATAGAAAATTTTGTCAACATTTTGTTTCTATAGAAAATTTTGTCAAAATTTTTATTTCTATAAAAAATGTTGGCAAAATTTTATTTCTATAAAAAATGTTGGCAAAATTTTATTTCTATAAAAAATTTTGCCAAAATTTTTATTTCTATAGAAAATTTTGTCAAAATTTTATTTCTATAGAAAATTTTGTCAAAATTTTATTTCTATAAAAAATTTTGGCAAAATTTTATTTCTATAGAAAATTTTGTCGAAATTTTATTTCTATTGAAAATTTTGTCAAAATTTTATTTCTATAAAAAAATTTGTCAAAATTTTATTTCTATAAAAAATTTTGGCAAAATTTTATTTCTGTATAAAATTTTGTCAAAATTTTATTTCTATAGAAAATTTTGTCAATATTTTATTTCTGTATAAAATTTTGTCAAAATTTTATCTCTGTAAAAAATTTTATCAAAATTTTATTTCTATAGAAATTTTTTTTCTATACAAAATTTTGTCAAAATTTTATTTCTGTAGAAAGTTTTGTCAAAATTTTATTTCTAAAAAAACTTTTGTCAAAATTTTTTTTCTATTGAAAATTATGTCAAAATTTTATTTCTATAGAAAATTTTATCAAAATGTTTTTACTATAGAAAATTTTATCAAAATTGTAATTCTATAGAAAATTTTGTTAATTTTTTTCTATAGAAAATTTTGTCAAAATTTTATTTCTATAGAAAAATTTGTCAAGTGTTTATTTCTCCTCTTTGGAAAATCTACAAAAAAATAAAAAATTCTACCAATCTACCAAACAGTAAAATATCTACCATTTTTGGTAGAATTCTACCAACTGTGGCAACCGTGATGCCAACACACAGTTCATACATTCACATGAGAAATGTTACACACGTTAAACATATCCTGTGGCAAATGTTTGACATTAAAAGAAAATTCGATTAAATACAACGAAATTGCTTGTGTACTCGTACATATGGGACAGAAAGGAAATCACATATTAGTGAGTTTGTGTGGCGAAAATTTTCTATGGTAGGGATGTACCATCTTATTAAAATATTGTCCATCTTTCGCAGTTCATAAAATCATCGAACAAAAAGAATTTCCTACAAAAATCTAGAACAGCGAATGAAACCTCCGATTAAGTTGGATCATCTTGAGTGACATTGTAGTGCCCTAAAAACTGAAAAAGATTAATTTGAGCACAATTTGATTAAATTTTTCGATTCCGATATTTTAGTTTGGGATTTTAAAGGATAATTGGCCTACGCCGAGCAGATATTTTGCGTCAGTCCAGCCATAAAACAGTTCACGACTATGGCAATAATTGAGTGTCAGTCTTCTCCGACAAAAATGCGTCGACTTCATTCTCTGGTCGAGAACTTCATTAAGGGATATGTGAAATACACGACGAAACTGTATTATCGACAGGAAACCTATTTATGCTATTTGTGCACACCGTAATATTCTGGACATTTTAGCAACGTAGATTAAATTTTCGCCTACCAAACAGTCGCTATGCTAGTGTTTTCACACTTAGGGAGCGTCGATAATACCGGGTAGCTTTATTTACATCTCTGAGGTGTCTCACAAAGGGTGATTTTTTCTTGAAAGCTATAGGAAAATTTAAAAACAAAAATACATAAAAATCAGAAAAATACATGAAATCTTTATTTGAATCCATAGTACGGTCCATATAATTTAATGTTTGAAGATTATTCCAAGGAAATATCGTCTGCGACTGTTCGATCAGCTTAGTACAACTTTGGCAAACTCCTACCAACATTTCGAATATATGCTTCAATGTTGTCTTCCAATCACGGTTGCCACACTTGGTATATTTCTACCAAAAACGGTAGATTTTTTACTGCTTGGTATATTGGTAGAATTCTTGATGGTTTGGTAGATTTTGCAAAATATTCCTTTCCAACAAAGAGGTACATCACAAATTTTCTATAGAAATAAAATTTTGACAAAATTTTCTATAAATATAAAATTTTAACAAAATTTTTTATAGAAATAAAATTTTGACAACATTTTCTATAGAAATAATATTTTGACAAAAATTTGTCAAAATGTTTTATTTCTATAGGACAATATGTCAAACTTTTGACAATTTTGTCAACATTTTATTTCTATAGAAAAGTTTGTCAAAATTTTATTTCTATAGAAAATTTTGTCAAAATTTTATTTCTATAGAAAATTATGTCAAAATGTTATTTCTATAGAAAATTTTGTCAATTTTGTTTTTCTATAGAAAATTTTGTCAAAATTTTATTTCTAGAATATTTTGTCAAAATTTTGTTTCTATAGGAAATTTTGTCAAAATTTTACTTCTATAGACAAATTTTCAAAATTTTATTTCTATAGAAAATTTTGTCAAAATTTTATTTCTATAGCAAAATTTTATCAAATTTTATTTCTCTAGAAAATTTGGCAACATTTTGTTTGTATAGAAAATTTTGTGAAAATTTTATTTCTCTATTTATTTCTATAGAAAATTTTGTCAAAATTTTACTTCTATAGAAAATTTTGTCAAAATTTTATTTCTCTAGAAAATTTTGTCAGCATTTTATTTCTATAGAAAATTTTGTCAAAATTTTATTTCTATAGAAAATTATGTCAAAATGTTATTTCTATAGAAAATTTTGTCAATTTTTTTTTCTATAGAAAATTTTGTCAAAATTTTATTTCTAGAATATTTTGTCAAAATTTTGTTTCTATAGAAAATTTTGTCAAAATTTTATTT
The DNA here is from genome assembly GCF_050003625.1 of Haematobia irritans. Lineage (NCBI taxonomy): Eukaryota > Metazoa > Arthropoda > Insecta > Diptera > Muscidae > Haematobia > Haematobia irritans. The sequence continues at coordinate 190,128,608 of NC_134400.1, read as the reverse complement.
CTACAGGAAATTTTGTCAAAATTTTACTTCTATAGACACATTTGTCAAAATTTTATTTCTATAGAAAATTTTGTCAACATTTTATTTCTATAGAAAATTTTGTCAACATTTTATTTCTATAGAAAATTTTGTCAACATTTTATTTCTATAGACAATTTTGTGAAAATTTTATTTCTCTAGAAAATTTTGTGAAAATTTTATTTCTATAGAAAATTTTGTCAATTTTTTTTCTATAGAAAATTTTGTCAAAATTTTATTTCTAGAATATTTTGTCAAAATTTTACTTCTATAGAAAATTTTGTCAAAATTTTATTTCTATAGGAAATTTTGTTAAAATTTTATTTCTAGAATATTTTGTCAAAATTTTATTTCTATAGAAAATTTTGTCAAAATTTTATTTCTCTAGGAAATTTTGTCAAAATTTTATTTCTAGAATATATTGTTAAAATTTTATTTCTATAGGAAATTTTGTCAAAATTTTACTTCTATAGACAAATTTTCAAAATTTTATTTCTATAGAAAAGTTTGTCAAAATTTTATTTCTATAGCAAAATTTTATCAAATTTTATTTCTCTAGAAAATTTTGTCAACATTTTTATTTCTATAGAAAATTTTGTGAACATTTTATTTCTCTAGAAAATTTTATCAAAATTTTATTTCTATAGAAAATTTTGTCAAAATTTTATTTCTATAGAAAATTTTGTCAAAATTTTATTTCTATAGAAAATTTTGTCAAAATTTTATTTCTATAGAAAATTTTGTCAAAATTTTATTTTTATAGGAAATTTTGTGAAAATTTTATTTCTAGAATAAAATTTTCAAAAATTGCACAACGGGAGCCACCGTGGTGCAATGGTTAGCATGCCCGCCTTGCATACACAAGGTCGTGGGTTCGATTCCTGCTACGACCGAACACCAAAAAGTTTTTCAGCGGTGGACTATCCCACCTCAGTAATGCTGGTGACATTTCTGAGGGTTTCAAAGCTTCTCTAAGTGGTTTCACTGGAATGTGGAACGCCGTTCGGACTCGGCTATAAAAAGGAGGTCCCTTGTCATTGAGCTTAACATGGAATCGGGCAGCACTCAGTGATAAGAGAGAAGTTCACCACTGTGGTATCACAATGGACTGAATAGTCTAAGTGAGCTTGATACATCGGGCTGCCACATAACCTAACCTAACCTAACCTTGTCAAAATTTTATTTCTATAGAAAAAATTTTATTTCTATAGGAAATTTTGTCAAAATTTTATTTCTAGAATATTTTGTCAAAATTTTATTTCTATAGGAAATTTTGTCAAAATTTTACTTCTATAGACAAATTTTCAAAATTTTATTTCTATAGAAAATTTTGTCAAAATTTTATTTCTATAGCAAAATTTTATCAAATTTTATTTCTCTAGAAAATTTGGCAACATTTTATTTGTATAGAAAATTTTGTGAAAATTTTATTTCTCTATTTATTTCTATAGAAAATTTTGTCAAAATTTTACTTCTATAGAAAATTTTGTCAAAATTTTATTTCTCTAGAAAATTTTGTCAGCATTTTATTTCTATAGAAAATTTTGTCAAAATTTTACTTCTATAGACAATGTTGTCAAAATTTTATTTCTATAGAAAATTTTGTCAATTTTTTTTTCTATAGAAAATTTTGTCAAAATTTTATTTCTAGAATATTTTGTCAAAATTTTATTTCTATAAGAAATTTTGTCAAAATTTTATTGCTAGAATATTTTGTCAAAATTTTATCAAACTTTTATTTCTGTAGAAAATTTTATCGAAATTTTGATTTCTATAGAAAGTTTCGTACATGACTACTCATTAGGCTTTCTTAAATCTGGAAAATCTTCGATAGCATTTCACATTTTTTGGTGTATATGTTTCTACAATTAAGACAATTTCCCTTTAACATTGGCAATGACGTCAAACTGACACTCACACACATAGACACAAATACGAACGCACAATGTCAAACATTTATGATTAGATTAAGCACTCTGTATATGCCTGGTGTTAATTTGTTCTGTTTGCAATACATCCGGAAAAACGGATGTGTATGGTAGTGTCATTTTCTTTGGTGAAATGAGTTTTGGGCTACTTGGGACTTGGGTCTATGTGGAATGACGGAGGGTGGCCAATTTTCATTCATGCTATCTGTTTTGCTGCCCTAAAAGCTTTTTGATAAAACAATAGAGATGTCTCCTATAGTGGAGTGATTCAATTACACCATCACCCACCATGATGGGATGAGGTGATGATGGCAATGTCATAAGGGATGGTTGATGATTTGGTCAAGAGAAATGAAATGTCTTCAATTACATATTTTGATAGTATTAATTAAAACATTTGTTGAAAGTCAATTAAAAATTAGTCGATTAGTCGATAATTTTTGCGATTGAATTTTTTTTTTAATTAAAAAATTTGTTGAATCATTAAATTTTTAATTGCGCCAATACAATATCATGCACATCATTTCATTTATATATTATTTTTTTCGTATTTCGTATTTGCTCATTTTGCATCTACCAATTTATGTTAATTTGTTTCTAATGCTAAATTTCAATAACAGAGATCAGTCATGTTAAAAAAAAAAACACATAACAGCGTTAAGTACTCATTGCTATGCTAGTGATCAGTTACAACAACAAAAGCATTAACCCTTGCTCTCATTAGTAATGTTATGTATTGATTGTGGTAATCACTCATATAATTTATAACTGTTTTGTATCACTCTCAAATACTCAGTTCATTTGAGCAATCTGAGTGATCCCTACATTAAAATACTCTAGATAACATACATAATTTGGCGAGAAGCTTAGTGGTAAGATGTAAGAAAAATGTAAATTCATTCTCATCGAGAAATAACAGAATAAAGACGCATTCAAAACGAAAGCGCTGAGTTTCATTTCAGAAGGATAAAACAAAAAAGATTATTTAAATTTTAATAAATTTAATAATAAGTATCGCTAAGACTCAGGAAGTTTAACTACTATAGCCAGCGATCTCTAAGTCGGATAACGAGCCTTGTCGCCTTATTCCTGTCTAGGAAATAAAATACAGAATTAAAAAAATATATGTCAAACAACACTTTAAAGTGAAACCCTCTATGTAGATCTAGAGGAATTCTTCCATACAATTGATTATTTTCTAAAATTTTAATTGGAAAAATTTTAATGAATTTTTTTTCTGTGATAGTCTCACAAAATTTGTCTACTTTTGGGAAATGTCCGCTTTTAAATGTGTTCAACTTTGAAAGTTTTCACTGAATTCATATAAAAATTTGTATTTTTTAAAGATTTTCACAAAAAAATTGATTTTTTGAGTGGGTCACAAATGAATCTCCTTTTCGCTATAGGACTAATATTTAAGGAGATGTGAAAATTTTAATTTTTTTTTTGAGGATTTTCATGAAAATTTCAAATTATTTGAGGGTGGTCCCAAATTAACCTCCTTTTCGCTCTAGGAGGCACGTTTAATGAGATATGAGCAAATTCCATTTTTCCATACAGAAATTTAGATTTTTTTGTTGATTTTCATAAAATTTTTTGTTTTTGGGGTTGAATACAAATTAACCACCTTTTCATTCCAGAACGCATATTTAAGAAGATTTGAGCAAAATAAATTTTTCATACAAACATTTTTGTGTTCACTGTTTTTTCAGTGTAGATAAAAATGTATCCTAGAGCGAAACGAGGTCGAGCATGAGACATGAACAAACTAAGTTTATTCACACACAAATTTGTTTTTTTTTTGATTATTCATAAAAAAATTAATTTTCATAAAAAATTAAATTTTTTGAGGTTGGTTACGAACATCCTTTTCGATCCAGGGTCATATTTAAAAACACGAGTTAAATAAATTTTTCATATAAAAATTATATTTTTGTATGATTTTTAAAAAATATTGATTTTTTTTGAGGTGATTATAATTAATTTGCTTAGGGACATTTTAATTTTTTGGGGTTGCCACGAAATAATCTCTTATACTGAAGAAGATATGGCCAAAATAAATTTTTCCAATAAAAATTTTGATTTTGGGATTTTTTTTGTATATTTAAAATATTTTTTTTTTTCGATTTTTATAAGAAATTTTCATATTTTGAAGTTGACTATAATAAAAAAAATATATAAAAACCGTTAAAAAATTTTGGTGGTTTGTAGGTGACTAAGAATTAATTCGCTTAAGACGCATATTCGAGGGATTCGAGGAAAAATGAATTTTTCATAAAAAAAATGTTTGATTTTTGGATTTTCATGGAAATTTTAATTTTTTATTTAGAAAATGTGACCAAAATAAATTTTTCATATGAAAATTTGTACATTGGAGGAATTTTATGGAAATTTTAATTTATTTCCGGTGCTCACAAATTAACCTCATTTTCACTCTAGGGCCCATATTTAATGAGACATGAGCAATATCAATTTTTCATACAAAAATTTTGATTTTATGTTGATTTTCGTAAAAAGTTAAATTTTATGGGGTTGGTTACGAATTAACCTCCTATTCGATTCAAGCCCATATTAACAAAGATACGACCAAAATAAATTTTTAATACCTTTGTTTTTGATACTATAAAAATTTTGATTTTTTTGGAATTAATTCGCTTTCGCACGTTTGCCACAGTTGTTAGAATTCTACCAAAAATGGTAGATTTTTTATTGTTTCGTATATGGTAAAATTCCTCTCCAACTAAGAGGTACTTCACTAATTTTCTATAGACATAAAATTTTGACAAATCTTTGTATAGAAATAAAATTCTGAAAAAAATTCCCATAGAAAAAAATTGGAAAAAATGTTCTACAGAAACAAAATTTCGACAAACTTTTCTTTAGAAGTAAAACTAATTTTCTATAGAAATAAAATTTTGATAAAATTTTCTAAAGAAATAAAATTTTGACAAAAATTTCTAAAGAAATAACATTTTGACAAAAATTTCTAAAGAAATAAAATTTTGATAAAAATTTCTAAAGAAATAAAATTTTGACAAAATTTTCTTTTGAAATAAAATTTTTGCAAAATTTTTTATAAAAATAAAATTTTGACAAAATTAGAATGATAGAAATAAAAATTTTGAATAGGAATAAAAATTTGATTAAATTTTCTATTGAAGTAAAATTTTGGACAAATTTTAGCTTATGAATGATATTAATTTAAATTGGAAAAATGGTCCGCTGCTACGAATTTTGGTCCAATGTTGGAAAAATGTTGGGCCAAAATAAAAATTCATTGTGGCAACGCTGCTTTTGTTGTCAAAATCTGCTGAGTGTCCTCTCTTAAGCATATGTTGTGAAACCACCAAAGAAACCGAATATAAAAACAAGTAAGGAAAGTCTAAAGTCGGGCAGGGCCGACTATATTATACCCTGCACAACTTTGTAGATCTAAATTTTCGATACCATATCACATCCGTCAAATGTGTTGGGGGCTATATATAAAGGTTTGTCCCAAATACATAAATTTAAATATCACTCGATCTGGACAGAATTTGATAGACTTCTACAAAATCTATAGACTCAAAATTTAAGTCGGCTAATGCACTAGGGTGGAACACAATTTTAGTAACAAATAAGGGAAATATTTAAATCTGAAGCAATTTTAAGGAAACTTTGCAAAAGATTATTTATGATATATCGCTCGACTCTAATTTTCCTATAGTTTAGGAAAATTAGAGTCATTTTTACAACTTCTCGACTAAGCAGTGGCGATTTTACAAGGAAAATGTTAGTATTTTGACCATTTTTGTCGAAATCAGAAAAACATATATATGGGAGCTATATCTAAATCTGAACCGATTCAAACAAAATTTGGCACGCATAGCTACAATGCTAATTCTACTCCCTGTGCAAAATTTCAGCTAAATCGGAGTTAAAAATTGGCCTCTGTGCTCATATGAGTGTAAATCAGGCGAATGCTATATATGGGAGATATATCTAAATCTGAACCGATTTCAACCAAATTTGGCACGCATAGCTACAATGCTAGTTCTACTCCCTGTGCAAAATTTCATCTAAATCGGAGTTAAAAATTGGCCTCTGTGGTCATATGAGTGTAAATCGGGCGAAAGCTATATATGGGAGCTATATCTAAATCTGAACCGATTCCAACCAAATTTGGCACGCATAGCAACAATGCTAATTCTACTCCCTGTGCAAAATTTCAATTAAATCGGAGTAAAAAATTGGCCTCTGTGGTCATATGAGTGTAAATCGGGCGAAAGCTATATATGGAAGCTATATCTAAATTTGAACCGATTTCAACCAAATTTGGCACGTATAGCAACAATGCTAATTCTACTGCATGTGCAAAATTTCAACCAAATTGGGGTAAAACTCTGGCTTCTGGGACCGTATTAGTCCAAATCGGGCGAAAGATATATATGGGAGCTATATCTAAATCTGAACCGATTTCAATAAAATTTGGCACACTTGACTATAGTACCAATTGTTCTTCTTGTGCAAAATTTTAAGCACATTAGGATAAAACCCTGGCTTCTGGGGCCATATAAGTCCATATCGGGCGAATTATATATATGGGAGCTATATCTAAATCTGAACCGATTTCTTCCAAAATCAATAGGGATCTATTCTGAGTCAAAACACATACTTGTGCCAAATTTGAAGTCGATTGGACAAAAACTGCGACCTAGACTTTGATTACAAAAATGTGTTCACGGACAGACGGACATGGCTATATCGACTCAGGAGCCCACCCTGAGCATTTTTGCCAAAGACACCATGTGTCTATCTCGTCTCCTTCCGGGTGTTGCAAACATATGCACTAACTTATAATACCCTGTTCCACAGTGTGGCGCAGGGTATAAAAATCAAATACACATTGCATATGTACACCCTAAAAAAAATCGCTTCTCTAACATATGTTCCAAACATATTTTGCAGGAAGCACATATATTATTGGATACTGCCGAAAAATTAATATGTTTGTTTTATGTGAACATATTATATGTTTGGAAGCATTTTGAGCCCAAAAATATTATATGCCTGGAAGAATTTTCCCCAAAGAAGATTGTGCTCATTTCCTAACATAATTTGCACTTCCACGAAACTTTTAGTTCTTGGTACCTTTTTCTGTAATACAAATTATGTTAAAGAAATTATTCAATTTTATAAATTTTTTAAATTTTACCTTTCGCCTGGACGGAGAATCGAACCGAGGACCATACAGTTTGTAAGCCAACACACTATCCACTGGGCTACGTAGCAGTTATAGTCACCAGTAGACAATTATCATTATAAGTTACATTTATATAGCATAGTTTGCAGTGCCCACGAGCCCATGCAAACATAACAATATTTAAAGTAAACATACATTTGTTGGTCACGTGGAGCAGTGGTTAGCATGTCTGTCTTGCATGCAAAGGGTCGTGGGTTCAATTCCTGCTCCGACCGAACCATTTTTTTTATACCCTCCACCATAGGATGGGGGTATATTAACTTTGTCATTCCGTTTGTAACACATCGAAATATTGCTCTAAGACCCCATAAAGTATATATATTCTGGGTCGTGGTGAAATTCTGAGTCGATCTAAGCATGTCCGTCCGTCTGTCCGGCTGTCCGTCCGTCTGTGGAAATCACACTAACTTCCGAACGAAACAAGCTACCGACTTGAAACTTGGCACAAGTAGTTGTTATTGATGTAGGTCGGATGGTATTGAAAATCGGCCATATCGGACCACGTTTACGTATAGCCCCCATATAAACCGATCCCCAAATTTGGCTTGGGGAGCCTCCCGGAGCAGCAAAATTCATCCGATCCGGTTGAAATTTGGTACCTGATGTTAGTATACGGCCTCTAACAACCATGCAAAAATTGGTCCATATCGGTCCATAATTATATATAGCTCCCATATAAACCGATCCCCAGATTTGAACTCCGGAGCCTCTTGGAGGAGCAAAATTCATCCGATCCAATTGAAATTTAGTACGTGGTGTTAGTATATAGTCTCTAACAACCATGCCAAAATTGGTCCATATCGGTTCATAATTATATATAGCTCCCATATAAACCGATCCCCAGATTTGACCTCAGGAGCCTCTTGGAGGAGCGAAATTCATCCGATCCAGTTGAAATTTGGTACCTGATGTTAGTATACGGTCTCTAACAACCATGCAAAAATTGGTCCATATCGGTCCATAATTATATATAGCCCCCATATAAACCGATCCCCAGATTTGAACTCCGGAGCCTCTTGGAGGAGCAAAATTCATCCGATCCGGTTGAAATTTAGTACGTGGTCTTAGTATACGGTCTCTAACACCCATGCAAAAATTGGTTCATGTCGGTCCATAATTATATATAGCCCCCATATAAACCGATTCCCAGATTTGACCTCCGGAGCCTCTTGGAGGTGAAAAATTCATCCGATCCGGTTGAAATGTGGTACCTGATGTTAGTATACGGTCTCTAACAACCATGCAAAAATTGGTCCATATCGGTCCATAATTATATATAGCCCCCATATAAACCGATCCCCTGATTTGACCTCCGGAGCCTCTTGGAGGGGCAAAATTCATCCGATCCTGTTGAAATTTGGTACCTGATGTTAGTATACGGCCTCTAACAACCATGCAAAAATTGGTCCATATCGGTTCATAATTATATATAGCTCCCATATAAACCGATCCCCAGATTTGAACTCCGGAGCCTCTTGGAGGAGCAAAATTCATCCCATCCAATTGAAATTTAGTACGTGGTGTTAGTATATAGTCTCTAACAACCATGCCAAAATTGGTCCATATCGGTTCATAATTATATATAGCTCCCATATAAACCGATCCCCAGATTTGACCTCAGGAGCCTCTTGGAGGAGCGAAATTCATCCGATCCAGTTGAAATTTGGTACATGGTGTTAGTATATGGTATCTAACAACCATGCAAAAATTGGTCCATATCGGTCCATAATTATATATAGCAAAAGTCATCCGATGCGGTTGAAATTTGGTATATTTTGTCAATATATGGCCTCTAACAGCCATGTAAAAATTGGTCAATATCGGTCTTTAGTTATATATAGCCGATGACTTATTACACAAAAATTAGTCCATATCGCCAAAAATAATCTACCAAAAGTTTATTCCCATAGAAAATTTTGTCAAATTTTATTACTATAGAAAGTTGTGTCAAAATTTCATTTCTATAGAAAGTTTTGTCAAACGTTTATTTCTATAGAAATGTTTGTCAAAATTTTATTTCCATAGAAAGTTTTGTCAAAATTTTATTTTTATAGAAAATTTTGTAAAAAATTTATTTCTGTAGAAAATTTTGTCAACATTTTATTTCTATACAAAATTTTGTCAACATTTGACTTCCATAGAAAATTTTGTCAACATTTTATTTCTATAGAAAATTTTGTCAAGTTTTTATTTCTATAGAAAATTTTGTCAAAATTTTATTTCTATAGAAAATTTTGTCAAGTTTTCATTTCTATAGAAAATTTTGTCAAACTATATTATATACGTATTTAATCGGCCTTTTTTTGTTTAATATATACCCCGTATGGGCTAACTTACAATTTAGAAGACAGTGTTAAAAAGTTTTGCGATACCTTGCCATCGGCAAGTGTTATCGCAACCCAAGTAATTCGATTGTGGATGACAGCCTTTAGTAGAAGTTCCTACGCAATCCATGGTGGAGGGTACATAAGATTCGGCCTGGCCGAACTTATGGCCGTATATACTTGTTTTTTTGTAATTTAGACATTTATACTAAATATATTAAATTTTTATAATGAAACTTCGAAATGTGGGTTATTAAAGATTTACATTCAGAAACAGTGCTTGATATAAACGAAATGGCTTTTGAATAAAATACTATTATTTTTTTGCAAAAATAACAATTTTATAACAAAAAACTGTTTTTGGTATAAAAGTTTGAAATTTTGGAAGAAAATCAAAAACTCTAACAAAAGAAGAGTATAAACATACATAAATAATTTTATAATGTAGACATAAATTTATTTAGGCGTGAACCGTTTTTTACTAGCTTTTAACACCATTTTAAATGCCTTTAAAATTTATCGTGTTTCGTACTTAATTTCATTTTTACCTTTAAGGCCGTTAAAAAATGTGTGTCCATAATGCCAAAATGATAAACAAAACACTTGTCCACACATACATAAAATTCTCCTCTCAAGGCGAAAACACATGCTGTTTTTTCAAATCTCTATGCTCTTGGTTCCGAATGTCTATTCTCTTTACTCCGAATACTCATTCTAATATTCAAATTAAATAATATTTAGACTTAAGCATATCAAATTTTTGGCCTTATCATAAAGCAGTTTTCCGAAACAACATACAACCGTTTCACAGAAATTGTAAACATATATATATATATATGTTTACTTGAAATTTGTAAATTTATATATGTTTGCATTCACACATATTGTTTTTATGAAACATTCATGCCCCAAACATAATATATTTTAACATATTAACATATGTGTCCCAAACATTTAGTGTTAGTATAGGAACATTACATGTTGGCACTTAAATATATTGTGTTTAAAAATTGTGCCCGAAACTCATTTTGTTTATATCGGAACATATGAAAAACATATTTTTCTAACAGTGTAGATTATTTTTGCGCTGACAGTTTGTTCGACCCACCCCATTGTATCTATTGAAGGGAGACAATCCTTTATGAGTGTGCGTGTGTGTCGGTGTGTGTTTTGTATGCTCAAAGGGAAAGTGTCTCCGAAAATCCATTTATGAACAAAAATCAAAGGCAGATAATTACGAGGTATAAGTTAACCTGATTACAGGTGAATGGAGGGGATTCAGTCAGATTGGCTGGAATTGGAAACAAATGACTATGAGAGTGCGAAAAGTGATAAAAATTTGAACATTGTTTTAATGGTTAGACAAAGTAGAAATAAAAAGGGGAAATGCATAGAGTGTAGGCTACACATTATGCCGACAATTTGAATAGATCTTGCTTATCATTAAAGAGATTGTGAAAATAGTTTTGATAATATTTGTGGTATAATATAAAAAATTAGATATTAATAACTACATGCAAAACAATTTATCGATAGTTTAGTGAAGGAAACAGTAAACGTAGGCTTATACTATTCCTTAATATTTTTGTATTTTTTAATATTTTTGTATTTTGTTTCTTAGAAATAGGCTAAGGATTTTAGCCATATTTATTACACCAATGAAAATGCAAATTTTCAGCGACGGACCTTTAGCAGGACTGGTACCGGTGCCCGGTGTTCCAGTTTGTCGCAATTATTACATTTGTATATAATTATCGATTTCTATATTGTTGGTAATGTTAAAATCTTGGCCCTATGAAAATGGGCACCAAGAAAATGAACTTCAAATCCAAAATGAATTAGGACACCAAAAATTATATGACAAATCAGAACTACAATGGATTTGTCATAGCAGGGTTAGCCTGTCGCAAACTGTGACTTTTGCGACACACGTTTACGACGTTATATCACGTATGTCGCAAAGTCGAGAATCTAGTGTAGAAAACCTAATTATGAATTAAAGACATTGTGAATATTTTTATACCCTGCTCCACACTGTGGAACAGGGTATTATAAGTTAGTGCATATGTTTGCAACACCCAGAAGGAGACGAGATAGACACATGGTGTCTTTGGCAAAAATGCTAAGGGTGGGCTCCTGAGTCGATATAGCCATGTCCGTCTGTCCGTGAACACATTTTTGTAATCAAAGTCTAGGTCGCAGTTTTAGTCCAATCAACTTCAAATTTGGCACAAGTATGTGTTTTGGCTCAGAATAGATCCCTATTGATTTTGGAAGAAATCGGTTCAGATTTAGATATAGCTCCCATATATATCTTTCGCTCGATATGGACTAATACGGTCCCAGAAGCCAGAGTTTTACCCCAATTTGGTTGAAATTTTGCAGAGGGAGTAGAATTAGCATTGTAGCCATGCGTGCCAAATTTTGTTGAAATCGCTTCAGATTTAGATATAGCTCCCATATATAGCTTTCGGCCGATTTACACTCATATGACCACAGAGGCCAATTTTTTGGTCCGATTTAGTTGAAATTTTGCACAGGGAGTAGAATTAGCATTGTAGCTATGCGTGCCAAATTTTGTTGAAATCGGTTCAGATTTAGATATATCTCCCATATATAGCTTTCGCCCGATTTACACTCATATGACCACAGAGGCCAATTTTTAACTCTGATTTAGTTGAAATTTTGCACGGGGAGTAGAATTAGCATTGTTGTAATGCGTGCCAAATTTGGTTGAAATCAGTTCAGATTTAGATATAGCTCCCATATATACGTTTTTCTGATTTCGACAAAAATACCAAAATTTTCCTTGTAAAATCGCCACTGCTTATTCGAAAAGTTGTAAAAATGACTCTTATTTTCCTAAACTTCTAATACATATATATCGAGCAATAAATCATAAATAAACTTGTTCGAAGTTTCCTTAAAATTGCTTCAGATTTAAATGTTTCTCATACTTTTTTTTACTAACATTGTGTTCCACCCTAGTGCATTAGCCGACTTAAATTTTGAGTATATAGATTTTGTAGAAGTCTATCAAATTCTGTCCAGATCGAGTGATATTTAAATGTATGTATTAGGGACAAACCTTTATATATAGTCCCCAACACATTTGACGGATGTGATATGGTATCGAATATTTAGATCTATAAAGTGGTGCAGGGTATAATAGGGTATAGACTTTCCTTACTTGTTTTTGACTCGTTAATGGTTCTATGAACATTCCTGAGAATTGAAACTTCTTCGCATATATCTTGGGAGAAATCCACCAAACAAATATTTCTATAGAAAATTTTATCAAAATTTTATTTCTATTGAAAATTTTCTCATAGTTTTATTTCCATAGAAAAATTTATCAAAATTTTATTTCTATAGAAATTTTTGTCAAAATTTTATTTCTATAGAAAATTTTGTCAAAATTTTATTTCTATTGAAATTTTATCAATATTTTATTTATATTGAAAATTTTATCAAAATTTTATTTCTATTGAAAATGTTATCAAGATGTTATTTCTATAGATAATTTTGTCGAAATTTTATTTCTATAGAAAATTTTGTGTAAATTTTTTTTCTATAGAACATTTGGTCAAAATTTTATTTCTATAGAAAATTTTGTCAAAATTTTATTTCTATGGAAAATTTTGTTAAAATTTTATTTCTATTGGATATTTTATCTAAATTTTATTTTTATTGAAAATTGTATCAAAATTTTATTTCTATTGAAAATTTTATCACAATGTTATTTCTATAGATAATTTTGTCGAAATTTTATTTCTATAGAAAATTTGGTGTAAATTTTATTTCTATAGAACATTTTGTCAAAATTTTATTTCTATAGTAAATTTTGTCAAAATTTTATTTCTATAGAAAATTTTGTCAACATTTTATTTCTATTGAAAATTTTATCAAAATTTTATTTCTATAGAAAATTTTGTCAAAATTTTATTTTTATTGAAAATTTTATCAAAATTTTATTTCTATTGAAAATTTTATCAAAATTTTATTTCTATTGAAAATTTTATCAAAATTTTATTTCTATTGAAAATTTTATCAAAATTTTATTTCTATTGAAAATTTTATCAAAATGTTATTTCTATAGATAATTTTGTCGAAATTTTATTTCTATAGAAAATTTTGTCTAAATTTGATTTCTATAGAACATTTTGTCAAATTTTTACTTTGTCTAATTTTTATTTTTATAGAACATTTTGTCAAATTTTTATTTTGTATAAATTTTGTTTCTATAGAAAATTTTGTATAAATGTTATTTTTATAGAACATTTTGTCAAATTTTTATTTCTAAATTTTATTTCTATAGAAAATTTTGTCTAAATGTTATTTTTATAGAAAATTTTACAAAAAGTTTATTTCTATAGAAAATTTTGTCTAAATTTTTTTCTATTGAAAATTTTCTCAACATTTTATTTCTATAGATAATTTTGTCAAAATTTGATTTCTATAGATAATTTTGTCAAAATTTTATTTCTATAGAAAATTGTATCAAAATTTTATTTCTATTAAAAATTTTATCAAAATTTTATTTCTATTGAAAATTTTATCAAATATTTATTTCTATAGAAATAAAATTTTGTCAAAATTTTATTTCTATAGAATTTTATCAAGAAATTATTTTTTTATTATTGAAAATTTTATCAAAAATTTAGTTCTATTCAAAATTTTCTCAACATTTTATTTCAATAGATAATTTTGTCAAAATTTTATTTCTATAGAAAATTTTGTCGAAATTTTATTTATATCGAAAATTTTGTCTAAATTTTAGTTGTATAGAAAATTTTGTCTAAATGTTTTTTATAGGAAATTTTGTCTAAGTTTTTTTCTATTGAAAATTGTCTCAAAATTTTATTTCCATAGAAAAATTTATCAAAATTTTATTGCTATAGAAAATTTCGTCAAAATGTTATTTCTATTGAAAATTTTATAAAAATTTTATTTCTATATAAGATTTTGTCAAAATTTTATTTCTATATAAAATTTTATCAAAATTTTATTTCCATAGAAAATTTTGTCAAAATTTTATTTCTATAGAAAATTTTATCAAAAATGTATTTCTACAGTAATATTTCTCAAATTTGTTGTATAGAAGCTTTTTCCAATATTTTATTTTTATATCAAATTTTTCCAAAATTTTATATCTGTAAAGATTTGATCTACCAAAACATCAAGAAATCTACCAAACTGAAAAAATTACTATTTTTTGGTAATTTTCTGCTAACTGTGGCAACCATGGTGGTAATACAAACAAAGATAATAAAAAGACAAGAGGACGAAACTGTGAAGCGAAACTGCGTAAATAGGTGGCAGTCATGAGGAAAATTTCTCTAATATCATGCAGTTTTTGGCGGCGCTTCTCTCAAATATCATACAGTTTGCGTCGGCGTTACCCTGTTCAGTTCTCTGCCGGCTTTACGAAACGTAAAGAAAATAGGATTTAAAACCTACTTTGTAGTAACAAATGTTCGTTTTAATAAATGTTTTCATTCCATTACATTTTTTGGTAGACAATTTGAAATTATAACTGCCGATGCCTTTATAAACAATTTATGAAAACAGCGCTTCGACCGACCACAACGTCGGTAATACTAAAGCTGCAGGCATTGTGCGACATCTATACGGTTGACATTTGTTGTTTTTGTAGAAGAGAAATTTTCGTCCTCTTGTGTTATTATTCTCTCTGATACAAATTTATTTTAAAGTAATATACGTTGCATTTTCATACATTTTAAGATAATGAAGCACATAGAACCATTTTTGTTTTGTAAATTTTGTTTAAATTTAACGAAAAATATTGTAGGTGGAAATTCTAGAGAAAATTGTTTGGGAATGTAGGGGAAAGTAGGGAACTTTTTTTTGTCCTTATAGGGTAAACCGAAAATTTTCCCTGACAACACTGCTATAGACACCATGAAAATTTGCCCCAAAACCTATATGAAGTGGGTTCCATGCATGGAAAACAACAACACAATTTTTTTTTGTTGTTTGGGGAGTAACTTCGTTTTATTTTTGGAGCCCATTTGCATTATGAAAAAAAAAACAATATTTCAAATTAAATTTCACCCAAATATCCTTTTGGAACGGACCTGATGGGTTAGGGTTCAATTCCTGCTTCGACCGAACACCAAAAGTTTTTCAGCGGTGGAATATCCTATCACAGTAATGCTGGTGACATTTCTGATGGTTAGGTTAGGTTATGTGGCAGCCCGATGTATCAGGCTCACTTAGACTATTCAGTCCATTGTGATACCACAGTGGTGAACCTCTCTCTTATCATTGAGTGCTGCCCGATTCCATGTTAAGCTCAATGACAAGGGACCTCCTTTTTATAGCCGAGTCCGAACGGCGTTCCACATTCCAGTGAAACCACTTAGAGAAGCTTTGAAACCCGCTGCAAAAGTTTTTGGTGTTCGGTCGTAGCAGGAATCGAACCCACGACCTTGTGTATGCAAGGCGGGCATGCTAACCATTGCACCACGGTGGCTCCCTGAGGGTTACAAAGCTTATCTAAGTGGTTTCACTTTAATGTGGAACGCCGTTCGGACTCGGCTATAAAAAGGAGGTCCCTTCACCCAGAGAAGGAATATGATCATCTCAAATATGTTTCAAGAGCAAAATGTTATTTTTGGATGGTGACCATGTAACATGTTTGTCGCAAAAAACATGCTTTCCGAAAACAGATTTCGGAGAAAATAACATGGTTGCAGTGAACATGTTACATGGTCACCATCCAAAAATAACATTTTGCTCTAGAAACATGTTTGAGGTGATCATATTCCTACTCTGCGTGTTGTCATTGAGCTTAACATAGAATCGGGCAGCACTCAGTGATAAGAGAGAAGTTTACCAATGTGGTATCACAATGGACTGAATAGTCTAAGTGAGTCTGATACATCGGGCTGCCACCTAACCTATAGGTTAGGTTATGGGGTTAATTTTCACACAGTCGTTTGTGTGTGCTTGGGTGTCGATTTTCAGGCTTCAATTACATTTTCTTCGGTCCCATTTTAATGGGGCTCATATTCGTTATGAAGAGTCTGCACCCTTTTGGGGCATATTTTCATACAGCCTAAAATCTTATTGAAACTACACATTTACTGAAATAATATTATCAGAATCTATTGTCAACATTTTTCCAAAAGTTGTTCATTTCTGGTGCGATTCGGTTGTCCTAAGAGTTGAATGAAATGGATTCCTGGCATGAGTCCATGTCGTATCTTAAAGTGTCAATTTACCCTGTCAATGACAAACCAATGTTAAAGTGATCGGTTCGAAACCAGAAAAACAACCATTTATCTGTTTCAAAATTTCGAAATGCTTAAATAAATTAATTAAATGATAATTTGAATGTAAACAATCGATTTATAGGCTAACGGAATTCTGGGTTTCTGAAAATATAAATTATTACCATAAGATTTAATATGGTAACTCTGCTAGAGTTGTGCTAACGGTCATAGCAGCACATGTCATAAGACAAGTGAGGCCTATTCGGAAACCACACATATTCATATACTCTCTCTCTCTCTTTCTCAGTCATTGAAAAAATGCCTCTCACACAAATGTCGGTCATTGCATTGCCGAAATGTCAAAACCATTGTTAGTATCAGTGTAGATTTAAAGGAGAAAACAACTAAAAAAATGAACCAGGAAAAATTAGAAAAATAAATGCAATCCAAGATAAAGTTTACTTTTTTTATGAATGAAAATAAAATAAGCTAAGTTTATGAAATTGAAAGAAATAAATCAATGTTTCAATGGTGTAAAATTTCCATAATAAATCAATGATTAAAATTTCAAAATGTCTACGAGGACAAACAGTATAGTTATGCCAATTGATAGGATTCCACAACTTTAGTCGGTCATCGTAAGAAGAAGACATAAGGCACACATTCATATATTATATATGTGAGGACATTTTTTGTGTCAATGTAATAAATGTCATGACGCTGAAGAAAATCAAGTGTCTGAGAATGTAAAGCAATTGAGTGCTTGTGTGTGTGTGTGTGTGTGTCCGAGGAATAATAACTCCAATACTGTGATAAAGGCTAAATAAAAATTCCAAAGAATAATAAAATGAAAAAAATGTAACGAAAATTGGAAAACCCAAAAAACAATTTCTTTAACTAAACTCTAAAACTTCGGGTATCAAGAGGAGATCCCCTCCCCCCCAAAAAAGCAATTGAATGTAAATAGAGAAAGGAGAAATAAAACCCCCGCCCCCCCAAAATTAACTAACTTTGTGCTTTAGTTTTAAACGAATAACACCAATTTTAGTAGTTCGTATCTTATAGTACATACATATAGAATAAATATATACATGCCCGCATACCTATACATATATATATACATATAGCATAAATATTTAGTGAAAATTAACCGAAAAAAAATAAACAAAATTTTAGTGGAAAATATTAAAACGACGATACGGAAAGATAACTGAATAAACATAACGAATATTCATTTAGGGAATTTATTTTAAAATAAGCCAAGAAGCAAAATATTTTCGTTTTTGTGATAATAGAAAAAATGTTATAAACAACTTCTACGTGTCTGGAGCATACAAAATCCATATTCATCCATAGACAATTTCTTCAGTGAATGTGAAATGTCAAAAGTAGCCAAATATATAAGCATACACACATGCATATAGAACAAACTTCCTCTTTTAAACCGACTAAACTTCAACGAAACTATTGACGAATATCCTATAAACAATAAACACAAAGGCACAAACACTCTACAACTCTGGGACTCTCACTCTCTCTCCACATACTCTCTCTCCCTCAAATAATACGAAGACATCTTTCGTATTTATTTAATGCAAAAAAACATACGGGAAAGGATAAACTAAAGTCAAAATAAGATATTCGTATATATATATATAAAAAAAAAAAACGAACAAGCAAAGCAGAAATTTAATAAAACAGAAAAGTACTGCCAAAACAAAAAGAAAATTAAACCAAAAAAAATGTGTGTCAAATATTAGCTTGACTTCATTCGCTTACAATGTTTTAGCGTAACTCTCTTACTCTTGAACTCACAGAAAAATTCATTCAAACTCTCTTGTGCTCTTGGCCACCCCTTCGGCCATACAATAACAAACAGTGAAAAACAAAATCTATGTCAACTATTCACATCACATGTTTTGAGAAAAGGTAAACAAACCAAGAAAGCTCTCTCAAAAGTATCACTGAGAAATGAAAACGAGAATATTGACATTTGAATGAAAATAACCCTTAATCTAAAACAAATCTGCATATTTCAATAATAATAAAAACAATAATTTCAATGCTCAACAATATCCAATAATTTCAATAAAACTAAAACACCACCAACACCAACAACAAATAAATATAAAAGAAACAAGTTCCAAGGACCAATAACCATTAACGAACCCAACTATAAACCGAGTGAGAATTTAACATTGATAACTATGTAATAAAAAAAAAAAACAAAAACAAACAAACAACCATAATTTAGAAGAAAAACTAATTTAATTCGAAAGTTCAATTAATATTAATAAATACTAATAACAAAAAAATAGCCGTATTTAGAACAATAATGATTTAATATGAATTAGACCTAAAATACGAGAACAAAACAAAAAACGAAGAAGACATAACGCCAACGTGTTTACGAATATACCAAACAAATGAAATATGTGTAAAAAAAGCTTTTGCTAACGGTATGTTATGAATGAAGAAGTCCTGCTACTTGGCGAGTATTTTTTTATAGAGTTGCCAGATAAAACACAAATATACAAAGAAGACTATAATAAAATGGAAATGGACAAATGGCTTTTATAGAAACAAATTTTTAAAAACATTTCTATAGAAATAAAATTTTGACAACATTTTTTATAGAAACAAAATGTTGACAAAATTTTCAATAGAAATAAAATGTTGACAAAATTCTCTATAGAATTAAAATTTTGACAAAATTTTCTATAAAAATAAAATTTTGACATGATTTTGTATCAAATAAAATTTTGACACAAGTTTCTATAGAAATAAAATTTTTTATATTTTGACAAAATTTTCTATAAAAATAAAATTTTTACTAAATTTTCTATAAAAATTAAATTTTGGCAAAATTTTGTACAGAAATAAAATGTTTTTCATTCACACTTGTAGTTTAGTAAATGCATGGTTTTAAGCTGAAATCAAAAACAACAGAAATAAAATTTTCTAAAGAAATAAAATTTTTACAACATTTGCTAAAGAAATAAAATTTTGACAACAATTTTAATAAAGAAATAAAATTTTGACACAATTTTCTATAGAAAAAATTTTTTTCATTCGTTTTGTTTTGTTATTGTTGGTTTTTTTCTTTAATCATTGTTGTGTACAAGTGTAGCTTAAGCAACAGAGGAAAAGAATGTTTGTCAAATTTATTTGGACAAAGCCCTATAGACTGCAAGATGGTTAGATGGACGCACGTTTCGGAATTACCACATTCCTCATCAGCATCCTCTACTTGCAGCAAAACTATCAACCAATTATCAGAATAAATTCAGGCAGTTCACTAAACCCAAAAGTGAACCACACTTGAACTTAACCCTTTTTTCGGAAGGTTCAAGTGTAGCTCACTTTTGGGTTTAGTGAACTGCCTGAATTTATTCTGATAATTGGTTGATAGTTTTGCTGCAAGTAGAGGATGCTGATGAGGAATGTGGTAATTCCGAAACGTGCGATATCTAACCATCTTGCAGTCTATAGGGCTTTGCCCAAATAAATTTGACAAACATTATTTTCCTCTGTTGGATAAGCTACACTTGTAGTTTAGTCAATGCATGGCTTTAAACTGAAATCAAAAACAACAGAAATAAAATTTTCTAAAGAAATAAAATTTTGACACAATTTTCTATAGAAATAAAATTTTGACAAATTTTTCTAAAGAAATGAAATTTTGACAAATTTTTCTAAAGAAATAAAATTTTGACACAATTTTCTATAGAAATAAAATTTTGACAAAAATTTTTATAGAAATGAAATTTTGACAAAATTGTCTGTAGAAATAAAATTTTAACTAAATTTTCTAAAGAACTAAAATTTTGACAAAATTTTCTATAGAAATAAAATGTTGACAAAATGTTTGCCAGGGAAATAAATTTTGTCAAAATTTTATATAAAAATAGAAAATAGAAATAAAACTATGACAAAATTTTCTATTGAAATAAAATTTTGACAAAATTTTCTATAGAAATAGAATTTTGACAAAATTTTTTATAGAAATACAATTTTGACAAAATTTTCTCAAGAAATAAAACGTTGATAAAATTTTCTATAGAAATATAATTTTGACAAAAATTTCTATAGAAATAAAGTCTAAAAAAATTTCTATAGAAATAAAATTTTGACAAAATTTTCTTTAGAAATAAAATTTTGACAAGATGTTTGATAAAAAAATAAATTTTGCCAAAATTTTCTATAAAAATAGAAATAAAACTGTGACAACATTTTCTATGGAAATAAAATTTTGACAATATTATTTATAGAAATAAAATTTTCTATAGAAATAAAATTTTGACAAAATTTTCTATAGAAATAAAATTTCCCAATTGAAATAAAATTTCCAAATTGAGGTCTGTATGATTAATTTTTGTTTATTCAATATTTCGTCTTTTCATTGAAAGACTTAATCGGGAAAATTTTTCTGCGTATACACTCAAAAGAAGTGAACTCTCTTTTTCACTAAAGCCAATTTAACTTTATTTTAGTTCATGGAATTATTGTGTTTAGAGAAAGTTTTCTTTACTCTAATAATTTTTTGTGTACGTTAGTTAAATTAACTAAAGCCGAGGAAAAAAATATACTCCAATGAAGCATAAAGATGAACTAAATTCGTGTCTTCCACAAAATAGTTCAAAATTTCTTTAAATTTGTAAATTTTACCAAAAATGCGTCCATCATGAACTTCGTATGTCACTAAAGACATATTCAAAATTTTCTAAAATTAACCGAAAGTTTTCTTCCTGGTGGGTTCATTGTTTTTTCAGTGTAGAAAAGAAAATATATACACAATACATTTAAATATGTATAAATTGCATGTTACATTGAAAACACTCACACTGTAGAGTAAATAGCTAACGACGGTGTCAGTTGCATTACTAACGCTTACTCTGCTGCGCTTTGCTTTTTTTAATGAGATTTCAGTATTTTTTGCGCCAAATTGTCAGTGTGTGTCTTATAGTTTATTCGCTTCTGTGTTGGTGTATTGAGAATGTGCAACATCTCCAGTGTTATTCTCTTGTTGTAATTACTCACACACTGTAACACACGCGCTCTCTCCAAATCTGGGTGATGCTGTTTTTTGCATAGGTCTCTGCAAACGGTGTTTCAGATCTGATTTGTGACCTGATAATCGAGTTTTTAATTTATTTTTTGTATTGACAAGGGTACTCCTTTTTATAGGCAAGGTGAAAGCCCTTAGATAAGCTTTGAATTACTCGAAAATATTACTAGGGGGATACTGAGAGGGGATAAACCATCGCTGAAAGGCGGGCATGATAGCCATTGCACCACGTTAGGTTCGATATTTCTCATGTTTTAAATCCGGCAAGGAAAGACTATGAATCCAAATGTGTTTTTTTTGGGAGCCACCGTGTTGCAATGGTTAGCATGCCTGCCTTACATACACAAGGTCGTGTGTTCGATTCCTGCTTCGACCGAACACCAAAAAGTTTTTCAGCGGTGAATTATCCCACCTCAGTAATGCTGGTAACATTTCTGAGGGTTTCAAAACTTCTCTAAGTGGTTTCACTGCAATGTGGAACGCCGTTCGGACTCGGCTATAAAAAGGAGGTCCCTTGTCATTGAGCTTAACATAGGTTAGGTTAGGTTATGTGGCAGCCCGATGTATCAGGCTCACTTAGACTATTCAGTCCATTGTGATACCACAGTAGTGAACTTCTCTCTTAGCTTAACATAGAATCGGGCAGCACTCAGTGTTAAGAGAGAAGTTCACCAATGTGGTATCACAATGGACTGAATAGTCTAAGTGAGCCTGATCGGGCTGCCACCTAACCTAACCTAACCTAAATGTGTTTTTTGCAAAAATAGTGGTTGTATCTTAAAAGATACAGAGAAGAGATATTTTTACACTTCACAGAGTTTTTAAATATTTGTAGATTTTTGAATTTGCCGGGTAAAATATGATTTTCAATTTTGGTTTCAGATTATACAGAAGTACTAAAGATTTTCCTGAAAATATAGACGGATCACCTGGTATGACTTCTTGGGCTTCTAGACCACGGTTGCCACAGTTGGTAGAATTCTACTAAAAATGATCGTTTTTTTACTGTGTGGTAGATTGGTAGAATTCTTTATGTCTTGGTAGATTTTACAAAATATTCCACACCAAATAAGAGGTACAAAATTTTCTATGGAAATAAAATTTTGACAAAATTTTCTATAGGGATAAAATTTTGACAAAATTTTCTATGGAAATAAAATTTTGACAAAATTTTCTATAGAAATAAAATTTTGTCTAATTTTTTTTTATAGAATTAAAATTTTAACAAAATTTTCTATAGTTCTAAAATTTTGACAAAATGTTTGATAGAAATAAAATTTTATCTAAATGTTTTTTTTTATAGAATTAAAATTTTGACAAAATTTTCTATAGAAAAAAAATGTTGACAAAATTTTCTATAGAAAAAAAATTTTGACAAAATTTTCTATAGAAAAAATTTTGACAAAATGTTCTATTGAAATAATGCTTTGTCAAAAATTCTATAGAAAAACATTTTGACAAAATTTTCTATAGAGATAAAATTTTGACCAAATTTTCTATTGACATAAAGTTTTGTCAAAAATTTCTATAGAAATAGAATTTTGACAAAATTTTTTATAGAAATAAATTTTTTGGCAAAATTTTCTATAGAAATAAAATTTTGGCAAAATTTTCTATAGGAATAAATTTTTACAAAAATTTCTATAGAAATAAGATTTTGATGAAATATTCTATAGAAATAAAATTTTGACAACATTTTCTATAGAAATAAAATATTGATAACATTTTTATGGAAATTAATTTCCATGTTTCAAACATTGAGAATGTGTTGAAACCAATTTGCAAGTCCAGTTTTATAACAGGTTGGCTGATAAGTCCCCGGTCTAACGAAGAAAAACATATTTTTTTGTCAAAATTCGTTTTTATTATTCAACATAGTTCCCTTCAAGAGCGATACAACGATTATAACGACCATCCAATTTTTTGATACCGTTTCGGTAGTACTCCTTCGGTTTTGCCTCAAAATAGGCCTCAGTTTCGGTGATCACCTCCTCATTGCAGCCAAATTTTTTTCCTGCGAGCATCCTTTTGATGTCTGAGGACAAGAAAAGTCGCTGGGGGCCAGATCTGGAGAATACGGTGGGTGAGGAAGCAATTCCAAGCCCAATTCATGAATTTTTGCCATCGTTCTCAATGACTTGTGGCATGGTGCGTTGTCTTGGTGGAACAACACTTTTTTCTTCTTCATATGGGGCCGTTTTGCCGCGATTTCGACCTTCAAACGCTCCAATAATGCCATATAATAGTCACTGTTAATGGTTTTTCCCTTCTCAAGATAATCGATAAAAATTATTCCATGCGCATCCCAAAAAACAGAGGCCATTACTTTGCCAGCGGACTTTTGAGTCTTTCCACGCTTCGGAGACGGTTCACCGGTCGCTGTCCACCCAGCCGACTGTCGATTGGACTCAGGAGTGTAGTGATGGAGCCATGTTTCATCCATTGTCACATATCGACGGAAAAACTCGGGTGTATTACGAGTTAACAGCTGCCAACACCGATCAGAATCATCAACACGTTGTTGTTTTTGGTCAAATGTGAGCTCGCGCGGCAACCATTTTGCACAGAGCTTCCGAATATCCAAATATTGATGAATGATATGACCAACACGTTCCTTTGATATCTTTAAGGTCCCTGCTATCTCGATCAACTTCATTTTACGGTCATTCAAAATCATTTTGTGGATTTTTTTGATGTTTTCGTCGGTAATCACCTCTTTCGGGCGTCCACTGCGTTCACCGTCTTCCGTGCTCATTTCACCACCCTTGAATTTTGCATACCAATCAATTATTGTTGATTTCCCTGGGCCAGAGTCCGGAAACTCATTATCTAGCCAAGTTTTTGCTTCCACCGTATGTTTTCCCTTCAGAAAACAGTATTTTATCAAAACACGAAATTCCTTTTTTTCCATTTTTTTTTCACAATAACAAAAGTTACTTCACAAAAGACGCTCTATCTCACAAACTAATTGACTTACAGACACGAATCATTTGAAGGTTGGTACTATATATGTTAAAAATAATATGCATTTAATGCTAGCGACGCCATCTATGTGTCAGACCGGGGACTTATCAGCCAACCTGTTATATGTTAGGGATGGGGCTCATCCTCATATGAAACATGCTCATACTTGCGTTTATTGTATTTGAATTTTATTGTATATCTGGCCACTCTAACTAATGAGAAAGCAGAGAGTAGGAAATACGAAAGGTGTATTTCCTACACTCTGGAGAAAGCTTTGACAATATCTAATGTTATTGTGATTGTGATTGTTTTTATTTTATTTGTTTTCTTTGTAGCAATTTCATAAAACTAAAAGTTTTTTGTATATGCTGAAAGCTTAATGGAACGCCAACCAAAACAAGCCAAGGACCAAAACCGGAAATGGATGCTGACAGAATATAACACTAGAATATACAAACCGAAAGCTTTAGTTATACAATTACTCTCTGCAAAAAATTTCAAAAAAGCTCTCTACAATTTATAGTAAACAACAAGTAATGATATAATAAAAATTCTAAGTCTATCTCTAAAAAAGAAATTGTAGACATAAACCCAACCCTCTACAAAATTCGATGTTTAAAAAAAAAAGTTCTCGATTTCCCACCATTTACTTAAGAACGAAAACCATTAAAAAAATCTAACTCTAGCCTAAGAAAACATATCTGCAAATTTAATTTAATTGAAATAAAACCTAAGAAAGTTAAAGCAAGAGAAATTTAAAATACCTAAAACAATCAATTCCAACTTCTAAAGTTTAACAAACACCAATATATTCCCACATATTAAACAAAAAAAAAAAAACTAAACAGCTATAAAAGGAAACTGACATCAATTGAAATATAAGCAAATACCAAACAAGTAACTATCAAAGACTAAACCAAAAACCTAATCAAAGAAACCAAAAAAAAAAAACATGGCACAAATACCTGATGATGCCAGCAGTATGAGCGATGATGTATTCGAAGATCCTGAGACCACACAGAGACGTGTCGAGGAAGCTCGACGCCGTAAACAGGAAGAGGAACATAGTTTAACACGTGGCTCTGGTTATTATGGAGATGGCGCTTTAGCTTCATCCGAATATTGTAGGTCGCAGGCGAGTACAACACAGGCCACAGGCTATCCAGGCTATAGACCACCACGGGAGGCTTTGCAATTATATGCCTTGGAGGATGCCGGCTATACAATAGAAGACTATGATGATGATTGGCGTTCGTATCATTATGATGAAGTGGGCATGTATCAGCCGCCAGTACATCATCAGCCACCTTTCGATGATACAGTGAATCATAAGGTAAGAATTGTAAAAAAGGGAGCAAAATTTTATTTTTACGGAAATTTTGTCAAAATTTTGTTTCTATAGAAAATTTTCTGAAAATTTTATTTCTATAGAAAATTTTGTGGAAATTTTATTTCTATAGAAAATTTTACAAAAATTTGACTACTATAGAAAATTTTACCAAAATTTTATTTCTATAGAAATATTTTGGAAAATTTTATTTCTATAGAAAATTTTTGGAAAATTTTATTTCTATAGAAAATTTTTTGAAAATTTTATTTCTATAGAACATTTTGTCAAAATTTTATTTCTATAGAAATTTTTTTGCAAATTTTATTTCTATCGAAAATTTTTGGAAAATTTTATTTCTATAGAAATTTTTTTGAAAATTTTATTTCTATACACAAATTTTTATTCTATGGGAGATTTTGTTCAATTTTTATTCTATGGAAATTTGGTCAACATTTTATTTCTATGGAAATTTCGTCAAACTTTTATTTCTATGGAAGTTTTATTCCTATAGAAAATTTTACCAAAATTTTATTTCTATAGAAAATTTTACCAAAGTTTTATTTCTATAGAAAATTTTGTCAAAATTTTTGTTTCTTTAGAACTCTTTGTCAAAATTTTATTTCTATAGATTTTTTTTTTTGAAAATATTATTTTTATACAAAATTTTGTGCAATTTTTATTCTATGGGAAATTTTGTGCAATTTTTATTCCATGGAAATTTGGTCAAAATTTTATTTCTATGGAAATTTTGCCAAAATTTTATTTCTATAGAAAGTGTTGCCAACATTTTATTACTATGGAAATTTTGCCAAAATTTTATTTCTATAGAAAATTTTGTCAAAATTTTATTTCTGTAGAAAATTTTGTTTCTATAGAAAATTTTCTGAAAATTTTATTTCTATAGAAATTTTTGTGGAAATTTTATTTCTATAGAAAATTTTACCAACATTTTATTTTTATAGAAAATTTTACCAAAGTTTTATTTCTATAGAAAATTTTGTCAAAATTTTTTTTCTTTAGAACTTTTTGTCAAAATTTTATTTCTATAGAATTTTTTTTTTGAAAATTTTATTTCTATACAAAATTGTGTGCAATTTTTATTCTATGGAAATTTGGTCAACATTTTATTTCTATGGAAATTTTGTCAAACTTTTATTTCTATGGAAGTTTTATTCCTATAGAAAATTTTGTAAAATTTTATTTCTATAGAAAATTTTGTCAAAATTTTATTTCTATAGAAAATTTTTTGAAAATTTTATTTCTATAGAAAATTTTTTGAAAATTTTATTTCTATACAAAATTTTGTGCAGTTTTTATTCTATGGGAAGTTTTCTTCAATTTTTATTCTATGGAAATTTGGTCAACATTTTATTTCTATGGAAATTTTGTCAAACTTTTATTTCTATGGAAGTTTTTTTTTTGTGAAATTTTATTTCTATAGAAAATTTTGTGCAATTTTATTTCTATAGAAAATTTTACCAAAGTTTTATTTCTATAGAAAATTTTGTCAAAAATGTTTTTCTATAGAACTTTTTGTTAAAATTTTATTACTATAGAATTTTTTTTTTTGAAAATTTTATTTCTATACAAAATTTTGTCCAATTTTTATTCTATGGAAAATTTTGTGCAATTTTTATTCTATGGAAATTTTGTCAAAATTTTATTTCTATAGAAAATTTTGTCTAAATTGTATTTCTGTAGAAAATTTTGTCAAAATATTATTTCTATAGAAAGTTTTTGGAAAATTTTATTTCTATAGAAAATTTTTTGAAAATTTTATTTCTATAGAAAATTTCTTGAAGATTTTTTTCTATAGAAAATTTTGTCCAATTTTTATTCTATGGGAAATATTGTTTAATTTTTACTCTATGGAAATTTGGTCAACATTTTATTTCTATGGAAATTTTGTCAAACTTTTATTTCTATGGAAGTTTTATTCCTATAGAAAATTTTGTGAAATTTTATTTCTATAGAAAATTTTACCAAAGTTTTATTTCTATAGAAAATTTTGTCAAAAATGTTTTTCTATAGAACTTTTTGTTAAAATTTTATTACTATAGAATTTTTTTTTGAAAATTTTATTTCTATACAAAATTTTGTCCAATTTTTATTCTATGGGAAATATTGTTCAATTTTTATTCTATGGAAATTTGGTCAACATTTTATTTCTATGGAAATTTTGTCAAACTTTTATTTCTATAGAAAATGTTGCCAACATTTTATTTCTATTGGAATTTTGTCAAAATTTTATTTCTATAGAAAATTTTGTCAAAATTTTGTTTCTATCGAAAATTTTCTGAAAATTTTATTTCTATAGAAAATTTTGTGGAAATTTTACTTCTATAGAAAACTTTACCAACATTTAATTTCTGTAGAAAATTTTACCAAAGTTTTATTTCTATAGAAAATATTGTCAAACTTTTATTTCTATAGAAAATTTTGTCAAATTTTAATTTTTATAGAAAATTTTGTCAAAATTTAATTTTTATAGAACATTTTGTCAAAATTTTATTTCTGTACAAAATTTTTTGAAAATTTTATTTATATAGAAAATTTTGTGAAAAATTTTATTTCTTTTTTTTTTTGTCAAACATTTTATTTCTATACAAAATTTTGTGCAGTTTTTATTCTATGGGAAATTTTTTTCAATTTTTATTCTATGGAAATTTAGTCAGCATTTTATTTCTATGTGCATTTTGTCAAACTTTTATTTCTATGGAAGTTTTTTTTGTGAAATTTTATTTCAATAGAAAAATTTGTGAAATTTTAGTGGTATAGAAAATTTAGTGGAAATTTTATTTCTATGGACAATTTTACAAAAATTTTACTTCAATAGAAAATTTTACCAAAATTTTATTTCTATAGAAAATTTTACCAAAGTTTTATTTCTATAGAAAATTTTACCAAAGTTTTATTTCTATAGAAAATATTGTCAACATTTTATTTCTATAGAAAATTTTGTCAAGATTTTATTTCTATAGAACATTTTGTCAAAATTTTATTTCTGTAGAAAATTTTATTTCTATACAAAATTTTGTACAGTTTTTATTCTATGGGAAATTTTCTTCAATGTTTATTCTATAGAAATTTGGTGAACATTTTATTTCTATGGAAATTTTGTCAAACTTTTATTTCTATCGAAGTTTTTTTTTTGAAATTTTATTTCTATAGAAAATTTTACCAAAGTTTTATTTCTATAGAAAATTTTGTCAAAATTTTTTTCTTTAGAACTTTTTGTCAAAATTTTATTTCTATAGAAATTTTTTTTGAAAATTTTATTTCGATACAAAATTTTGTGCAATTTTTATTCTATGGGAAATTTTGTTCAATTTTTATTCTATGGAAATTTGGTCAAAATTTTATTTCTATGGAAATTTTGTCAAACTTTTATTTCTATGGAAGTTTTATTCCTATAGAAAATTTTGTAAAATTTTATTCCTATAGAAAATTTTGTCAAAATTTTATTTCTGTAGAAAATTTTTTGAAAATTTTATTTCTATAGAAAATTTTTTGAAAATTTTATTTCTATAGAAAATTTTGTGAAAAATTTTATTCCTATACCAAATTTTGTGCAGTTTTTATTCTATGGGATTTTTTTTTTTCAATTTTTATACCATGGAAATTTAGTCAACATTTTATTTCTATGGAAATTTTGTCACACTTTTATTTCTATGGAAGTTTTTTTTTTGTGAAATTTTATTTCTATAGAAAATTTTGTGAAATTTTAATTCTATAGGAAATTTTACCAAAGTTTTATTTCTATAGAAAATTTTGTCAAAATTTTTTTTCTATAGGTTTTTGTTAAAATTTTATTTCTATAGATTTTTTTTGGAAATTTTATTTCTATACAAAATGTTGTGCTATTTTTATTCTATGGTCAACATTTTATTATTTATTATTTTATTTCATTTATTTGTTTATTAAACTTATAGTAAATATAAGAATAATAGAGAAAAATCTAGCATTAGCTACTTAGGCTATCAGCTAACAAAATTTTATTTTTTTGAGAATTTGGTCAAAATTTTATTTCTATAGAAAATGTTGTTACAAATTTTATTTCTATGGAAATTTTGTCTAAATTTTATTTCTATAGAAAATTTTGTCAAAATTTTATTTCTGTAGAAAATTTTGTCAAAATTTTTTTCTATAGAAAATGTTGTAAAAATTTTATTTCTATGGAAATTTTGTCAAAATTTTATTTCTATGGAAATTTTGTCAAAATTTTATTTCTATAGAAAATTTTGTCAAAATTTTATTTCTATAGAAAATTTTTTGAAAAATTTATTTCTATAGAAAATTTTTTGAAAATTTTATTTCTATAGAAAATTTTGTCAAAAATTTTATTTCTGTAAAAAATTTTGTCAAAATTTAATTTTTATAGAAAATTTTGTCAAAATTTAATTTTTATAGAAAATTTTGTCAAAATTAAATTTTGTCAAAATTTAATTTCTGTAGAAATTTTTCTCAGATATTATTTCTATAGAAAATTTTGTGAAATTTTTATTGCTGTAGAAAATTTTGCCGAAATTTAATTTTTATAGAAAATTTTGTCAAAATTTTTCTTTCTATAGAAAAGTTTGGCAAAATTGTATCTCTATAGAAAATTTTGGCAAAATTTTATGTCTGTAGAAAATGTCAGAATTTTGGTTTTATAGAAAATTCTCTCAAAATTTTTTTTATAGAAAATTTTGCAAAATTTTATTTCTATAGAAAATGTTGGCAAAATTTTATTTCTATAGAAAATTTTTTCAAAATTTTAATTCTTAGAATAAAAATCGATTTTTTTGCCTCTTTCGAAGATTTGTGCGATAGGCACCTAATGTTGGTCACACATCATTATCCATGTCATTGTATTTGTAGATTAGTTATTGTAAACAAAACCAAAAAATTGACATTTCGATCATTTGCCTTTTTGAAAATTTGAAAAGTCGTTAATCAAAAGGTGACCTTTGGACTTTTGTAAAATTTGGAAATATCGTCTGATCGACTTTTTGAAGAATTGAAAAATGTCGTCTGATATTTTTTTTTTTTGAAAATTTTTAAAAATCCACAAAAATACGCGTACAACGGTTGCCTTTTAAATTTCGGGATTAACGAACAAATATATTATTCATAGAAAATGGCTTTACTATTTTTCCAAATATTCTCTTTAAGATTTAAACCTAGCGGTCTTTTGTCATAGTCGTAAAATTTTCAATTGCTTAAGAACAAAGTTATAATTTTTTATTTATTAATTTTGTGAGCTATAGAAAAGAATTTATAAATAAAGATTCATTCCTTCATTCATAGTGGTATACATTCAGTTGGTATCAGCAATAACATTTTCTTAACAGCCAGTATTTTGATTTTTGGTAATAGGGTTTTTTTTAATTGAAATCACTATGTCACAATGTTTGGAAAAGTTTTACTAATTATCTTCCTTTGTATGGTTTCCTTTATTCCATTTACAGACTATATTATTGGGCGATTCTGGAGTGGGAAAGACATCATTCCTTGTTAAATATAATACAGGAGAATTTCGATTGGGTTCCTTTTCTGCCACAGTGGGTATAGCGTTAACGGTAAGTCTCAAAATTTTCCTATTTATTCGGGTGTGGATTTAAAGTAACTCTGATGTAAGATAAAATATACAACGTGTATGTAGCAATATTTTTTTTTAATTTGGCTTTGAAAGTTAATAATAGCTTAAGATTTTTTCAAACAAATATGTGCCAAAAATTTCACAAGGTAAACATAAAAGGTAAGTAATAAAATGTGATTATACTTGTATCTATAGAATATATAAATTTTGTGTGTAGTTTTAGTAAAAAAAATATTTATTGTATATTGTGACGTATAATTCATATTAATTTCTTTAAGATCTAATATAATTGTCATTTTTGCAAACTCAAGAATTGTTTCCAAGGAGATAAAAATACAGTCTTTTTTAATAACTAATGCTATCTCAGAGGATGCTAAGCACTTTTATGTGTGCAGTGCTTACAGTAAAAAAATGAACCTTTCCTGAAACTTTTTTAGCTTGTTTTCATAGAAATTGTTTTTCTTAGCAATTTGGTGACATATATTATGTGTTAAAATGTTTTTGTCATCATAAATAGAATAAGGGATATATTCACTTTATTATTCCTTTTGTAATGCATAGAACTATTAGGCTGATCGCTGTGTTATTCAAGATCAAATCATTGCCATGCTCCTATCGGTTTGTTGAAATCTCTGAAACTTCTGTATGAAAACATTGCAGGATAATTTCTTCCATTCTTTGCTCTATTTTATTAGTTCATCCATTGTATGAAATTGAATTTTAAGCGTAATAATATTTAAATTTAAGCATATTACAGTTTAGGAGTCGTAATTTCCAGAGCCTTATAGGTGATTGGCTAAGAGAAAGAAATTCGTTATCAGTAAATTAGAAATTGAATCGTTGAGGACAAAACTAAATGGGAGAGAAAGGGAGCTACGTAACGTCTGTTATAATATAGGGTGTCTGATACGTATTGCAACCAATATCAACTCGTCATTCAAGTGACACTTAACTTTATTTTTTACAAAGCTTACAAAAGCCTTTTAATCTATTGAATTCAGATATAAATTAATTAATGATGGAATTCAAGCGTGATTGGTTTATATTTGTCTAGCAAATCACATGTTAGAGCCATCCAGCATTCAAAAATGTGAATACATCTTTTGTTTCTCGTAACATTGTTAGTTACTTTAATACTGCACAGAAAAAAAATAGTTTTTTTCTTCATTTATGAAATTAATTGCTCCAATTAATTTTTAATCGAAATGCCTTCAATCTATAGAAAATTTTGTCAAAATTTTCTATAGAAAAAAAATTTTGACAAAATTTTCTATAGAAATAAAATTTTGACAAAATTTTCTATAGAAATAAAATTTTGGCCAAATATTCTGTAGAAATTAAATTTCGACAAAATTTTCTATAAAAATAAAATTTTGACACAAATTTTCTATAGAAATAAAATTTTGACAAAATTTTCTATACAAATAAAATATAGAAATAAAATTTTGACAAAATTTTCTATAGAAATAAAATTTTGATAAAATTTTCTATAGAAATAAAATTTTGACAAAATTTTCTATAGAAATAAAATTTTGACAAAATTTTCTATAGAAATAAAATTTTGGCCAAATATTCTGTAGAAATTAAATTTCGACAAAATTTTCTATAAAAATAAAATTTTGACACAAATTTTCTATAGAAATAAAATTTTGACAAAATTTTCTATACAAATAAAATATAGAAATAAAATTTTGACAAAATTTTCTATAGAAATAAAATTTTGATAAAATTTTCTATAGAAATAAAATTTTGACAAAATTTTCTATAGAAATAAAATTTTGACAAAATTTTCTATAGAAATAAAATTTTGGCCAAATATTCTGTAGAAATTAAATTTCGACAAAATTTTCTATAAAAATAAAATTTTGACACAAATTTTCTATAGAAATAAAATTTTGACAAAATTTTCTATAGAAATAAAATTTTGATAAAATTTTCTATAGAAATAAAATTTTGACAAAATTTTCTATAGAAATAAAATTTTGGCCAAATTTTCTATAGAAATAAACTTTCAACAAAATTTTCGATAGAAATTTTTTGTGTGTGCGTATTTTTTTTGGTAGAATATTCTCCAAATTTTCGTAGATTATGTTTGGTTCGAGTGGTTTTGTGGTTTTCTATATAAATAAAATTTTGTAAAAATTTTCCATAGAAATAAAATTTCGACAAAATTTTCTTTAAAAATAAAATTTTGACAAAATTTTCTATAGAAATAAAATTTCGACAAAATTTTCTGTAAAAATAAAAATTTGACAAAATTCTCTATAGAAATAAAATTTTGACAAAATTTTCTATAGAAATAAAATGTTGACAAAATTTTCTATAGAAATAAAATTTCGACAAAATTTTCTATAAAAATAAAAATTTGACAAAATTCTCTATAGAAATAAAATGTTGACACAATTTTCTAAAGAAATAAAATATTGACACAAATTATCTATAGAAATAAAATTTTGACAAAATTTTCTAGAAATAAAATTTTGACGAAAATTTTCTATAGAAATAAAATTTTGACGAAAATTTTCTATAGAAATAAAATTTTGACACAATTTTCTATAAAAATAAAATTTTGACAACATTTTCTATAGACATTTGTGTGTGTGTGTGTTTTTTGGTATAATGTTCTCCAAATTTTCGTAGATTATTTTTGGTTCGAGTGGTTTTGTGGTTTTCTATAGAAATAAAATTTTGTAAAAATTTTCTGTAAAAATACAATTTTGACAAAATTTTCCATAGAAATAAAATTTCGACAAAATTTTCTATAAAAATAAAATTTTGACAAAATTTTCTATAGAAATAAAAATTTTGACACAATTTTCTATAGAAATAAAATTTTGACACAATTTTCTAAAGAAATAAAAATTTGACAAAAGTTTCTATAAAAATAAAATTTTGACAAAATTTTATATAGAAATGAAATTGTGACAAAATTTTCTCCAGGAATAAAATTTCGGCCAAACATTCTATAGAAATAAAATTTCCACAAAATTTTCTATAGAAATAAAATTTTGACAAAATTTTCTATAGAAATTTTTTGTGTTTTTTTTTTGGTAGAATATTCTCCAAATTTTTGTAGACTATGTTTGGTTCGAGTGGTTTTGTGGTTTTCTATAGAAATAAAATTTTGTAAAAATTTTACATTGAAATAAAATTTCGACAAAATTTCCTGTAAAAATAAAATTTTGACAAAATTTTCTATAGAAATAAAATTTTGCCCAATTTTTCGATAGAAATAAAATTTCGACATAATTTTCTATAGAAATAAAATGTTGACAAAATTTTCTATAGAAATAAAATTTTGCCCAATTTTTCGATAGAAATAAAATTTCGACATAATTTTCTATAGAAATAAAATTTTGGCCAAATTTTCTAAAGACAATAATTTTAAAGACACTTTCATTTAATTTAAAGAATTTTTCTGAATTATTGAAGTCAAGTTGACCTTAGCCCAAACATTTTTTCTTTCATGTTATGATACACATTTTTAAGTCAAATCACTTAATTATAAGGACAATACGACTTCATTGAAAAGTTTATCGACTTTTGGACAAAGAAAAAAAAACTTTATATTAGAGAAATTCGTTGTCTATGCTAAGCAAAATTTGCATTCGTATTTTAAAAACATGAAATCTTTGACCTCACGGCAATGTTTTTTTCAGTGTATGTAGGTTAAAACTCTAAATTGAATCTTGCTTTATTTGCCAAAAGATATGTTCACCGTCTGGCAGAAATTTAAATATTACTGAATTTTAACAAAGCAAAAAAAAAATGTATATAAACATATCTCTAATTAATATTTTATACGACATAAACGATAAACATTCTTTAGGCTGTTGTGTACATGTAAACATTTCACATTTATAAATTCTCTAAATAACGCAATTTCATATTCAAAGCAGCAAAAATAAATCACCGTTAACCTTTTTCGCACACACACACACGCACACACATATGCATATTCACCTGAATACTCAATGCTCCATATACATACATAAACTGTGTATACAATGCTATACATTTCGATAAATGTATGTACATATTTATTATTGACAGCAACATGTATCCTTCCTCCTTGTTGACTTTCCTTTATTTTTTTTTTTTTTGTTGAGTTCATACGAGTTTTTATGGTAAACTTGTTGCATGTATTGTATATAGAGTAGGTATCCTTGTATAACGTGTAATTGTACAAGTTCAAGTATTGTATGTATGAGTGTGTGTGCGCGCTTTTGTCTGTCCTTAACATCGTCCATTCCATTCGGTGTAGATATTTTGGCGCCTTTTTTACCTTAGAGCCAATTTATTGGTGTTTTTTTCCTTTCGTTTGCTTTTCTTTCAACACAACCACAATCATACCTAAAGACACAATTATAGCCACAAATACTCAAAGAAACACACGCACACACACACACACAGACAGCTTCATGCTTTCACCTTTTCGTATATGCGAAGCATAACGGAATGAAGACAGCGGTGTTGGCCTGTGACGTATTGATGTCTGGACGCATATTTTAGTTAGTGAAGTGTTTTCAAAGCTTTTGGTTGTCAGATTACTGGTGGCACGCAATAACAGCATCCGTTCTCAACAATCCCAGATAGTAGGAATCAATTTATTGACAGACCTAATGAACCTCAAACAGCCTTCAGAGGTTGAGACAATTGTAGAATAAAAAAATCCCGAAAAAACTGTTGAAAGAGAAATCCGTGTCTAATAAATAACATCGTGTTAGTGTAATTGTTGTGAGTTTGAGTGTATATATGTGTGTTGTGATAAAAGAAAGAGTTTTGTTTTTTCTAAAACTCTACTTACTCACCTTCACGTTTTTTTTAGCATAAATGCTGTATAGTCTCTCTCTCTCTCTTGCTCTCTGGTAAATGTGTGTTTATCTTGCCCCCACAACGTGATGGCGAGCGAGCTGTTGTTATAAATGTGGATGTTCCTCATAGACATAGTTAATTGTGTATGTGTAGCTAATATCGTTTGCCATAGGTTACCTTGACATTGAATTGGTATAAATGTATTTACTATCTCTCAGTAGATAGACTATTACTCTCAATAGTTAGAGTTGCATCAGTGAGAAACCGGAAGCCTATGAAAACATATTTGAAATGGCTTGTCTCAAATATAGTTGGTGATTCTATTTATCTTGTTTGTGATGATTTTAATAAACATTTTAAAATAAAATCGTAACGGTACTTGTGTTTAATAGAGTGAATTAAGTGTTACTAAGTGTTATTGAAATTAAATTAAGGGGAGAAAAACAAATTGAAATAATCACTCATCGTGTTATGTGGTGTATGGGTATATAGCTTGTGTATTTGAGTATTAAAAATATATTTATGGTAAACTGGACCAAAAAAGGAAAAAAGTCTAAGTCGACTAATCTTCCAATTCAAAAACTAAAAAAAAAAAAAACAAGTAAGGAAAGTCTAAAGTCGCGCGGGGCCGACTATATTATACCCTGCACCACTTTGTAGATCTAAATTTTCTATACCATATCACATACGTCAAATGTGTTGGGTGCTATATATAAAGGTTTGTCCCAAATACATACATTTAAATATCACTCGATTTGGACAGAATTTGATAGACTTTTACAAAATCTATAGACTCAAAATTTAAATTGGCTAATGCACTAGGGTGGAACACAATTTTAGTAAAAAAAAATATGGGAAACATTTAAATTTGAAGCAATTTTAAGGAAACTTCGCAAACGTTTATTTATGATTTATCGCTCGATATATGTATTAGAAGTTTAGGAAAATTAGAGTCATTTTTACAACTTTTCGACTAAGCAGTGGCGATTTAACAAGGAAAATGTTGATATTTTGACCATTTTTGTCTGAATCAGAAAAACATATATATGGGAGCTATATCTAAATCTGAACCGATTTCAATCAAATTTGGCACACTTGACTATATTACCAATTGTACTCCTAGTGCAAATTTTCAACCAAATTGAGCCAAAACTCTGGCTTCTGGGGCCATGTAAGTCCATATCGGGCGAAAAATATATATGGAAGCTATATCTAAATCTGAACCGATTTCAATCAAAT
Organism: Haematobia irritans; assembly: GCF_050003625.1. Lineage (NCBI taxonomy): Eukaryota > Metazoa > Arthropoda > Insecta > Diptera > Muscidae > Haematobia > Haematobia irritans. The sequence goes on along the minus strand of NC_134400.1, from coordinate 190,090,861 downwards.
TTGGCACGCATAGCTACAATGCTAAATCAACTCCCTGTGCAAATTTTCAACCAAATTGGCCCAAAACTCTGGCTTTTAGGACCATATTAGTCCATATCGGGCGAAATATATATATATGGGAGCTATATCTAAATCTGAACCGATTTCAATGAAATTGTGCACACATGACTATATTACTAATTGTACTCCTAGTGCAAAATTTCAACCAAATTCGGCCAAAACTCTGGCTTCTGGGGCCATATAAGTCCATATCGGGCGAAAAATATATATGGAAGCTATATCTAAATCTGAACCGATTTCGATCAAATTTGGCACACATGACTATACTACCAATTGTACTCTTTGTGCAAAATTTCAAGCTAATCGGGATAAAACTCTGGCTTCTAGGTCCATATAAGTGCATATCGGGCGAAAGATATATATGGGAGCTATATATAAATCTGAATCGATTTCAACCAAATTTGCCACACATAGCTACAATGCTAAATCTACTCCCTGTGCAAAATTTCAACCAAATTGGGCAAAAACTCTGGCTTTTAGGACCATATTAGTCCATATCGGGCGAAAGATATATATGGGAGCTATATCTAAATCTGAACCGATTTCAATCACATTTTGCACACTTGACTATACGACTATGTGTTATGTTTGTACAAAATTTCAAGCAAATCGGTATAAAACTCTGGCTGCTGGGTCCATATTAGTGCATATCGGGCGAAATATATATATGGGAGCTATATCTAAATCTGAACCGAGTTCTTCCAAAATCAATAGGGTGCTATTCTGACCCAAATTAGGAACATGTGCCAAATTTGAAGACGATTGGAATTAAATTGCGACCTAGACTTTGATCACAAAAATGTGTTCACAGACAGACGGACGGAGGGACGGACGGACAGACGGACATGGTTATATCGACTCAGGGACCCACCCTGAGCATTATTGCCAAAGACACCATGTGTCTATCTCGTCTCCTTCTGGGTGTTACAAAATTTTGTACAAAATTTCAAGCAAATCGGTATAAAACTCTGGCTGCTGTGTCCATATTAGTGCATATCGGGCGAAATATATATATGGGAGCTATATCTAAATCTGCGCCGAGTTCTTCCAAAATCAATAGGGTGCTATTCTGACCCAAATTAGGAACATATGCCAAATTTGAAGGCGATTGGACTTAAATTGCGACCTAGACTTTGATCACAAAATTGTGTTCACAGACAGACGGACGGACGGACGGACAGACGGACATGCTTATATCGACTCAGGGTCCCACCCTGAGCATTATTGCCAAAGACACCATGTGTCTATCTCGTCTCCTTCTGGGTGTTACAAACATATGCGCTAACTTATAATACCCTGTTCCACAGTGTGGCGCAGGGTATAAATACAAAATTTATTAACCTTATATCAAAGATTATGGAATCTTAATTTTAGAATATACGGTTTTTGCTATATTAAGCACAAATTTATTTAAAATAAAATACATAATATTTGCTTTAATTTTTTTTCATTAAATTTAGGATACATATCTTGGAAATAAACATCACTTCTCTAAACGCGAATGTCTTTGAACTAAGGAAAAGATTTCTTGAAGTAAAAAAAAACCAACATTTTGCAAATTAAAGATATCATTTTTGAATTAAGTGGGTTATTGAATGTTTGGATTATAAATAAAAAGACTTCAAATGTAGGCTAAGAGGATATTTTAAAGATTTTGCATTTTTGGTTTGAAATTCAGAAAATATGTTTGACTTTGAAGTTTTTGTTATAGTTTGCATTTTTAAAATGGCATTTTATTGTATGTGAGTACCTTTGTGCATGTATAGCAAAAAGAAAATGAAAATTCGATAAAGGAAATCAGCCCTGTAGGAAATTGAGGTGACTTTAAGTTAATAAATTGTTAGTCATAACTGAGTCACAGGTGACTCAAAACCTAACTCATTTCCCATGTAAAATCCTATTCAGTTTTAACGCGTGTTGTCATTGGAACGAGTCAGTCCTCACTCAACCCTACATAACCAAAAGTTAGCTCAAAGTGAGTTAGCTTTGCGGCCATTTTCATGTATCTCCGGGAGCCACCGTGGTGCAATGGTTAGCATGCCCGCCTGCTTCGTCCGAACACCAAAAAGTTTTTCAGCGGTGGATTATCCCATCTCAGTAATGCTTGTGACATTTCTGAGAGTTTCAAAGCTTCTCTAAGTGGTTTCACTACAATGTGGAACGCCGTTCGGACTCGGCTATAAAAAGTAGGTCCCTTTTCCTTGAGCTTAACATGGAATCGGTCAGCACTCAGTGATAAGAGAGAAGTTCACCAATGTGGTATCACAATGGACTGAATAGTCTAAGTGAGCCTGATACATCGGGCTGCCACCTAACCTAACCTAACCTATGTAGCTCCGTTAGGCTTTAACTGCCAGTTAACAGAGAGTAAATTGCAAATATCTTCTCTCCGGTTAACTTTAACTGAACAATTGTCGTCAGTTAAGTTCCTAACTGGCCTATAGAATATAAAGGGCAAGATGGCAGCTTCGTCTATAATACGGTTTAAAAGTTGGTTAGTTAACGGAACACTAACAGAGCTTTATGAAAATGGCCGTTAGACTGATATTATATGAGCATATTTAGTTTATGGTGAGCTCTTTGTGGATAATAAAATATTTTGTTTTTGTTTTATTATTTTTGATTCATTATACCCTCCACCATAGGATGGGGGGTATATTAACTTTGTCATTCCGTTTGTAACACATCGAAATATTGCTCTAAGACCCCATAAAGTATATATATTCTGGATCGTGGTGAAATTCTGAGTCGATCTGAGCATGTCCGTCCGTCCGTCTGTTGAAATCACGCTAACTTCCGAACGAAACAAGCTATCGACTTGAAACTTGGCACAAGTAGTTGTTATTGATGTAGGTCGGATGGTATTGCAAATGGGCCATATCGGTCCACTTTTACCTATAGCCCCCATATAAACGGACCCCAAAATTTGGCTTGCGAGGCCTCTAAGAGAAGCAAATTTCATCCGATCCGGCTGAAATTTGGTACATGGTGTTAGTATATGGTCTCTAACAATCATGCAAAAATTGGTCCACATCGGTCCATAATTATATGTAGCCCCCATATAAACCGATCCCCCGATTTGGCTTGCGAGGCCTCTAAGAGAAGCAAATTTCATCTGATCCGGCTGAAATTTGGTACATGGTGTTAGTATATGGTCTCTAACAACCATGCAAAAATTGGTCCACATCGGTCCATAATTATATGTAGCCCCCATATAAACCGATCCCCCGATTTGGCTTGCGAGGCCCCTAAGAGAAGCAAATTTCATCCGATCCGGCTGAAATTTGGTACATGGTTTTAGTATATGGTCTCTAACAACCATGCAAAAATTGATCCACATCGGTCCATAATTATATGTAGCCCCCATATAAACCGATCCCCCGATTTGGCTTGCGAGGCCCTAAGAGAAGCAAATTTCATCCGATCCGGCTGAAATTTGGTACATGGTGTAAATATATGGTCTCGAACAATCATGCAAAAATTGGTCCACATCGGTTCATAATTATATATAGCCCCCATATAAACCGATCACCAGATTTGACCTCCGGAACCTCTTGGAAGACCAAAATTCATCTGATTCAGTTGAAATTTGGTACGTGGTGCTAATATATGGCCTCAAACTCCCATGCAAAAATTGGTCGAAATCGGTCCATTATTATATATAGGCCCCATATAAACCGATCCCCAGATTTGACCTCCAGAGCCCCTTGGAAGAGTAAATTTCTTCCCATTCGTTTGAAATTTGGTACGTGATGTTAGTATATGGTATCCAACAACCATGCAGGAATTGGTTCCTATCAGTCCATAATTATATATAGCTTCCATATAAACCGATCCCCAGATTTGACCTCCGGTGCCTTTTGGAGAAGCAAAATTCATCCGATCTGCTTGAAATTTGGTACGTGGTGGTAGTATATGATATTTAACAACCATGCCAAAAGTGGTCCATATCAGTCCATAATCGTACATAGCCCCATATAAACCGATCCCGAGATTTGGTTTTGGAACCTCTTGGAGGAGCAAATTTCATCCGAGTGAGTTGAAATTTGGTACATTGTGCTAGTATATGGTCGTTAACAACCATGCCTAACTAGGTCCATATCGGTCTATAGTTATATATGGCCCTCAGATAAATCGATCACCAATCACACAAAAATTGGTCCATATCAAGTTCATAATTATATATATTATATATATATATAGCCCCCATATAAGCGACCCCCATATTTCAATTCTGGCTCTCTGCGTACAAAAAGTCCATATCGATTCGTAATTATTTGTAGACTTAACTATACACAACTTTTTTGTCTAATATATACAATGCATGGACTAAATCACAATTTAGAAAACGATGTTAAGAAGTTTTAAGATACCACAACCCAAGTAATTCGATTGTGGATGACAGTCTTTCGTAGAAGTTTCTACGCAATCCATGGTGGTGGGTACATAAGATTCGGCCTGGCCGAACTTGCGGCCGTATATACTTGTTTTATTTTGAATTAATTAAAAAATAATAATAACAATTCAGGTTTTTTAAATTTATTTTACAATAAATAAAATATAACGTACATAAAAATTCGGGTAATATTAGTTGAGTTCATCTTGTCTTGAGTTTGAGTGTTGCCTTAATTTTTCTCATTTAACTCAGAACGAGTTGTACCTACTTTTCGGGGAAGTCCAAAAGGTTTAAGTGTATTTCCCAATATCTTCATCTTCAAACAGACATTTAATTCGAAGTTTCCATTTATGTTATTCCGTCACTGATAATGATGGGTTCTAGTGGAAAAAAAGGAAAGTTAAATTATTAAGCATCAGCTTAGAGTGGGCGAAAAGGTAACTCATTGCTGATCGAGAAAAAGTGAGTTTGGGAAAAATTCAACTGATTCAAGATTGCATAAATATTGAGTTAGCTAAAGGTCGTCTCAAATTAGTTAGTAAAAAGTTAACAGGTTGGCTGATAAGTCCCCGGTCTAACAAAGAAAAACACATTTTTTTTTTGTCAAAATTCGTTTTTATTATTCAACATAGTTCTCTTCAAGAGCGATACAGCGATTATAACGACCTTCAAATTGTTTGATACCATTTTGGTAGTACTCCTTCGGGTTTGCCTCAAAATAGGCCTCAGTTTCGGCGATCATCTCTTCATGGCAGCCAAATTTTTTCCCTGCGAGCATCCTTTTGAGGTCTGAGAACAAGAAAAAGTCGCTGGGGGCCAGATCTGGAGAATACGGTGGATGGGGAAGCAATTTGAAGCCCAATTCATGAATTTTTGCTATCGTTCTCAATGACTTGTGGCACGGTTCGTTGTCTTGGTGGAACAACACTTTTTTCTTCTTCATATGGGGCCGTTTTGCCGCGATTTCGACCTTTAAACGCTCCAATAACGCCATATAATAGTCACTGTTGATGGTTTTTCCCTTCTCAAGATAATCGATAACAATTATTCCATGCGCATACCAAAAAACAGAGGCCATTACTTTGCCAGCGGACTTTTGAGTCTTTCCACGTTTCGGAGACGGTTCACCGGTCGCTGTCCACTCTGCCGACTGTCGATTGGACTCAGGAGTGTAGTGATGGAGCCATGTTTCATCGATTGTTACATATCGACGGAAAAACTCGGGTGTATTACGAGTTAACAGCTGCAAACACCGCTCAGAATCATCAAGTCGTTGTTGTTTTTGGTCAAATGTGAGCTGGCGCGGCACCCATTTTGCACAGAGCTTCCGCATATCCAAATATTGATGAATGATATGACCAACACGTTCCTTTGATATCTTTAAGGCCTCTGCTATCTCGATCAACTTCATTTTACGGTCATTTAAAATCATTTTGTGGATTTTTTTGATGTTTTCGTCGGTAACCACCTCTTTCGGGCGTCCACTGCGTTCACCGTCCTCCGTGCTCATTTCACCACGCTTGAATTTTGCATACCAATCAATTATTGTTGATTTCCCTGGGGCAGAGTCCGGAAACTAATTATCAAGCCAAATTTTTGCTTGCACCGTATTTTTTCCCTTCAGAAAACAGTATTTTATCAAAACACGAAATTCCTTTTTTTCCCATTTTTTCACAACAACAAAAGTTGCTTCACAAAAGACGCTCTATCTCACAAACTAATTGACTTACAGATGTCAAATTTTGATACGAATCATTTGAAGGTTGGTACTATATAAAAATAATATGCATTTAATACTAGCGACGCCATCTATGTGTCAGACCGGGGACTTATCAGGCTACCTGTTATTTGGCCACCATGGCGTATGAGTTTTTCATCTTCCCTAATTACGGCATAATCCACATGCGTTACGGTGGCCCACGTTTGTTCATTTGTGTGGGCATTAGGTGTTGGCTTTTTACAATGAAATTTATAAAAACGGTTGTAGGTTGCTCATTATTTTCATCAACATGTGGAAAAAAGTTGTTTCAAAGTATTGATACAATATACATAGGAAGGAAGACTTAGAAAATTTATACGGTAATTTAATTATCCAAACGATAAGTTCGTCATTCCTTTGGTAATAGCTTCAGGAGAAAAAAAATCTATTTTAGATATATTTTATATTAGCTTATATTTTAGCAATAATTGAGATATTTTACTAAATCATTGGTTTTGTGTAAGTGTGTCAAGTTCAAAAGTGACATGCGAGGGTTGCCTTTTATATGTTGGGATTAGTCAATCGTAGTGTTGCAATCTGCCAACTGACAGCTCTATCATACAGCGTGACATTTGTGATCAACTCATCAACAGTGCATCGATAAATTTAATTCAATTTTTGGCAATAACGCTTCATCAAGGACCAGTGTTTTTGTCATTCAACCAAGTTCGTAGTTCAAGATCATAGTTTGAGCTATCGTGTCATTAAGACAACATTAGGCATTACAGATACCAGCATCCATTCAATATTTCATGAACATTGGACCTTGAAACAAAATTGCACGCTTAAAAACGGCTCGCGTCGATTGGGACGATTGAGCCCCAAAGTAAACCGCTGTCGACAGGGTGGGTATGGGTGTTTCAAGATTAACCAAATCCAACAAATGTTGCTCGCGCACGAAATAATTCGAAGGATATTATCACTTATGTTTTTTTACAAACATGACATTTTGTCAAATTTTATTTGTATAGAAAATTTGGTCATAATTTTATTTCTACAGAAAATAATGCCAAAAATATAGTTCAATAGAAAATTTTGTCACAGTTTTATTTCTATAGAATATTTTGTCAAAAATATTGTTTTATAGAAAATTTTGTTAAAAATTTACTTCTATAGAAAATTTTGTTAATGTTTTTTTTTGTTGTCAAAATTAGAAAAAAAAATATTTCTATAGAAAATTTTGCCAAAATTTGTTTTCTATAAACAATTTTGTCAAAATAGTATTCATATAGAATATTTTGTCGAATTTTTATTTTAATAGCAAATTTTGTCTAAATTTTATTTTGGAGCAAATTTTGTTCAAATTTTATTTCTATGGAAAATTTTGTCAACATTTTATTTCTATAGAAAATTTTGTCAAATTTTTATTTTAATAGAAAATTTTGTCAAAATTTTATTTCTATAAAAAAGTTTATCAAAATTCTATTCCTTTAGAAAATTTTCTCAAAATTTTATTTCTATAGAAAATTTTGTCACAATTTTTTTCTATAGAAAATTTTGTCAAAATGTTATTTCTATAGAAAATTTTGTCAACATTTTATTTCTTTAAAAAAGTTTATCAAAATTCTATTCCTTTAGAAAATTTTGTCAAAAATTTATTTTTATAGAAAATTTTGTCAACATTTTATTTCCATAGAAAATTTTGTCAAAAATTTATTTCTATAGAAAATTTTGTCAAATTTTTATTTTTATAAAAATTTTGTCAAAATTTACTTCTATAGAAAAAAAAATATTTCTATCGAAAATTTTGCCTAAATTTCTTTTCTATAAACAATTTTGTCAAAATTTTATTCCTAGACAGAAAAAAATTTTACGAAAATTTTTTCCAGTTAAAATTTTAATTGAGTTTTAAAAAATATTCAATTAAAAGTTTAATTGGTTCAGCAAATTTTTTAATTGAAACAAAAATCAATCAAACAAATTAATAGCATCAATTAGTTTTGTAATTGGATCAATTATTTTTTAATTTATTTTCAATTAATTTTTTAATTGATACCATCATTTCTGGGATTGAAGACATTTCAATTAAAAAATTAATTGGATCAATTAATTTCGTGATTGAATCAGAAATCAATAATTAATTTGTATAGAAAATTTTATCAATAATTAACTTCTATAGAAAATTTTGCCAAAATGTTATTTCTATAGAATATTTTGTCGAATTTTTATTTTAATAGCAAATTTTGTCAAATTTTATTTTAATAGCAAATTTTTTCAAATTTTTATTTTAATAGAAAATTTTGTCAAAATTTTATTTCTATAGAAAATTTTGTAAAAATTTTATTTTAATAGAAAATTTTGTCAAAATGTAATTCCAAAAAAAGTTTATCAAAATTCTATTCCTTAAAAAAATTTTGTCAAAAATTTATTCCTATAGAAATTTTCATTTCTATAGAAAATTTTGTCAAAATTTTATTTCTATAGAAAATTTTGTCAAAATTTCATTTCTATAAAAAAATTTATCAAAATTCTATTCCTTTAGAAAATTTTTGTCAAAAATTTATTTCTACAGTAAATTTTGTCAAAATTGTATTTATATGGAAAATTTTGTCAAAATTTTATTTCTATAGAAAATTTTGTCAACATTTTATTTCTTTAAAAAAGTTTATCAAAATTCTATTCCTTTAGAAAATTTTGTCAAAATTTTATTTCTATAGAAAATTTTGTCAACATTTCATTTCTATAGAAAATTTTGTCAAAAATTTATTTCAATAGAAAATTTTGTCAAAATTTTATTTTTATAAAAATTTTGTCAAAAATTTACTTCTACAGAAAAAAAAATATTTCTATAGAAAATTTTGCTAAAATTTGTTTTCTATAAACAATTTTGTCAAAATATTATTCCTACACAGCAAAAAAATTTTACGAAAATTTTTCCAGTTAAAATTTTAATTGAGTTCTAAAAAATATTCAATTAAAAGTTTAATTGGTTCAGAAAATTTTTTAATTGAAACAAAAATCAATCACACAAATTAATAGTATCAATTAGTTTTTTAATTGGATCAATTATTTTTTATTTTACTTTCAATTAATTTTTTAATTGATACCATCATTTCTGGGATTGAAGACACTTCAATTAAAAAATTAATTGGATCAATTAATTTCGTGATTGAATCAGAAATTTTTTTGTGTGTATGAAAATTTTCTATAGAAAATTTTATTAATAATTAACTTCTATAGAAAATTTTGCCAAAATGTTATTTCTATAGAATATTTTGTCGAATTTTTATTTTAATACAAAATTTTGTCAAAATTTTATTCCTATAGAAAATTTTTTCAACATTTTATTTCTATAGAAAATTTTGTCAAAATTTTATTTCTATAGAAAGTTTTGTCAAAATTTTATTTCTATAGAAAATTTTATCAAAATTTAATTTCTATAGAAAATTCCGTCACAATTTCATTTCTATAAAAAAGTTTATCAAAATTCTATTCCTTTAGAAAATTTTGTCAAAAATTTATTCCTATAGAAATTTTTATTTCTATAGAAAATTGTGTCAAAATTTTATTTTTATAGAAAATTTTGTCAAAATTTCATTTCTATAAAAATAATTTATCAAAATTATATTCCTTTAGAATATTTTGTCAAAAATTTATTTCTATAGAAAATTTTGTCAAAATTGTATTTATATGGAAAATTGTGAAAAAATTTCATTTTTAAAGGAAATTTTGTTTAAATTTTATTTCTATACAAAATTTTGTCAAAATTGTATTTAGATGGAAAATTTTGTCAAAATTTCATTTTTAAAGGAAATTTTGTTAACTTTAATCTATAAAAAACTTTGTGAAAATATTTTTCGTAGCGAAAATTTTCTCAAAATTTTATTTCTATAGAAAACTTTTCTGTAGCAATTTTGTTATTTTTTATACCCTTTTTTCATTTTTTTTATTTGTTTATACCCTCCACCATAGGATGGAGGTATATTAACTTTGTCATTCCCTTTGTAACACATCGAAATATTGCTCTAAGACCCCATAAAGTATATATATTCTGGATCGTGGTGAAATTCTGAGTCGATCTGAGCATGTCCGCCCGTCCGTCCGTCCGTCTGTTGAAATCACGTTAACTTCCGAACGAAACAAGCTATCGACTTGAAACTTGGCGCAAGTAGTTGTTATTGATGTAGGTCGGATGGTATTGCAAATGGGCCATATCGGTCCACTTCTACGTATAACCCCCATATAAACGGACCCCCAAATTTGTCTTGCGAGGCCTCTAAGAGAAGCAAATTTCATCCGATCCGGCTGAAATTTGGTACATGGTGCTAGTATATGGTATCTAACAACCATGGAAAAATTGGTCCATAGCATCGGTCCATAATTATATATAGCCCCCATATAAACCGAACCCCCGATTTGGCGTACAGAGCCTCTAAGAGAAACAATTTTCATCCGATCCGGCTGAAATGTGATACATGGTGTTAGTATATGGACTCTAACAACCATGCAAAAATTGGTCCATAGCGGTCCATAATTGTATATAGCCCCCATATAAACCGATCCCCCGATTTGGCTTGCGGAGCTTCTAAAAGAAGCAAATTTCATCCGATCCGGCTGAAATTTGGCACATGGTGTTAGTATATGGTCTCTAACAACCTTGCAAAAATTGGTCCAAATCGGTCAATAATTATATATAGCCCCCATATAAACCGATCCCCAGATTTGACCTCCGGAGCCTCTTGGAAGACCAAAATTCATCTGATTCACTTGATATTTGGTACGTGGTTTTAATATATGGCATCAAATACCCATTAAAATTTTGGTCGCAATCGGTCCATATTTATATATAGCCCCCATATAAACCGATCCCCAGATTTGACCTCCGGAGCACCTTGGAAGAGCAAAATTCTTCCCATTCGGTTGATATTTGGTACGTGATGTTAGTATAGGGTATCCAACACCAGGAATTGGTTCCTATCAGTCCATAATAATATATAGCTCCCATATAAACCGATCCCCAGATTTGACCTCTGGTGCCTTTTGGAGAAGCAAAATTCATCCGATCTGGTTGAAATTTGGTACGTGGTGGTAGTATATGATATTTAACAACCATGTGAGTTGAAATTTGTGGATGACAGTCTTTCGTAGAAGTTTCTACGCAATCCATGGTGGAGGGTACATAAGATTCGGCCTGGCCGAACTTTTTTTTTTGCCAAAATTTTAAAAATTTTATTTCTATAGAAAATTTTGTCAAAATTTTATTTCTATAGAAAATTTTAACAAAATTTTATTTCTATAGAAAATTTTAACAAAATTTTATTTCTATAGAAAAATTTTGTCAAAATATAATTTCTATAGAAAATTTTGTGAAATTTTTATTTCTATAGAAAATTTTGTCAAAGTTTTATTTCTATAGAAAATTTTATCAAAATTTTATTTCTATAGAAAATTTTGTCAAAATTTTATTTCTATAGAATTTTAGGTAAATATTTTTATAAAAAAAATTGTGAGATACCTCTTTGCTGGAGAAAAATATTCTGCAGTTCATAAGTATTTCAAATGGAAACATTTTACTAAATTTGTACCTGTCTTCAACTTTGTGCAGCGCTAAATAAATTTGAAAAATGTGTATATCTAATTTTCTTAAACAACAGAAAAACTTATTATTTTTAATAAATTTTCTTCAATTAACATATAACATTTTCTTCAATTATTTATAACACGTTGTAATTAGAAAACTATTTTAGTTAAAATTTTCTAAATTAAAGCAACATTTTCTTTCATTGGGGTGATTCCTTTGTGGGTGTAGGTATATGCTACAATTTATATTTTATTAATAGCAGCATATTGTCTTTTAACAAATTGATTGACATATTTTCAATGTTTTAAATAGACAGACGACATACATAGACTTTTATGTAGATGTAGAGGTCTTCCCTATTTTTAGCAACTCAACTAAAATATTGAGAGTCTCTCTTATGTGTTTGAGTCTAACATTTTCATTTCCGTTTCACAGAACAGTGAACAAGAGCTATGACCATATGTATACTCACACACACACACACACGCTCCTATTCACCTGTAGTAAAATTTAACTATACATCCACATATGAAACTACACTGTAGTCCATTAGTTAAGGTATTGGTGTTGGTTCCCTACGGGAAATGGATCAACCACAGGACCGGTACAGGACTAGTCCCTGGTGCGCATGGGCCAGTCCTAGTTCTGCTCAAGACGTATGGAAGGGACCGGGCACTTTAACATGGGTTTGTCATTGACGGGGTAAATTTACACTTTAGGACACGTCCTGGGACATTTTAGTAATAGCACTCCATAGATAGGTCCTCATGAACCAGTCTCTGACAAACTCTTAGGAATCTGTGTCAGTCTGGTTATCCGAATCGCACCAAAAATGACAAACTTTTGAAATATATTGAACAATAGGTTATTCTGGTAATTCTACTTCACTAAATTTGTAGGTCCAATAAGATTTTTATATCAAGCGAGTATGGAAATCATTAAATTATGACTATTTAAAAACTGTGACAAACTGGATCACCGGTACCAGTCCTGTGATAGGTCCGTCAGTGGCAATTTGCATAAATTTCCCGTAGGGTTAGTTGCTTCTGGTCTAGACGATTGCATCTATTTTCACGTCAAAGGAAATCATTTATTTACATTGATACAGTTGAGAACGTCTCGTACACAATATCAAAAAATAATAGGGCCTTAAATGGAGAGGAATCTAGATTTAAACCAAAAAATTTTCCATTAAATAATTTTGGGAACTAATTCGTAAAAAAAAAATCAAAATTTGTTTAGCTTTTGTTATTGTTTTAATACAATTGTAAGTAAATTTTACATTAAAAAAACCAACATCAGATGCAAAGAATGGGTCCTATAGTTTGTGTGTAAGCTCCTTTATAAGAAGACAATTTGTAAATTCTTCAAAGATGAATGTATCAACAAATGGAACATAAATTGAATTCACGCTGCCCATAATAAAGAAAAGTTGTAAACAAATTCAAAGTTTCTTTTTTTGTTTTTGCTCCTGATAAATAGAATTATGCCAATGACAACAGTCTTTAGGGAGCAATTTTATTAACCTTAAATTGATGTCGCTGTGAAAATCCGAGTATTCTTCCAGAGAGGCCATTTGATGAAGGCTTTTTGTTCAAGGCATTAGCAACAGCTGTGAATGTTGACAAAATACGAAGAGCATGAAGTGAAAATAAATAGTTTAGGCTTTTTCTAAGAAGTGTCTGAGATATAAGAAATTTGTATGAATACCAATGAAGTACAACATTTATACTGGTTTAAATTAAATTTATAGAAGTTTAGCAATTTTTTCTACAGCACATAAATTTCTATGAAAAATAAAATTTTGGTATTTTTTGTTTTATAAAAGTCGATTCAACGGAGAAAAAAATTTTCAATATAAATAAAATTTTGACAAAATTTCCCATAGAAATAAGATTTTGACAAAATGTTATATAAAAATAACATTTTGACTAAATTTTCTAAAGAAATAAAATTTTGACAAAATTTTCAATAGAAATAACATTTTGGCAAAATTTTCTATAGAAATAAAATTTTGGCAAAATTTTCGATAGAAATAAAATTTTGACAAAGTTTCCTTTAAAAATGAAATTTTGACAAAATTTTTCATATAAATACAATTTTGACAAAATTTTTTTATAGAAATAAAACTTGAACAAAATATCCTTTAAAAATTAAATTTTTACAAAATTTTCCATGTAAATACACTTTTGACAAAATTTTCTATAGAAATAAATTTTTGATAAAATTTTCTAAAGGAATAGAATTTTGATAAACTTTTTTATAGAAATAAAATTGTGACAAAATTTTCTAAAGAAATAAAATTTTGACCAAATTTTCTATAGAAATAACATATTGGCTCAATTTTCTATAGAAATAAAATTTTGACAAAGTTTTCTGTACAAATAAAAATATGACAAAATTTTCTATATACAAAAAAAAATTACACAATTTTCTATAGAAATAAAATTTTGACAAAGTTTTCTGTAGAAATAAAATTGTGATAAAATTTTCTATAGAACTACAATTTTGGCATAATTTTCTATAGCAATAAAATGTTGACAAAATTTTCTATAGAAATAAAACTATGACAACATTTTCTATTGAACTACAATCTTGGAATAAATTTCTATAGAAATAAAATTTTTACAAAATTTTCTATAGAAATAACATTTTGGCTAAATTTTCTATAGAAATAAAATTTTGACAAAATTTTCTATAGAAATAAATTTTTTACAAAATTTTCTATTGAACTACAATTTTGGCATAATTTTCTATAGCAATAAAATTTTGACAAAATTTTCTATAGCAATAAAATTGTGACAAAATTTTCTATGGAAATAAAACTGTGACAAAATTTTCTATTTAGCTACAATTTTGGCATAATTTTCTAGAGAAATAAAATTTTGACAAAATTTTCTATAGAAATAAAACTACGACAACATTTTCTATTGAACTACAATTTTGGAATAAATTTCTATAGAAATAAAATTTTGACAAAATTTTCTATAGAAATAACATTTTGACAAATTTTCCTTTGGAAATAACAGTTCCACAAAATTTTCTATAGAAATAAAATTTTTACAAAATTTTCAATAGCAATAACATTTTGGCTAGTTTTAAAAATTTTCTTTAGAAATAAAAATTTGACAAAATTTTCTTTAGAAATTAAATTTTGACAAAATTTTCTTTAGAAATAAAATTTTGACAAAATTTTCTATAGAAATAAAATTCTTTAATAATTTTCTCTATACACAAAAAAAAAATTGGCAAAATTTTCTATAGTAATAAAATTTTGACAAAGTTTTCTGTAGAAATAAAATTGTGACAAAATTTTCTATAGAAATAAAATTGTGACAAAATTTTCTATTGAACTACAATTTTGGCATTCTTTTCTATAGAAATATAATTATGCCAAAATATTCTACAGAAATAAAACTGTGACAAAATTTTCTATTTAGCTACAATTTTGGCATTATTTTCTATAGAAATAAAATTTTGACAAAATTTTCTATAGAAATAAAACTATGACAACATTTTCTATTGAACTACAATTTTGGAATAAATTTCTATAGAAATAAAATTTTGACAAAATTTTCTATAGAAATAACATTTTGACAAATTTTCCTTTGGAAATAACATTTCGACAAAATTTTCTATAGAAATAAAATTTTTACAATATTTTCTATTGAACTACAATTTTGGCATAATTTTCTATAGCAATAAAATTTTGACAAAAATTTCTATAGCAATAAAATTGTGACAAAATTTTCTATAGCAATAAAATTGTGACAAAAAAATTTACACAATTTTCCATAGAAATAAAATTTTGACAATGTTTTCTGTAGAAATATAATTATGCCAAAATTTTCAATAGAAATAAAACTGTGGCAAAAGTTTCTATTGAACTATATTCTTGGCACAATTTTCTGTAGAAATAAAATAATGACAAAATTTTCTTTAGAAATAAAGTTTTGACAAAATTTTCTTTAGAAATAAAATTTTGACAAATTTTTCTATAGCAATAAAATTTTGACAAAATTTTCTATAGAAATAAAATTTTTACAAAATTTTCTATAGAAATAAAATTTTTACAAAATTTTCTATATACAAAAAAAAAATTACACAATTTTCTATAGAAATAACATTTTGACAAAGTTTTCTGTAGAAATATAATTATGCCAAATTTTCTTTAGAAATAAAAATTTGACAAAATTTTCTTTAGAAATTAAATTTTGACAAAATTTTCTTTAGAAATAAAATTTTGACAAAATTTTCTATAGAAATAAAATTGTGACAAAATTTTCTGTAGAAATAAAATTGTGACAAAATTTTCTATAGAAATAAAACTGTGACAAAATTTTCTATTTAGCTACAATTTTGGCATAATTTTCTAGAGAAATAAAATTTTGACAAAATTTTCTATAGAAATAAAACTACGACAACATTTTCTATTGAACTACAATTTTGGAATAAATTTCTATAGAAATAAAATTTTGACAAAATTTTCTATAGAAATAACATTTTGACAAATTTTCCTTTGGAAATAACATTTCCACAAAATTTTCTATAGAAATAAAATTTTTACAAAATTTTCAATAGCAACAACATTTTGGCTAAATTTTCTAAAGAAATAAAATTTTGACAAAATTTTCAATATAAACCAAAAAAAAAAATACATCATTTTCTATAGAAATAAAACTGTGACAAAATTTTCTATTGAACTACAATTTTGGCATAATTTTCTATAGAAATAAAATTTTGACAAAATTTTCTATTGAAATAAAACTATGACAACATTTTCTATTGAACTACAATTTTGGAATAATTTTCTATAGACATAAAATTATGACAAGATTTTCTTTAGAAATAAAAACTTGACAAAATTTTCTTTAGAAATTAAATTTTGACAAAATTTTCTTTAGAAATAAAATTTTGACAAAATTTTCTATAGAAATAACATTTTGACAAATTTTCCTTTGGAAATAACATTTCGACAAAATTTTCTATAGATATAAAATTTTTACAAAATTTTCAATAGAAATAACATTTTGGCTAAATTTTCTATAGAAATAAAATTTTGACAAAATTTTCTATAGAAATAAAATTTTTACAAAATTTTCTATATACAAAAAAAAAATTGACACAATTTTCTATAGAAATAAAATTTTGATTATGCCAAAATTTTCTATAGAAATAAAACTGTGACAAAATTTTTTATTGAACTACAATTTTGCCATAATTTTCTATAGAAATAAAATTTTGACAAAATTTTCTATTGAAATAAAACTATGACAACATTTTCTATTGAACTGCAATTTTGGAATAATTTTCTATAGAAATAAAATTATGACAAAATTTTCTTTAGAAATAAAAATTTGACAAAATTTTCTTTAGAAATTAAATTTTGACAAAATTTTCTTTAGAAATAAAATTTTAACAAAATTTTCTATAGAAATAACATTTTGACAAATTTTCCTTTGGAAATAACATTTCGACAAAATTTTCTGTAGATATAAAATTTTTACAAAATTTTCAATAGAAATAACATTTTGGCTAAATTTTCTATAGAAATAAAATTTTGACAAAATTTTCTATAGAAATAAAATTTTTACAAAATTTTCTATATACAAAAAAAAAAAAAAAATTGACACAATTTTCTATAGAAATAAAATTTTGACAAAGTTTTCTGTAGAAATATAATTATGTCAAAATTTTCTATAGAAATAAAACTGTTACCAAATTTTCTATTGAACTACAATTTTGGCATAATTTTCTATAGATATAAAATTTTGACAAAATTTTCTATAGCAATAAAATTGTTACAAAATCTTCTATAGTAATAAAATTTTGACAAAATTTTCTTTAGAAATAAAATTTTGACAAAATGTTCACAAAATTGTCTACAGCAATAAAATTTTGACAAAATTTTCTATTGAGTTAAAATTTTGAAATAATTTTCTATAAAAATAAAATTTTTGTTTATTTTTTTTATTGATGGTTTGTTCTTCAATCATATTTGTTGTTTTGATCTCAGCTTAAAACCATTGCGTTGACTAAACTACAAGAGTAGCTTAACCAACAGAGGGAAAGTATATTAGAGAAAAGTATATTATTATTTTCTATAGAAATAAAATTTAATCATTGTTGTTGTTTTTTGATTTCAGCTTAAAACCATGCATTGACTAAACTACAAGTGTAGTTTAGTCGACAGAGGAAAATAATGTTTGTCAAATTTATTTGGGCAAATCCCTATAGACTGCAAGATGGTTGGATGGACGCACGTTTCGGAATTACCACATTCCTCATCAGCATCCTCTACTTGCAGCAAAACTATCAACCAATTATCAGAATAAATTCAGGCAGTTCATTAAACCCAACAATGAACCACACATGAACCTTCCGAAAAAACGTTTTACATGATAGTTGGCTTATGCCGAAATAAATTCGTACAAACATAACTCTTTTCCTTTGAAATAAAATTTAGACAAAATTTTCCATAAAAATAAAATTTTGACAAAATTTTGTATAGAAATAAAGTTTTGGAAAAAGTTTCCTTCCGTGTTGGTCATTGTAAGTAAGTTCTCCTTTTGTAAAGAAGTAGTAAGTTTCCCTTGATGGTGCAAGCTAAATCATTAAAACGTTTAAAATTCGACGTAATTCAAGGTATATTTATACACCCAAAAAATTTGTGCTAATAAGAGAGATCATAATATATGATATAGCAAATCCTGAAATAAACTTCTAAAATAAAATAATGAAATATTTCTTTCGAAGAAAAAACATTTTTTGTTTCATAGTAACCACAAAAATTTGATAAAATGCTTCAAATTATTATGTTTTTTAATGGCAACCGTGCCCACAATCGTCTAAATTCTCAGAGGTTTAATTTGTGAATCATCAATGTAAAATCAGTGATTGCTTTTCACTCTAAATTTTCTTTAGTGTTAAAGTATTTATAACATAATTATTCTGAATTTCCAATTAAAATTATGTACAATTATATGTCCCCGTAAGATTGGGGACATATATAATTCCATCCAATAAAAGTGCTAATCGTTGAAACATTTTGAAGCACAATTGACTCGTTTTTTTTTTTTTTTACCGCGTGTAGAAGTTTGAGTGTCCTTGGCAATATTAGATCATGGTTTGGTTTTTGTTCCAGAATGTTTAATCGCCTTTTTCTCGAAATTAAATTCTGTAACAATTTTTATTGCGCAAAAAAAATTTAAGGGTATTTGCATATTCTGACCATAGCAAAACCACATACATTTCACATGGACCTCTCTCATTCACATACTCTCATGTGTAATAATTCCATTATATACATCAACATTATTCATTGAGTTGTCTTTCTCCATTTTTTTTATAATTTCCAATCAATAAGAGATTGAGTACCATAAACCTCAACCGGCATCTCAAGCCCTTTTACAAAGAAATTCCACAAATAAACATAAATACTCACTCTATTTCTCTCAATAACTGCATAGTTTTTTTTTTACTTCAAGTCATTCCATTAGACACATAACATATACACACACAGCCATATATATGAGAAGATTGTGTAATTAGGTTGTAGTGCTTTGAAAGCATATTATATTGCATTTATCTCTGGAGCGGCATTAAAGGCTATTAAGAGAGAAGAAAATAATTTTACACTTCAATGAATATACTCTTTATGGTTCGATTGATGCAATAAGGGGAAAT
The DNA here is from genome assembly GCF_050003625.1 of Haematobia irritans. Classification (NCBI taxonomy): domain Eukaryota; kingdom Metazoa; phylum Arthropoda; class Insecta; order Diptera; family Muscidae; genus Haematobia; species Haematobia irritans. Next base: position 190,071,439 of record NC_134400.1, on the reverse strand, counting down.
GACGAAGAAATCGATTTATTAAAGCATTCAAAATGAGTTTGAATAAAATGAAAGTTAAACAAAGTTGATTACTTGAAAATAGAATAGATTTTCACGTGTATTGATGACATATGATGAGATCGGTCTGTTAGGCAGTGTTGATAAAGTTGACATTTTTGTGTTTTTTTTATACATTTCGACTGTCAAAAGCATCGTGACATGACCGCGAGCCATTTGGTACTTTTTCATCACAATTACTCTATATAGAGCTATTCTGCCCTAAATGTGTCTCAGATATCAACTCAACTCTAAAAATTATGAATAGCGGGCATTGACGATATAAACATATTCCAAAATGAAGATATTTTAGTTTTTATTACAGAATCTTAACATTTTTGAGAGGAATATTGCCTATACCACATTCGTGAAGCTGAGGAACAGAGTATTATAAGATAGTGTATATATTTGAAACGCCCAGCAACCCTACGGCAACCCTACATTTGGTAGATTTCTACAAAAATTGGTAATTTTTTTACTATTTTGTAGAGAGGTAGAATTCTTAATTTTGGTAGATTTTGATTTTTCTATGAAAATAAAATTATGACAAATATTTCTATAGAAATAAAATCTTGACAAAATTTTCTATTAAAATAAAATTTTGACAAAATGTACTATACAAATAAAATTTTAACAAAATTTTTTATAGAAATGAAATTTTGACAAACTTTCCTATAGAATTAAAATTTTTACAAAATTTTCCGCAGAAATAAGATTTTGACAAATTTTTCTGCGGAAATAAAATTTTGAAAAAAAAAAATTTATAAAAATAACATTTTGAAATTTTCTATAGAAATAATATTTTGACAAAATTTTAACAAATTTTTCTATAGAAATAAAATTTTTACAAAATTTTCTGCAGAAATAAAATTTTGTCAAAATTTTCTATAGAAATAAAATTTTGTCAAAATTTTCTATAGAAATAAAATTTTTACAAAATATTCGCAGAAATAAAATTTTTACAAAATTTTCTGCAGAAATAAAATTTTGACAAAATTTTCTATAGAAATAAAAATTTCAAAACTGTTCTATAGAAATAATATTTTGACACAATTTCATATAGAAATAAAATTTTAACAAATTTTTCTATAGAAATAAAATTTTTACAAAATTTTATGCAGAAATAAAATTTTGACAAAAATTTCTATAGAAATAACAGTTTGAAATATTCTACAGAAATAATATTTTGACAAAATTCCATATAGAAATAAAATTTTAACAAATTTTTCCATAGAAATAAAATTTTTACAAAATTTTCTGCAGAAATAAAATTTTGTCAAAATTTTCTATAGAAATACAATTTTTACAAAATATTCGCAGAAATAAAATTTTTACAAACTTTTCTGCAGAAATAAAATTTTGACAAAATTTTTTTTAGAAATAAAAATTTCAAAATTGTTCTATAGAAATAAATTGTTGACAAAATTCTCCATTAAAATAAAATGTTGACAAAATTTACTATAGAAATAAAATTTTGACAAAATTTACTATAGAAATAAAATTTTTACAAAATTTCCTATAGAATTACAATTTTTACAAAATTTTCCGCAGAAATAAGATTTTGAAAAAAATTTTCTGCGGAAATAAAATTTTGAAAAAAGAAAATTATAAAAATAAAAGTTTGAAATTTCATATAGAAATAAAATTTTAACAAATTTTTCTATAGAAATAAAATTTTTACAAAATTTTCTGCAGAAATAAAATTTAGTCAAAATTTCCTATAGAAATACAATTTTTACAAAATATTCTCAGAAATAAAATTTTTACAAAATTTTCTACAGAAATAAAATGTTGACAAAATTTTCTATAAAAATAAAGTTTTGACAAAATTTTCTATAGAAATAAATTATTGACAAAATTCTCCATTAAAATAAAATTTTGACAACATATCCTATTTAAATAAAATTTTGACAAAATTTCCTATAGATTACAATTTTTACAAAATTTTCCGCAGAAATAAGATTTTGAAAAAATTTTCTGCAGAAGTAAAATTTTGAAAAAAAATTTATAGAAATAACAGTTTGAAATTTTCTATAGAAATAATATTTTGACAAAATTTCATATAGAAATAACATTTTGACAAATTTTTCTATTGAAATAAAATTTTTACAAAATTTTCTGCACAAATAAAATTTTCTATAGAAATAAAAATTTCAAAAAATATTCTGTATAAATAAATTGTTGACAAAATTTTTTATAAAAATAAAATTTTGACAAAATTTTCTATTTAAATAAAATTTTGACAAAATTTACTATAGAACTAAAATTTTGACAAAATTTTTATAGAAATAAAATTGTAACAAAATTTCCTAAAGAATTAAATTTTTTTTTAACAAAATTTTCCGCAGAAATAAGATTTTGACAAAATTTTCTGCGGAAATCAAATTTTGAAAAAAATTTGTATAGAAATAAAATTTTGAAATTTTCTATAGAAATAATATTTTGACAAAATTTCGTATAGAAATAAAATTTTGACAAAATTTTCGCAGAAATAAAATTTAGTACAAAATTTTTTATAGGATTTAAAATTTTGCAAAAAACAATTTTTTTAGAAAATTAAAAAAAAATCTGAATCGGTCTAGATTTAAATATACGTATAGTTACTTCTACAATAGTCTTTGTAATGGATATTATGTAATTTTAGCACCTTTTTGGCTTCGAAATGTAAATTTTTAATACAGTTTTAGCAATTTTTCGTCAACATCATTTATCATCCCTGCTGTAAGGGCACCATATTCGCCATACTTGTTTATGAGCATGAGAGTTAATATGAAGTGAGATACCTCATACTCTTCATTCTTCTCGTCGTTCTGGCCTTTGGCTACAATTCTACTCTCTTTTCATAACATTCTAAGTCACTCACACCTTTGGTGATCCTCTCCCTATGTTTTCCTTTGAATTGACAAAGTAGTATATGTATCGAAGTTTGTTACGGCTGGAATGTTAATGTGTCTTATGTTTCCATTACTAGAGATGAAAGGACATACTAAACTAAAGCCATAAAGTGATATTGACTTGATTTGCTAAAGGCATCTGGCCATCTATCTTGTATCCCTAATGACAATACATATTTAACACAAGCTTTTGTAGTTCCCCATTTAAATTACAAAGTCAGATCAAATCAAAGGTAGAATGGTAATATGACTCCACACTATAATCACAATAATCCTGCATGTTAATTTAAGAAACATCAGAGATTCTGGGCCGGTATTCGTTGTCTTTGATTTGGTTTTGTGAAAAAACAACAACAACAACAAAACGAGAAAGTAATTAAAAAATGTTGACCTTTTTCATAAAATGTATGGCTGTAGGCTATATTTAATCCCATAAATTGACGAGGTACTAACACAGGCACAGGAAGGATGGAGCAGAAACGTAAGGCTGTTTCTGTCGTTATTGTCGTTTCTTGACCCTTTTTTAATTGTCTCGCATCCTTTAGAGGGGTCAATGTTGTTTACCATTTTCTTTGGCTTTGGCCTTGTCTTTCTAAGAATTTCCGTTCGCTTCGCCACCATACCGAGAACATGGTTTTTGTTTAAAAGACCATGGACTGTTGCTGACAAAGGCTTGTTTTTTTTTTTCAACTAGCGTAACTTGAATGGCAAAGTTTTCGAAATTTAAATTTTCCTCACAATTTTCATTTGTTGAACTTTATAAAAACTAATCTAAGATAAACTTATAGGTGGGGGTGTGTTAGTCTGTGCTCTCACTCATCTAGAGTCTGATGGGAAGGGCTTAGCATTAAATGGATTTCTCTGATAATAATGTTTGGACTCTAGGCTCGATGAAAAAAGTGACCATCGAAAGTCACAGCCGTTCATATACAGAAAAAAAATGAACTACCTCTTGCGAGTTGTACATGTTAAAAAACATATCAGCTACCATGTAATTAACATTAAATGTTAAAGGTAACATTTATAATATTCGACAATGGAAACAATAACAAATTTGTTGTATATGTAAATTTCCTAAGTGTGTATCTTGTATTCGTTCTCTTCTTCTCTCTGTGCAATGCTCTCGTCAAAATTTGTTCTAAGTACTCTTTTTTATGCAAAGACAAGACACTGTCTTCATAGACAATAGAATACATATAGATGAACCATGGGTGTCAAACTAAAGGGTGATTCTTTTGAGGTTAGGATTTTCATGCACTAGTATTTGACAGATCACGTGGGATTTCAGACATGGTGTCAAAGAGAAAGATGCTCAGTATGCTTTGACATTTCATCATGAATAGACTTACTAACGAGCAACGCTTGCAAATCATTGAATTTTATTACCAAAATCAGTGTTCGGTTCGAAATGTGTTTCGCGCTTTACGTCCGACAAATTTTGTTCAGCGATGAGGCTCATTTCTGGTTGAATGGCTACGTAAATAAGCAAAATTGCCGCATTTGGAGTGAAGAGCAACCAGAAGCCGTTCAAGAACTGCCCATGCATCCCGAAAAATGCACTGTTTGGTGTGGTTTGTACGCTGGTGGAATCATTGGACCGTATTTTTTCAAAGATGCTGTTGGACGCAACGTTACGGTGAATGGCGATCGCTATCGTTCGATGCTAACAAACTTTTTGTTGCCAAAAATGGAAGAACTGAACTTGGTTGACATGTGGTTTCAACAAGATGGCGCTACATGCCACACAGCTCGCGATTCTATGGCCATTTTGAGGGAAAACTTCGGAGAACAATTCATCTCAAGAAATGGACCGGTAAGTTGGCCACCAAGATCATGCGATTTGACGCCTTTAGACTATTTTTTGTGGGGCTACGTCAAGTCTAAAGTCTACAGAAATAAGCCAGCAACTATTCCAGCTTTGGAAGACAACATTTCCGAAGAAATTCGGGCTATTCCGGCCGAAATGCTCGAAAAAGTTGCCCAAAATTGGACTTTCCGAATGGACCACCTAAGACGCAGCCGCGATCAACATTTAAATGAAATTATCTTCAAAAAGTAAATGTCATGGACCAATCTAACGTTTCAAATAAAGAACCGATGAGATTTTGCAAATTTTATGCGTTTTGTTAAAAAAAAAAGTTATCAAGCTCTTAACAAATCACTCTTTATGTTTGACAGTTCCGAAGATTAAGAATAAACGAGAAAAATAAGAGCACGCTTACATTCTCTTTCGTTTTCCTTTTTGTAGTTTGCCAATTTTACACAAAATTAGGACGTTTATGATGCACCAGAGGATTTATAAATAAATTAATATATTAAAAGTTCATATTTGAACAAAAAATTGTGACCAAAACCGCGAAAATATGAAATTTAATTTTGAGCAGCATTGCTCTTCACGAACAACACAATAGCAAATGCACACAAATTAATGTTTGGGACTGACTCTTTACGAAAAAATCAAAATGAAAGGTCAGAAAATTAATTTTTGGAACTGACACAGTTTTTTTTTTAAGAGAATAGTGGATCATCTATATGTATTCTATTGTCTATGACTGTCTTGTGCTCTGAGAATATGTTAAGAGAACAAATGCTAGACTCAGATAGATAAGCCTGTTCTCTCCGCGAAAAAAATGTGTCAGCTCCAAAAATTAATTTTCAGATATTTCGTTTTAATATTTTTGCAAAGAGTCAGAGTCAAACATTACTATTCCGCCATTTGGTTTTGTGAGGTTTGTAAAGAGCAATGCTGCTCAAAATTACATTTCGTAATTTCGCGGTTTTGTTCACATTTTTTTTTTGTTAAAATATGAACTTTTAATAATGTTATTTATAAAGCCTCTGGTGCGTCATAAACGTTATAATTTTATATAAAATTGGCAAACGAGAAAAAGGAAAATGAAGGAGAATGTAAGCTTATTCTTAATCTTCGGAACTGCCAAACCTCTAAGTCGTAGTCTTTTTTTTTTTTGTAATAATGAAATTCGACTAATCGACTTTTGATGTAAGCTAAAATCGAGTAAAAAGGTATATTTTTCCAAATTTTTAAAAAGAGGAAACTTAAAATACCAACCTTTTCAAAAACTGAACTCTCCCAAACTTAAAAAAGTCGAAAAGGCAAAATTTTAAATTTTGTATTTAACCGCCAAATCATATTAATCATTTCTGGTTTACTTAATTTTTTAATAAAAAAACAAGTAAGTAAAATCTAAAGTGGTGAAGGGTATAAATACTATGTCCCACCATAAATTACTTTTCAAAACATTTTCCTTCGAAATTGGAAATTTGATTCGCTGGATAGAATTTTGATCTGATTTAGGGAAAAAAAATTCGTTATGGCAACACTGGTAACAGGACACAAGCAGTGTTCATCTCTGTATCCCTTGAAGTCCATATCGTAAAAAAATGTTATATACGGTTTTGTTCTTTTTTTTTATTATTTTCTAATTTTATTAAAAAAATCCGAAATGATTTTCTACTTATGACAATAATCAACAAAAATTCTTGGAAAGTCAATACAAGAATGTTTTTTCCCCTAGATGCTCTCACACATTTTCCTCTCACTAAGAAATTAACTGTTATCGAGAAAGATTTTCTTCAATAATTTTATTAATAGCCCTTAACCAAATGGTTAACCTATGGTATAAATGTCTTTAGTACAAAAAAAAAAAAAAAAAAAAAAAACAACAATACACACTCAAACATTTATAGATTTCTTTGAAACAAAATCTATTTTTATACCATACAAATAAGATAATGAAAAAATTCTTGTATATTCTAAAGAGGAAACAAGTGGTAATGCCAACTAATAGACAAGAAACCCTAAACCAAAGACCATTAATAAAGAAGACGTGAGATAAGCTTGTTCTTCCTCTTTTTCTTGAAGAAACAGAGATTAATATCATACATGTTCCATGAGACATTGCAACTTTTTTTCGGTTTCTCTTTTCATTTTGCATTCGTAACAAAACTTAACTCGCTTATTTTAGCAATTTTTTTAACTCTTAAACGAACAAAAACACTTCGTGAAACATTTTATTAATAATTTAGAGCAACCAACACAGAAATTTGCTTGAAATTTTGGAGAAAATAGCTAAATAAAAATTGTCTGCATCAAACCAGTAAGTTCGGAGCGCTTTTCCAACAAGTATGATATTAATCTCCGTTTTCTATTACTAACACTATCAAAGCCCAGTGCACGTCTTCTTTATTAATGGTCTTTGCCCTAAACTTTCTGCCTTACCCGGATACCATAGAAATTGGTTATAGCCCTAAGCAAGGATAACATAGTAAACATCAACATGATGAATACACAAACAACACATTCACACAAAAGATGTTTACTTAGCATGGTCTGGTATTTGTTGAGAGTGAGTAGTAAATCAAAATGACTATGTTATTACTCACACACACACACACACACATTTTACGTTGCACAACATACAGGAACTACAAACTTAATCTTATTAAAGAGTAGAAACGATTGCAAAACAAAGATGTTTTATTAAATAAACTCATACAGCAACAATGGCAATACAAAGGCCGAGATATTCTCAACCAAGCGAACACGAATACTTGCAGACATATTTTATTTTATGGACAAAGAGCCCAGCAAAAAAAATTGAAAGTTCTTCTCAAGGCACAACTTTAAAAGAACTTCCAAAAATGCCCTCCCAAAGATGTTCTTTACTTTAACTGCACAGGAAGTTCATTTGAGTCAATTTTTTATAAGTGGCTTTTTCCATATTTTTAATGAAAAATTAATTAATAATTTTTGTTTCAAATAGATTAAAAACATATTAAGAATTAATAGAATGGTACAAATTATTTAAATTTAGCCGAAAAAAATGCTAAATCCTTTCTAGAAAAATTGCGATTGTTTTTTTTTAAATATTTGATGACAAACGTTCCAGACAAGCGTTATAATGCATTAAAAATCATAAAAAATTTTAAAAATTATTTATTTGTCAAAATATCAGAAAATTTTTTAATTCACATCCAAAACACTGAATTCGCCTTACACCTTAAGAAGTGGCTTTTGAAATTGTGGACATCCGTCCTATGGCAAGCCCATGTTAAATTCATCGCTTCTGCGTCAATTTGGCACCACTTCTGGATCCAAAAACAGTTTTCACTACTTTTTTGGCAACGGTTTTTTTGCTGGGAGATTAGAGAAAACTATGAAGATGTTAACTTTAACCTTTTAATACAAAGGTGAAATATATACTGCGGTGGCGGTAAATTTTACCACTTTAATTTTTTGAAAAAAAAATATTATTATTTTAATTTATTTGCTTTTAATATTGAGTTAGACAAGAGTTTTTTTAAATGGCTGCAGAAAGAAATTAAAGATAACAGACTCGTAGTTAAACAAAGCAAGGATTAACAGAATTCAGTTAAAGTAATTAAGATAACAGACTCGTAGTTAAACAAAGCAAGGATTAACAGAACTCAGTTTATTGAAAAAAAAATAATAAGAGAGAGAGAGTGAGAGAGTAAAATTTACCCTCACCACCACCACAGTAGTTAAAGGTTAAACTAAGCAATTGAGATGGGTGAAACCAAAGAAATATATATGCCGTAAATTCGGCTGGACCGAATCTAAAATACCCGTTTCCTTTGAAATGGACCATTTCCTTTGAAAAACAAACCTCATCGCAGTGCCATTCAAGCCAAAAATGATCTACTAAAATTTTAAGAAAATTTTACTAAAAAACCACCAAAAAATATATGTATATATTATTTTTCAGTGTTTGATTAAGTTTTTGTGGTTATTATAAAAAAATGTTTCTTAAAAAGAAATGCTTCATTATATTAGAAGTTTATTTATTATTTTATAATCACTCCAAATAGCGACAATTTATTTGAGTGTATAAATTATCCCTTGAATTGTAAATGTGTCGAAGGTGTAAAGATTTTTGTTTGCACCAACAAGAGAAACATACTACTTTCACAAAAGTCAGACTTTTATACTATGGTCTAAAACAAAAATATTTTTTTTTAATACAATTGACATCTACAAAAGGCAGAAAAAGGGAGACAAAAGTTTAAATTTATACATATATTTATTTATACAAACGGCAGAAACCTGATCTTGATATTATGATCTAAAACACAAATTAAAATATTTAAAAATATTGTCTTTATAGGAAATTTAGTATACAATTTTTTATAAAAAAATTTGATACAATTTTTTTTTCTAGAGAAAATTTTCTTTCTGCTCTACAGAAAATGTTTTTAAATGTTTATTTCTATAGAAAATTTTGTCAAAATTTTATTTCTATAGAAAATTTTGTCAAAATTTTATTTCTATAGAAGATTTTGCCAAAATTTTATTTCTGTAGAAAATTTTGTCAAAATTTTATTTCTATAGAAAATTTTGTCAAAATTTTATTTCTATAGAAAATTTTGTCAAAATTTTATTTCTATAGAAAATTTTGTCAAAATTTTATTTCTATAGAAAATTTTGTCAAAATTTTATTTCTATAGAAGATTTTGCCAAAATTTTATTTTTAATTCTATAGAAAATAATTTTTATTTTCTTTTCTAGAAAATTTTTTTTCTACAGAGATTACTGTCAAAATTTTATTTCTATAGAAAATTTTGTCAATATTTTATTTTTATAGAAAATTTTGTCAAAATTTTATTTTTATAGAAAATTTTGTCCAAATTTTATTTCTACAGAGAATACTGTCAAAATTTTATTTATATAGAAATTTTTGTCAAAATTTTATTTTTATAGAAAATTTTGTCAAAATTTTATTGCTATATAATATTTTGTCAAACTGTATTTTTATAGAAAATTTTATATCTATAAAAAATTTTGTCAAAATTTTATTTTTATAGAAAATGTTGTCAACATTTTAATTCTATAGAAAATTTTGTCAAAATTTTATTTCTATGGAAAAATTTGTAATAACTTTGTTGCTACAGAAAAATTTCTTTTCTAGATAAATTTTTTTTAAATTTTTTTCTACAGAGAATACTGTCAAAATTTTATTGCTATAGAAAATTCTCTCAATATTTTATTTTTATAGAAAATTTCATCAATTTCATCAATTTCAAATCAAAATTTTATTTTTATAGCAAATTTTGTCAAAATTTTATTTCTATAGAACATTTTGTCAAAATTTTAAAAATAAAAAAATTTCTAAAATTTTTTTATAGAAAATTTTTTATTCTGCTGTACAGGAAATGTTTTAAAAATTTTATTTCTATAGAAAATTTTGTCAAAATTTTATTTTTATAGAAAATGTTGTCAACGTTTTAATTCTATAGAAAATAATTTTTAATAATTTTATTTCTACAACAAAATTTCTCTTCCAGGGAAATTTTTTTCAAAATTGTTTCTACAGAAAATACTGTCAAAATTTTACTTCTATAGAAAATTTTGTCAAAATTTTATTTTTATAGAAAATTTTGTCAAAATGTTATTTTTATAGAAAATTTTGTCAAAATTTTATTGCTACAGAACATTTTGTCAAACTGTATTTCTATAGAAAACTTTGTCAACATATTATTTCAATAGAAAATTTTATATCTATAAAAAATTTTGTCAAAATTTTATTTTTATAGAAAATGTTGTCAACATTTTAATTCTATAGAAAATTTTGTCAAAATTTTATTTCTATGGAAAAATTTGTAACAACTTTGTTTCTATAGAAAAATGTCTTTTCTACAGATAATTTTTCCAAAATTTTTTCTACAGAGAATACTGTCAAAATTTTATTTCTATAGAAAATTTTGTAAAAATTTTATTTCTATAGAAAATTTTGTAAAAATTTTATTTTTATAGAAAATTTTTCAAAATTTTATTTTTAGAGAAAATTTTGTCAAAATTCTAGTTTTATAGAAAATATAGAAATAGAAAATTTTATCAAATATTTCTATAGAAAATTTTGTCATAATTTTATTTCTATAGAAAAGTTTGTCAAAATTTGGTATTTTATTTTTATAGAAAATTTGTGAAGTACATCTTAGTTGAAAAGAAAAAATCTACCAAAATATCAAGTATCTATCATCAATAATTCTACCAACTGTGGCAACCGTGAGAGGGTTACTTGATAATATAGATAACAGCGTCTTCAAAAAAAGTAGTGAAAATGGATCCGGAAGTGGTACAAAATTGGCGCAGAAGCGATGAGTTTAACATGGGCTTGTCATAGGACGGATGTCCACCATTTCAATAGCCGTTGCACTAAATATGCATCACTTCTTTAGGTGTGATCCGAATTCAGTGTTTTGGATGTGAATTAAAAAATTTTGTGGTATTTTGACAAATGATTAATTATTATAATTTTTTATGATTTTTAATGCAATCTAACGCTTCTCTCTTACTCTGTTTTTAACATATTTGAAACAAAGTAAAAAAAAGTGAATTATAATAAAGAGTAGTTAAAATAAAGAACATCTCTGGAAAGACATTTTTAGAAATGCTTTTAAAGTTGTGCCTTTAGAAGTACTTCCAATTTTTTTTTTTTTTGCTGGGTAATGATAACTTCCCGAACTTAATTTTAAAATTTCTCTAGACAAACAAAAGTAGATAGGGGTTATTTTTTTTATTTCCGGGAAAGCGGGATTTTGTCAATTTGCATTCAAAAAGCAAGGTTAAATATATAGTTTTTTTGTTAATATTTTTTTCTTTTATATTTTTATATATTTTGTTTTTCAGACCTATCAGGATCCCACTTAAATAAAAAATAGCTTAAGGCCTATGTTCTAAGGCGCTATGTAGGAATCTAGCAATGACTAGTGTTTGCAAATCTTACATCAGTCGCACTGTAACATTTTCAGATAACATTCTTATTTTATATATTTAATTATTGTGCTTTTACACCTTTATGTTAACCTAACTAAATTGGATTAATAGACATCATTTATGTTAAATACTCATTGCTAATGTTATGAAGTCATTGCTATGCTAGTGATCATTTACAATAATAAAAGCTTTTACTCTCATTAAATTACATTAAATCGCTTTTGGTAATTCCTCAAATTACTCAATGCTCTCAATTACATCACTCTCAAACAGGGCTGCCAATAAAATTTCAAGAATAATCGTCACTTTCTTCCGAAAAAATCATCATAATCGTCACTTCCATTTTAAAAATCGGCAAAAAATCATCAATGTTAATAATATTAAAACCAAACTACATTTTTGGTTAAAAACAAAAATATTTATTTCATATAAAGAACAGAAAATTAACACAACTATGCATTTTAACATAATAATCATAATGAATTCAGTCTTGTATAAAAATCAAAATAAAAAAATAACATTTTTATGTAATGCAATTCAAAAAATAATATAAAAAAATATTTTTTTACTGCAATAAGTTTTTTATTTAAAAATAAAAACAAGTATATACAGCACTAAGTTCGTCCGGGCCGAATCTTAAATACCCACCACCATGAACCAAATATTAGGGTTTCCTTTGAAATTTCAGGAGGGTTTGAGGACACTTCCCCAAGATAAATTTAAAGATTTCCCCTATAAGGACTATATCAGATTCTGGATTTATAAGAACCATTTTTGTTTGAGTTTTAGAGGAATCATTAACATCTCTTGTAAGTGTGCAAGAAAATTATAAAAAAAAACGCCTTGATTTGAAATCTTAAATCTGTAGAAGTAAAATCTGGAAATTTCAAGCAATTTTCATGATCAGTGCGCCTTCTACACCCTCAAGAAGTGAAGTCGGTCTATATGGAGGCATTACCAAATGGACCGATAAAAACTTAATCCGATACACGTTTTTGTGAGCCTAAAATACCAGAATATTTACAATTTCAGGCAAATCAGATAAGAACTACGGTTTCTAGAAACCCAAGGAGTTAAATCGGGAGATCGTTCTTATGGGGGCTATACCAAAATATGGACCGATATTCACCGTTTTCGGCACACCTCTTTATGACCCGAAAATACCTCTATATTTCCAATTTCAGGCAAATTGGATAAAAACATCGGATTCTAGAAACCCAAGAAGTAAAATAGGGAAATCGGTCTATATGGGAGCTAAACCAAAATATGGAATGATACTCACCATTTTTGGCACACCTCTTTATGGTCATAAAATACCTCTAGATTTCAAATTTCAGGCAAATTGGATAAAAACTACGATTTCTATAAGCCCAAGACCCCAAATCGGGAGGTCGGTTTATATGGGGACTATATCAAAACATGGACCGATACTCACAATTTTTGACACACGTATTTGTGGTCCTACAATACCTCTAGATTTCCAATTTCAGGTAAATTGAATAAAAACTGCGGTTTCTATAAGACCAAGAAGTAAAATCGGGAGGCCGTTTTATATGGGGACCATACCAAAACATGGACCGATACTCACAATTTTTGGCACACGTATTTGTGGTCCTACAATACCTCTATATTTCCAATTTCAGGTAAATTGAATAAAAACTGCGGTTTCTATAAGCCCAAGAAGTAAAATCGGGAGATCGGTCTATATGGGGGCTATACCAAAACATGAACCGATACTCACCATTTTTAGCACACCACTTTATGGTCATAAAATACCTCTAGATTTCAAATTTCAGGCAAATTGGATAAAAACTACGATTTCTATAAGCCCAAGACCCCAAATCGGGAGGTCGGTTTATATGGGGACTATATCAAAACCTGGACCGATATAGTCCATCTTCGAACTTGACCTGCCTGCAGACAAAAGACGAGTTTGTACAAAATTTCAGCACGATTGCTTCATTATTGAAGACTGTAGCGTGATTACAATAGACAGACAGACAGACAGACAGACAGACGGACATCGTTATACCGGCTTAGAATTTCTCCCTGATCAAGAATATATATACTTTATATAGTCGGAAATCGATATTTCGATGTGTTACAAACGGAATGACAAACTTATTATACCCCCGTCACCATTCTATGGTGGTGGGTATAATAAAGATCTTTAATATTTACATATGTGTTGCCCTATTTTCCAAAATTTGACAGTTTGCAAACATTTTATTAAAAATAAAATTTTTTAAAATTTTCTTACAAATACAATTTTGCAAAAATGTTCATAGAAATACATTTTTGCAAGAATTTACTATAGAAAAAATTGCCAAAAATATTCTATAGAAATAAATTTTTGCAAGAATATTCTATAGAAATAAAAATGTGCAAAAATTTTCTACAGATATAAAGGCTTGAGAAAGTTTTCTATAGAACTAAAAATTTGACAAAATTCTCTATAGAAATAAAATGTTGACAAAATTTTTTATAGAAATACAATTTTGACAAAATGTTCTATAGAAATACAATTTTGACAAAATTTTCTATAGAAATAAAATTTTGACAAAATTTTCCATAGAAATAAAACTTTTAAAAAATGTTCTATAAAAATAAAATTTTGACAAAATTTTCTATAAAAATAAAATTTTGACAAAATTTTCTATAGATATAAAATTTTGAAAAAAATTTCTATAGAAATAAAATTTTGCCGAAATATTCTATAGAAATAAAGATTTGACAACTTGTTCTGTAGAAATAAAATTTTAACAAAATTTTCTATAGAAATAAAATTTTGATAAAATTTTCTATAAAAACAAAATTTTGACAAAATTTGCTATAGAAATAAAATTTTGCCGAAATTTTCCATAGAAATAAAGATTTGACAACTTGTTCTGTAGAAATAAAATTTTAACAAAATTTTCTATAGAAATAAAATTTTGATAAAATTTTCTATAAAAATAAAATTTTGACAAAATTTGCTATAGAAATAACATTTTGAACAAAAATCTATAGAAATAAAATTTTGCCGAAATTTGACAACTTTTTCTGTAGAAATAAAATTTTAACAAAATTTTCTATAGAAGTAAAATTTTAACAAAATTTTCTATAGAAGTAAAATTTTGACAAAATTTTCTATAGAAATAAAATTTTGACAAAATTTTCTATAGAAATAAAAATTTGCTGAAATTTTCCATAGAAATAAAGATTTGACAACTTGTTCTGTAGAAATAAAATTTTAGCAAAATTTTCTATAGAAATAAAATTTTGATAAAATTTTCTATAAAAATAAAATTTTGACAAAATTTGCTATAGAAATAACATTTTGAAAAAAAATCTATAGAAATAAAATTTTGCCGAAATTTGATAACTTTTTCTGTAGAAATAAAATTTTAACAAAATTTTCTATAGAAGTAAAATTTTGACAAAATTTTCTATAGAAATAAAATTTTGACAAAATTTTCTATAGAAATAAAATTTTGACAAAATTTTCTATAGAAATAAAAATTTGCTGAAATTTTCTATAGAAATAAAATTTTAACAAAATTTTCTATAAATTCCATAAAAAATATTTCTTTCTAATAAAACAAAATTTTTATATATACTAACCGCAAACATTTGATCAACAACTACAAGATATTTTTGTAATTTGGTCGATTTTTGATAAAATTTTCTTCAAATTTTGGTGATCAGTTTTGGCACGAGTGGCAACCGTGATACTAACACTGTACACACAAAAAAAATTCACGTAAATTTTTCCAATTAAAATTGTAATAGAGTTTTAAAAAATATTCAATTAAAAATTTAATTGATTCAACAAATTTTTTAATTGAAACAAAAATCAATCACAAAAATAATAGTATCAATTAATTTTTTAATTGGATCAATTAACTTTCAATTAATTGACCTTCAATTAATTTTTTTAATTGATACTATCATTTCTGTGATTGAAGACATTTCAATTAAAAATTAATTGGATCAATTAATTTCGTGATTGAATCAGGAACATTTTTTTTTGTGTGTAGATGTAAAGTGAGGTATAGCTCCTACATGTATGAAGTCTCTAGCAAAAACTTGCAATTTCTCTATCTGACTATTGTCAAATGTATTCTCTCTTTTGGTGGCTCTTAATATGTAAACGAACTGCTTCTAGTCCAAATTGTTGAACTGAGCTAATATCGTCATTTTTGGGGCAAAAATCGGAAAATCGGCATTTGCTATTTTTTTGAGTAAAAAATCGTCAAAATGCAGATAAATCGGCAAAAGTGGCAGTCCTGCTCTCAAATACTCTTTGAGTTATCTCATTGTGAAATACTCTATATATCTCTATTCTATTTAAATGGAAAACATAATGGTAGAAACCATTGAAATTGTAACATAATTGTGAGAGAACAGAGAAATAACGAAGACGCTGCCGAACTTGATAGTAGGGTTTCTTTTCAGAAAGCTAAAAACATAAAAAATAATCGCCAAGACTCAATGGCATGTTAATACTACAGCAGCAAGCGATTCCTAAGGAAAAAAAAAAATAAATAAATATAATCGTAAAAAAAGCATGTCCCTCTAATTAGAAAACCTCAGGCCGATAAACGTTTGGAAAAGTCGACATTTCCAAGAGAACCCCATATTGTCTAATGTATAATTGCTAATTGTTCACTCTATGAAAGGTCTACAACTTTTTAAGCTGTTGTAAACATAAACACTTCATTTACAAATAATTCAGTCTAAATAAACCACAAACAAACCAAACAAATTGTATCACGGGGGGAGCCCTTCATCCCTGCAACACTGAAATAAGTTGTGTTCCAAGAATTCATTGTTGTATGCAGACCATCTTAAAAAGTTTTCGCAAGCACATAAATCATTACAGTACAATTTTTACAGGCAACTGTAGAAGATGCCTCCCATGATGCTCTATAATACTAACAACATAATTATGATTCTTTGAGATTTACGTTTTTCTAAGGAAAGAAAAAAAAACAAACAAAATGGACTCCATCATCAAAAGCCAACCAAAATCTTTTGTTGTAGTTTTTAGTCAACTTCCAAATGGAATTTACGAAATTTCCACCATCATCTCTTCTTCTCTAGCCATATAAATTCCCCTTCATTGTCGTTGCCAAAATATACTGAAACAGGCGGCCAGAAAGTAACATTGCTACACAAAGAAAATCGAAAACATGAGAAAAAAAATTTAGTTTAGTCGCTCTATCCCTGTAGCTCTCCTGGAGAAATGAGAAAATTGGCAAATGCGAATTTAAGCAGCAGCATGTATTTTTACTTTTACACAAACATTGAGATATATCCGTATGTCTACATTTACATAAAATGAGGAGCACGTCCAACAACTTGTTGCCAGATTTATTTGCACACACATACATTGCGATGTTTGTGTACGCATGAATGTTTTCACTTTTCCCATTGTGTGTGAAAAACTGTTGATGGGATAATGTTGTTACCTGAGAAGCACAGTGTTTTAAAGTGAATTGAAATAAGCAAAACAGACAGTAACATTTTCAAATAGTACAGAGTAGCTAACATGTATTGTTACCAATTCAAATGGCCAGCAAAAGTGTCACCAAAAATCTATGAAAATGATTTTCTGGATATGGACAATTTTAAAAATCGGATCACATGCTTGCCATAGGTTGGAAATCACACATATAACATAAATTAATTTAACAAAAACTTAAAAAAAATCATTGGCCTAATTGACTTAATGTTTCAAGTTTGATTAAAAAGTTAATTGTATCAATTAGTTTTTTAATTAAAAAAATTGCAATCATTGTCCTAACAGCATTTTCCAATGTATTTTATTGGAAATATTTTTTCTTTATTTAAATGTAATTAATGTTTTAATTAATTAATATTACAATCACATAAATAAAATTTTTCATGGATTTCTTACTTGATTTTATGTTTTAACGTAATTAAAAAGTTAACTGTAACAGCTCATTTTTTTCAACTTCAAACTAATTTTTAATTGGAAACATTTTGATGATATTTTTTTTTGTGTTCCATCTTTGGCTTGGAATCAATACCAAAATCCTTAAGGGAACCTCAAAATCTTTGGATGTAAGTAAATTTTTTATTTGAGTATGTATTAAAGGGTGATACGGTCAAAATTTGGTCAATATAAACTTGACGTATTTCTTTCAATTTTGCATTTAAAAAAACACCTCTGTTTTTTTAAATGCACCCCTCATTTTGAAGGTGTGTGTGTGTGTAGAATGTTGCTCCTATTTTGATTTTGGAGTTCACTCTTCAGTTGTCAAAATGCCGTCCAAGCAAGAAGAGCAGCATATCAAAATTTTGCTCTCGCATCGCGAAAATCCGAGCTACTCGCACGCAAAGCTGACAAAATCGCTAAAAGTTGTCAAATCAACCATTACAAATGTAATTAAAGTGTTTGGGGAACGTTTGTCGACAGCCAGGAAGTCTGGATCGAGGGGAAATCGAAAACTGGAAGCCGCTGAGACGACAAAGAGAGTTGCCGATAGTTTCAAGCGAAACCCTAACCTCTCTCTCCGAGATTCCGCAAATAAGCTGGGTGTATCGTCTACAACCGTGCATCGAGCCAAAAAACGAGCCGGACTATCGACTTACAAGAAGGTAGTGATTCCAAATCGCGATGATAAACAAAATACGACGGCCAAAGCGCGATCCCGGAGGCTGTACACGACGATGCTGACGAAGTTTGACTGCGTGGTAATGGACGACGAAACCTACGTCAAAGCCGACTACAAGCAGCTTCCGGGACAGGAGTTTTATACGGCAAAAGGAAGGGGAAAGGTAGCAGATATTTTCAAGCACATAAAACTGTCAAAGTTCGCAAAGAAATATCTGGTTTGGCAAGCCATCTGTACCTGTGGCTTGAAAAGCAGCATTTTCATAGCTTCCGGGACTGTCAACCAAGAAATTTACGTGAAAGAGTGTTTGAATAAACGTCTGCTGCCTTTCCTGAAGAAACACGGTTGTTCAGTACTGTTTTGGCCGGATTTGGCATCTTGCCATTACGGTAAACAGGCCATGGAGTGGTACGCCGCCAACAACGTGCAGGTGGTTCCCACACGCTCACAAAAAATCGCTTCTGTAACATATACTCCCAAACATATTTTGCTTCAAGCATATACATTTTTGGGTATTGCCCAAACATTTATATGTTTGATCTCTTCCAATATATAATATGTTTGAAAGCATATTGGTCTAAACAATATATGTTTGGGTAGTCTAAGTCCCAAACATTTTGTATTTTTGCATCCAAATTCAATAATGTTGTCTTCCAAAAAACAATATGTTATTATGTGAACATATAATATGTTTGGAAGCATTTTGCACCCAAAAATATTATATGCTTAAAAAAAATTCTCCCAAACAATATTGTGCTCAAAATTTTATTTATTTATTTATGTATTTACAATCATAATGAATTATGAAAATAAACAGGTAATATAGGTGCTAACAACATGAATGCTCAAAATTTTGTTTCTGCCCAATTGTATATTCCCCCACATCTTTCTCACTTCCACGAGATTTTTTAGTTCTTAGCACCTTTTTCTGTAATACAAACATTGTAGAAGAAATTATTCAATTGTATGATTTTTTTTTATTTTAATTTTACCTTTTGCCGGACGGGGATTCGAACAGCGGACCACACAGTTTGTAAGGATCAAAGAAGTAGCTGATCAATTGCCCAAGGAAAAATAAAAAGTTTATTTTGTAATAACAAGCAACAACCACCACCTTAATTCAATATCGCTCCCTGTTAAATAGCGCTCCAAGCTACTAAACACATATATGTTTATAGGCTATTTCTAAATTAATATATGTTTGCATCCAAGCATATTATATTTACAAACATTTTATGTCCCAAACATAATATGTTCTAACATATTAACATATATGTCCCAAACATGTTATGCTAGTTTATGAACATTATATGCTTGCACTCAAAAATATTGTGTTTAAAAATTTGTGTTCCAAACATATAATGTTTATAGCCAAACATATGAAAAACAGTCTTTTTCATCCGTGCAAGGACGAGAACCCTCCCAACACGCCAGAGCTCCGCCCAATTGAGAAATACTGGCCTATTGTCAGGCGGAACCTAAAGAAGACCAAAAAACTGCTAAGGACGAGCAGCAGTTCAAGGCAAACTGGCTTTCTGCGGCGAAGAAGGTGGACAAGGTGGCTGTACAAAATCTGATGGCAGGTGTCAAGCGTGAGGCCCGGCAATTCGGATTTGGAAAAGCGAAAGCCTAACTGAATATTTTTCCTGAATTTTATACTAATTGAACTTGAAAAAGAAATTTAATTTGATTTTTTAAATAAACGATTTCACCGATTTACACGCGTTTTCCCTTGACCAAATTTTGACTGTATCGCCCTTTAAATAGTAAATTCAACCCACTGTGACCATATGGCTAGCTTATCTCAAATATTGGTGTTGTTGGTGCATTTGTATGGCAACGCTATGGTAGTATGTATGCCTTGGGAGAGTGGGTGTGTATTTATGTGTTTGTGTGTATTTAGTCCATGCCCATGGTCTGCTTATACAGCAAGAGAAAACAGATGTTGCCTAAACAGAGACTGGTTTTAGTAATAAAATTTCGTGCATTAAGACTGGATGTTTTGAAAAGCTAATACGGTTCAAAATGAAAAACAAAATTCCCAAATCTACAAAAGTGAAATTGAACTAGAGAACCCATAAGCTTTTATGGCAAATGTAACTGCAAATCAATATGAAAATGTCATTTTAACTATCTATCATCTCTCAATGCTAGTTTCAATGGCAAACATCTGTATAAACTGATTGATGTGGATATGCCCATATGTTAGTGAGCGTGTGTGTATATGTGAATGAAAAATTCATGTTTCATTGAAATTGACATTGAAATTGAAACTGCCATTGTATCAGACTATAAGGAAATTTTTATGAAAGCACACTTTTAGTAAATATAAAGAGTTGTGTTTTTTTTGTTTTCTAGGCTAATTGAATTATATCTGTTCAATTGTGCTCTATAAAAATACATACACTTGTCAGAAAAATTTATTGTATAGATAATTTCAATATGATTTAAAGATCCAAATGGGGATAGTTCATAATTAATATTAAAAGAAACAAGTGGGTAACGTAGAAATTCGGGGGGGGGGGGGGGGGGGGTCGACTGTATCATATGTTAGATACTAAGTTTTATATAAATTTGAACCCTAATGCCTAATATTGTACAGGACCTGTTTATTTCATAAACAATTGCTATATCTGTTGTTAGCTGCGACTTAAGCTCGCCGAAAGTGATTAGTGGTTTCAACGGTTTCTTAAAAAAAAAAAACAAATAAAACCATTGACAGATACAATTTTCGGACGGAGTTAATTTTTGAGCACTCAAGAGATCGATTTGACGGGTCATCTGCCGTATAGCCCTGACTTGGCACCGGTTCCCGTCAGGGATGGAAAATACAATTTCTAAGAAATTAAAAAAAAGTATTTTTTGAGCGAAAAAGTACTTTCTACTAAATTTCAACAAAAAATCTATTGGAAGATTATTGTCGAGAGCTCCTTTAGACTGAATTTTAATGAAAATAAAAATTTTTTTTTCAACTTCTCAATTTTAAATAGTTTTTTTTTTAGTATCCGTTTACAAAGCCTACTGTATTATTGTAACCATGGCTGCCACAGTTGGTAGAATTCTACTGTTTGTAGATTGGTAGAAGTCATGGTACTTCATACATTTTCTGTAGATAAATAAAAATAAAATTTTGACAAAACTATAGAAATAAAATTTTAACAAAACTTTCTATAGAAATAAAATTTTGACAACATTTTCTATAGAAATAATATCTTAACAAAATGTTCTATAGCAATAAAATTTTGACCAAATTTTCTACAGAAATAAAATTTTGACCAAATTTTTTATAGAAACACAATTTTGACAAAATTTTCTATATAAAAACATTTTTAACAAAATTTTCTATAGAAATACAATTTTGACAAAATTTTTCTATAGAAATACAATTTTGACAAAATTTTCTATACAAATACAATCTTGACCAAATTTTCTATAGAAATAAAATTTTGACAAAATTTTCTATAGAAATAAAATTTTAACAAAATTTTCTATAGAAATACAATTTTGACAAAATTTTTCTATAGAAATACAATTTTGACAAAATTTTCTATAGAAATACAATTTTGACAAAATTTTCTGTAGAAATACAATTTTGACAAAATTTTCTATAGAAACAAAATTTTGACAAAATTTTCTATAGAAATAAAATTTTGAAAAAATTTTCTATAGAAATAAAGTTTTGACAAAATTTTCTATAGAAATAAAATTTTTACAAAATTTTCTATAGAAATAAAATTTTGACAAAATTTTCTATAGAAATAAAATTTTGACCAAATTTTCTATATAAATAAAGTTTTGACTAAATTTTCTATAGAAATAAAATTTTGACAGAACTTTCTATAGAAATACAATTTTGACAAAATTTTCTAGAGAAATACAATTTTGACAAAATTTTTCTATAGAAATACAATTTTGACAAAATCTTCTATAGAAATAAAATTTTGACAACATTTTCTATAGAAATAAAATTTTGAAAAAATTTTCTATAGAAATAAAGTTTTGACAAAATTTTTCTATGGAAATACAATTTTGAAAAAATATTCTATAGAAATAAAATTTTTTATAGAATATAATTTTCTATAGAAATAAAATTTTGACAAAATTTTCTATATAAATAAAATTTTGACAAAATTTTCTATAGAAATAAAATTTTTACAAAATTTTCTATAGAAACAAAATTTTTACAAAATTTTCTATATAAATAGAATTTTGACAAAATTTTCTATAGAAATAAAATTTTTACAAAATTTTCTATAAAAATAAAATTTTGACAGAACTTTCTATAGAAATAAAATCTTGACAAAATTTTTTATAGAAATAAAATTTTGACAAAATACTCTATAGAAATAAAATTTTGACAAAATTTTCTATAGAAATAAAATTTTGACAAAATTTTCTATAGAAATAAAATTTTTACAAAATTTTCTATAGAAATAAAATTTTTACAAAATTTTCTATAGAAACAAAATTTTTACAAAATTTTCTATGTAAATAAAATTTTGACAAAATTTTCTATAGAAATAAAATTGTGACCCAATTTTCTATAGAACCAAAATTTTGACCAAATTTTTCTATAGAAAAAAATTTTGACAAAATTTTCTATAGAAATAAAAATTTGACCAAATTTTCTATAGAAATATAATTTTGACAAAATTTTCTATATAAATAAAATGTTGACAACATTTTCTATAGAAATAAAAGTTTGACAACATTTTCTATAGAAATAAAATTTTGACAAAATTTTCTATAGAAATAAAATTTTGACAAAATTGTCTATAGAAACTAATTTTGACAAAATTTTCTATGGAAATAAAATTTTGACAAAATTTTCTATAGAAATAAAATTTTGACAAAATTTTTCTATAGAAATACAATTTTGACAAAATGTTCTATAGAAATAAAATTTTGACAAAATTTTCTATATAACAAAAATTTTGACAAAATTTTCTATAGAAATAAAATGTTGACAAAATTTTCTATAGAAATAAAATTTTGACAAAACTTTCTATAGAAATACAATTTTGACAAAATTTTTATAGAAACAAAATTTTGACAAAATTTTCTATAGAAATAAAATTTTGACAAAATTTTCTATAGAAATAAAATTTTGAAAAAATTTTCTATAGAAATACAATTTTGACAAAATTTTCTATAGAAATAAAATTTGACAAAATTTTCTATAGAAATAAAATTTTTACAAAATTTTCTATAGAAATAAAATTTTGACAAAATTTTCTATAGAAATAAAATTTTGACCAAATTTTCTATATAAATAAGATTTTGACTAAATTTTCTATAGAAATAAAATTTTGACAGAACTTTCTATAGAAATACAATTTTGACAAAATTTTCTAGAGAAATACAATTTTGACAAAATTTTTCTATAGAAATACAATTTTGACAAAATCTTCTATAGAAATAAAATTTTGACAACATTTTCTATAGAAATAAAATTTTGAAAAAATTTTCTATAGAAATAAAGTTTTGACAAAATTTTTCTATGGAAATACAATTTTGAAAAAATATTCTATAGAAATAAAATTTTTTATAGAATATAATTTTCTATAGAAATAAAATTTTGACAAAATTTTCTATATAAATAAAAGTTTGACAAAATTTTCTATATAAATAAAATTTTGACAAAATTTTCTATAGAAATAAAATTTTTACAAAATTTTCTATAGAAACAAAATTTTTACAAAATTTTCTATATAAATAAAATTTTGACAAAATTTTCTATAGAAATAAAATTTTTACAAAATTTTCTATAGAAATAAAATTTTGACAGAACTTTCTATAGAAATAAAATCTTTACAAAATTTTTTATAGAAATAAAATTTTGACAAAATACTCTATAGAAATAAAATTTTGACAAAATTTTCTATAGAAATAAAATTTTGACAAAATTTTCTATAGAAATAAAATTTTTACAAAATTTTCTATAGAAATAAAATTTTTACAAAATTTTCTATAGAAACAAAATTTTTACAAAATTTTCTATGTAAATAAAATTTTGACAAAATTTTCTATAGAAATAAAATTGTGACCCAATTTTCTATAGAACCAAAATTTTGACCAAATTTTTCTATAGAAAAAAATTTTGACAAAATTTTCTATAGAAATAAAAATTTGACCAAATTTTCTATAGAAATATAATTTTGACAAAATTTTCTATATAAATAAAATGTTGACAACATTTTCTATAGAAATAAAAGTTTGACAACATTTTCTATAGAAATAAAATTTTGACAAAATTTTCTATAGAAATAAAATTTTGACAAAATTGTCTATAGAAACTAATTTTGACAAAATTTTCTATGGAAATAAAATTTTGACAAAATTTTCCATAGAAATAAAATTTTGACAAAATTTTTCTATAGAAATACAATTTTGACAAAATGT
Source organism: Haematobia irritans (assembly GCF_050003625.1). Taxonomy (NCBI): domain Eukaryota; kingdom Metazoa; phylum Arthropoda; class Insecta; order Diptera; family Muscidae; genus Haematobia; species Haematobia irritans. The sequence continues at coordinate 190,046,729 of NC_134400.1, read as the reverse complement.
TCTATAGAAATAAAATTTTGACAAAATTTTCTATATAACAAAAATTTTGACAAAATTTTCTATAGAAATAAAATGTTGACAAAATTTTCTATAGAAATAAAATTTTGACAAAACTTTCTATAGAAATACAATTTTGACAAAATTTTTATAGAAACAAAATTTTGACAAAATTTTTTATAGAAACAAAATTTTGACAAAATTTTCTATAGAAATAAAATTTTGACAAAATTTTCTATAGAAAAGCAATTTTGACAAAATTTTCTATAGAAATAAAATTTTGACAACATTTTCTATAGAAATAAAATTTTGCAAAATTTTCTATAGAAATAAAATTTTGACAAAATTTTCTATACAAATACATTTTTAACAAAATTTTCTATAGAAATACAATTTTGACAAAATTTTTCTATAGAAATACAATTTTGACAAAATTTTCTATAGAAATAAAATTTTGACTACATTAGAAAAAAAAATTTGACAAAATTATCTATAGAAATAAAATTTTGACAAAATTTTTCTATAGAAATAAAATTTTGACAAAATTTTTATAGAAACAAAATTTTGACAAAATTTTCTATAGAAATAAAAAGTTGACAAAATTTTCTATAGAAATAAAATTTTGACTACATTAGAAAAAAAAATTTGACAAAATTATCTATAGAAATACAATTTTGACAAAATTTTTATAGAAACAAAATTTTCTATAGAAATACATTTTTAACAAAATTTTCTATAGAAATACAATTTTGACAAAATTTTTCTATAGAAATACAATTTTGACAAAATTTTCTATAGAAATAAAATTTTGACAAAATTTTCTATAGAAATAAAATTTTGACTACATTAGAAAAAAAAATTTGACAAAATTATCTATAGAAATACAATTTTGACAAAATTTTTATAGAAACAAAATTTTCTATAGAAATACAATTTTGACAAAATTTTCTATAGAAATAGAATTTTGACAAAATTTTCTATAGAAATAAAATTTTGACAAAATTTTCGATAGAAACACAATTTTGACAAAATTTTCTATATAATTAAAATTTTGACTAAATTTTCTATAGAAATAAAATTTTGACAAAATGTTCTATAGAAATAAAGTTTTTACCAAATTTTCTTTAGAAATACATTTTTGACAAAATTATCTATAGAAATAAAATTTTGACAAAATTTTCTATATAAATAAAATTTTGACAAAATTTTCCATGAAACTAAAATTTTGACAAACTTTTTGTATAGAAATAAAATTTTGACAAAAGTTTCTATAGAAATAATATCTTGACAAAATGTTCTATAGAAATAAAATTTTGACCAAATTTTCGTTAGAAATACAATTTAGACCAAATTTTCTATAGAAATAAAATTTTGACAAAATTTTCAAAAGGAATAAAATTTTGACCAACTTTTCTAAGAAATGAAATTTTAATAAAATTTTCTATAGAATTTTGACAAATTTTTTTGTAGAAATAAAACATTTACAAAATTTTCTATCCCAGGTTCCCGTACGTAAGAACTAAAATGAGAGATCAACATTGTTCGACACCTGAAGAAGCGGTTGAAGCGTTCAGAAAGCATGTTTTTTAGATTCCTCAATCAGAGTGACAGAAGTGATTCGACAGTTGGGGGAATATTTTGAAAAAAAAAATAGAGTGATGTTCCAATATTTGTTCTCTAATTCCGAAATATAAAAGGCAGTGTACTTTAGCACATGTAATGATATATTAGCTTTTGTAAATGGTTTTGATTAAATGGATTTGATTAATTAGCTGCTAAATATGAGTTGAGATAAGTAGAAATATTAGTCGGTGGAGTCGAAAAGAAGCTGAAATCTTCTGCTCAATTCGCCGGCTTTTGGACGCGCGTAAAACCCCTTACGAATGAATTTTTTTACGATCCGCAAAAAAATTGTGCATGTGTACGTATAGTTTTTCTGGCAAGTGTATGTATATACGTTTTTCCTCCAATATATGGCCAATCAATGTCATCGTTTTTATTTGGTTAACAGTTCAATGAATTGCAATGATATATGAATTCCACTAAACAAAGATGAAAGAGCACAATATTTTTCAAAATAAAATAATTGAATATTGGTTTTTATCATATGCTAATATATATCCTATTCAATGGAAATTTAATATTTATATGGGGATATAAATATATTAAAATATGAAATTTGACATAATTAAAACAAAAGTTAATTTGAATAAACAGGAAATCTGAGTGGTTGTAAAAAAGTAGGATTTCGCAACAGTGGATTCAAAATATGAATATTTTTTCAATGTGCGAGAAATAAGAGATTTATTCACATTTAAATGCTGGAGGACTTTAAAGACTACCACTTGTGGTTTTCCAGCCAAATATAAAGCAATTCCATAAACTTTCTGTCTACGACAATATTTTTTTCTTTCAGTGTATTTAAATGTAGCGTTCTAAAATTTAGTTTCCTTTTCGTTGTTCCTGTTTTACAAAATAACAAACAACAAATTACAATTTGTTACCTTTATCAGAAGCATATCCATCGTTATCCCGTTTGTCGATTTATTTATAAATGAAAACTCCAGGGATCATTACAAGGCTGTAACTGTCAACAAAATTAGGGTTTGGGTGTACGACTTTAGGCTAAACAATTTTACATTTCAAGGAATATTTTTGTTTTTTTGTTTTTTTTTGTTATTGGAAAAATTCAACAACTGTATTTATAGCAATAACAAATCCAATCATGTGATGGTGCAAAATGTCTTTGAATTTTTGATTAAATCCTTTTTAAGGTTGGCGTATTACAGCCAATGAATTATTAATGCTCTTAATGATGACAATTTTAGCTTCAATCAACAGCCACCTTTAACGATTTGGAAAATTTGTTGACTTTATTTTAAAAAGACGTTAGAAAAGACTAAAGTAGAACGGGACCGACCATAATATGGTGAAAACCATTTTGTAGATCTACATTTTTGAAACCATCTCAAATTCTTCAAATTTGTTGGATGCTATATATTCCCCATTTAAATGTGAACAGATTTAGACGAAATTTGTTAAAACTTCCACAAATTCTCCAGACTTAAATGTAAACCGGCTAATGTCCTGGGACAATGCATAATGTTAAATCGAAGTAAAACCATGGGCTCGTTGGTCATATCAGCACAGTTGTTACTCGTGCCCAAAAATAATATACCATAATTTGAAAATAATTTTTTTTTCAAAAAATGTGGTATCACAATGGACTGAATAGTCTAAGTGAGCCTGATACATCGGGCTGCCACTTTAACCTAACCTAACATTATTTCTATAGAAAATCGTTTTTTATTTTATTTCTAAAATTTTGCCAAAATTTTATTTCAATATAAAATTTTGTAAAATTTTTATACCCTCCACCATAGGATGGGGGTATATTAACTTTGTCATTCCGTTTGTAACACATCGAAATATTGCTCTAAGACCCCATAAAGTGTATATATTCTGTGTCATGGTGAAATTCTGAGTCGGTCTAAGCATGTCCGTCCATCCGTCTGTTGAAATCACGCTAACTTCCGAACGAAACAAGCTATCGACTTGAACCTTGGCACAAGTAGTTGTTATTGACGTAGGTCAGATAGTATTGCAATTGGGCCATATCGGTCCACTTTTACGTATAGCCCCCATATAAAGGAACCCTCAGATTTGGCTTGTGGAGCCTCTAATAGAAGCATATTTCATCCGATCCGCCTGAAATTTGGTACATGGTATTGGCATATGGTCTCTAACAACCATGCGAAAATTGGTCCACATCGGTCCATAATTATATATAGCCCCCATATAAACCGATCCCCAGATTTGGCTTGCGAAGCCTCAAAGAGAAGCAAATTTCCTCCGATCTTGCTGAAATTTGGTACATGGGGTTAGTATATGGTCTCTAACAACCATGCAAAAATTGGTCCACATCGGTCCATAATTATATATAGCCACCATATAAACCGATCCCCAGATTTGGCTTGCGGAGCGTCAAAGAGAAGCATATTTCATCCGATCCGGCTGAAATTTGGTACATGGCGTTGGTATACGGTATCTAAAAACCATGCAAAAATTGGTCCACATTGGTCCATAATTATATATAGCCTCCATATAAACCGTTCTCCACATTTGACCTCCGGAGCCTCTTGGAGGAGCAAAATTCATCCGATCCGGTTCAAATTTGGAACGTGGTGTTAGTAACAACCATACCAAAATTGGTCCATATCGGTCTATAGTTATATATAGCCGATCTCCAATCACACAAAAATTGGTCCATATCGGTTCATAATCATGTTTGCCACTCGAGCCAAAAATGATCTACCTAAATTTTATTTCTATAGAAAATTTTTTCAAAATTTTATTTCTATAGAAATTTTTTTCAAAATTTTATTTCTATAGAAAATTTTGTCAAAATTTTATTTCTATAGAAAATTTTGTCAAAATTTTATTCCTATAGAAAATTTTGTTAAAATTGTATTCGGTTCATAATCATGGTTGCCACTCGAGCCAAAAATAATCTACCAAAATTGTATTTCTATAGAAAATTTTGTCAAAATTTTATTTCTATAGAAAATTTTTGTTAAAATTTTATTTCTATAGAAACTTTTGTTAACATTTTATTTCTGTAGAAAATTTTGTCAAAATTTTATTTCTAAAGAAAATTTTGTCAAAATTTTAATTTTGTCAAAATTTTATTCGGTTCATAATCATGGTTGCCACTCGAGCCAAAAATAATCTACCAAAATTGTATTTCTACAGAAAATTTTGTCAAAATTTTATTTCTATAGAAAATTTTTGTAAAAATATTATTTCTATAGAAAATTTTGTTAACATTTTATTTCTGTAGAAAATTTTGTCAAAATTTTATTTCTGTAGAAAATTTTGTCAAAATTTTATTTCTATAGAAAATTTTGCCAAATTTTTATTTCTATAATTTTTTTTTTAAATTTTATTTCTATAGAAAATTTTGTTAATATTTTATTTCTATAGAAAAATTTGTCAAAATTTTATGTCTATAGACATAAATGTCTATAGACATTCTGTAGAGAATTTTGGCAACATTTTATTTCTATTGAACATTTGGCCAAAATTTTATGTCTATAAAAATTTTTTTTTTTGTATAGAAAATTTTGACAAAATTTGATCAAAATTGTATTTCTATAGAAAATTTTGTCAAAATTGTATTTCTATAGAAAATTTTGTCAAAATTTTATTTCTATAGAAAATTTCTTAACAATTTTATTTGTATATAAAATGTTATCAAAATTTTAATGCTATAGAAAATATTGTCAAAATTTTATTTCTATAGAAAATTATGTCCAAATTTTATTTTTATGAAAATTTTGTCAAAATCTTATTTCTATAAAAAAATTTTGTCAAAATTTTATTCCTATGGAAAATTTTGTCTTCTGGGTGTTGCAAACATATACACTAACTTATAATACTATGCTCCACAGTGTAGCGTACGGTACAAAAATGAAGATTTTGTTTGACTTAATTTTACTTATGCCAAATGGGTCAACAATGTCACCTTATCCATTTAGTTTAGCACCATTATCGTTTATAAAACTGTTAATGAGAACTTATTAATTATGCATTTAAAAATTGTTGACAATTGTTGCGGTTTAAAGGTATACCTTTTGAAAGGCATAATTAATTTTATATTGCAGAGCCTTTAAAAAGGTTTCAATGTCTACAATGGTCGCTTTTAAAAAGTGAAATGAAAAACGAAGATTGTTAGAATTCTTCATGTTTTGGTAGATTTGCAAAGAAGAGAAATAAACCATTGACAAAATTTTCTATAGAAATTAAATTTTGACATAATTGTCTATAGAAATAAAATTTTGACATTTTCTATAGAAATACAATGTTGTCCAGATTTTCTAATTAAATACAATTTTGACCAGATTTTCTATAGAAATTAAATTTTGGCCAAATTCTCTATAGAAATTAAATTTTGACAAAATGTTCTATAGAAATAAAATTATGACAAAACTTTTATAGAAATAAAATTTTGACAACGTTTTCTATAGAAATACAATTTTATCCAGATTTTCTATAGAAATACAATTTTGACCAGATTTTCTATAGAAATTAAATTTTTATAAATTTTGCTGTAGAAAAAATTTTGTCAACATTTTCTATAGAAATAAAATTTTGACAAAATTTTCTGTAGAATTCAAATTTAAGCAAAATTTTCTATAGAAATCAAATTTTGTCCAAATTTTCTATACAAAAAAAAATTTTGCAAACATTTTTTATAGAAATAAAATTTTAGCCAAATTCTCTATAGAAATAAAATTTTTACAAGATTTTCTATACAAAAAAAAAAAAAAAAAAAATTGCAAACATTTTTTTTTAGAAATAAAATTTTTACAAAATTTTCTAAAGAAATAAAATATTGACAAAATTTTCTATAGAAATAAAATTTTGTCCAGATTTTCTATAGAAATACAATTTTGACCAGATTTTCTATAGAAATTAAATTTTTATAAATTTTGCTGAAAAAAAAATTTTGGCAAAATTTTCTGTAGAATTTAAATTTTAGCAAAATGTTCTATAGAAATCAAATTTTATAAAAATTTTCTATAGAAATCAAATTTTGTCTATAGAAATCAAAATTTTCTATAGAAATAAAATGTTAACACAATTTTCTATAGAAATAAAATGTTGACAAAATTTTCTATAGAAATAAAATATTGACAAAATTTTCTATAGAAATAAAAATTTCACAAAATTTTCTATAGAAATAAAATTTTGACAAAATTTTCTATAGAAATAAAATTTCGACAAAATTTTCTATGGAAATAAAATTTTGACAAAATTTCTATAGAAATAAATTTTTGACAACATTTTCTATAGAAATACAATTTGGACAGTTTTTCTTTAGAAATTAAATTTTTATAAATTTTGCTGTAGAAAAAATGTTGTCAAATTTTTCTATAGAAATAAAATTTTGACAAAATTTTCTGTAGAATTTAAATTTTAGCAAAATTTTCTATAGAAATCAAATTTGGTCAAAATTTTATATAAAAAAAAAACAAAAAAAAATTGCAAACATTTTGTATAGAAATAAAATTTTGGCCAAATTCTCTATAGAAATAAAATTTTGACAAGATTTTCTATACAAAAAAAATTTATAAACATTTTTTTAGAAACAAAATTTTGACAAAATGTTCTATAGAAATACAATTTTGACAACGTTTTCTATGGAAATACAATTTTGTCCAGATTTTCTATAGAAATACAATTTTGACCAGATTTTCTATAGAAATACAATTTTGACCAGATTTTCTATAGAAATAAAATTTTTATAAATTTTGTTGTAGAAAAAAATTTTGGGAAAATTGTCTGTAGAAATCAAATTTTGTAAAAATTTTCTATAGAAATCAAATTTTTTAAAAATTGTCTATAGAAATCAAATTTTGTCAAAATTTTCTATAGAAATAAAATTTTAACACAATTTTCTATAGAAATAAAATTTTGACAAAATTTTCTATAGAAATAAAATTTTGATCAAATTTTGTCAAAATTTTCTATACAAAAAAAAAATTTTTGCAAAAATTTTTTATAGACATAAAATTTTGGCCAAATTCTCTATAGAAATAAAATTTTGACAAGATTTTTTATACAAAAAAATTTTTTTAAACATTTTTTATAGTAATAAAATTTATATGATTTTTTATCTCATAATCTCGGCTACAGGTCTATAAATTAAACTTGAACTTGTTGGTTTCTTGTTTTTTTATTTTCCGATATTTCGGTTGACTTCGTCAGAACCGTTTTCAAGGATTTTCTCCGCTGTCTTGTTACTTCGCTGTCTGTTTTTCTACTAATTTTTTTTTTCTAAAATTTTGACAAAATGTTCTATAGAAATAAAATTTTGCCAACGTTTTCTATAGAAACACAATTTTGTCCAGATTTTCTATAGAAACACAATTTTGGCCAGATTTTCTATAGAAATTGAATTTTTATAAATTTTGCTGTAGAAAAAAATTTTGGCAAAATTTTCTGTAGAATTTGAATTTAGCAAAATTTTCTATAGAAATCAAATTTTGTAAAAAAATTGATATCTATAGAAATCAGAAGGCTGTTGAAAGGTTCATTCGCCCGAACCGAAACATGTACAGTCCAGGCGTGTATAGATTTGTATCTGGCGTTTTCTTTTCAATGGCTCTATTAACCATGTTCCTTAATCTATATCTGTCCATAAAGCTCGAAAAATAATTGTTTAATTAAATATAATGCATTTGGACGTCAATTGCCTGTTTCGGTATCAGGCTAACATGAAATATAGAAATCAAATTTTGTCAAAATTTTCTATAGAAATAAAATTTTAACACAATTTTCTATAGAAGTAAAATTTTGACAAAATTTTCTATGGAAATAAAATTTTGACAAAATTTTCTATAGAAATAAAAATTTCACAAAATTTTCTATAGAAATAAAATTTCGACAAAAAGTTCTATAGAAATAAAATTTTGACAAAATTTCTATAGAAATAAAATTTTTACAACGTCTATAGAAATACAATTTTGTCCAGATTTTCTATAGAAATACAATTTTGACCAGATTTTCTATAGAAATTAAATTTTTATAAATTTTGTTGTAGAAAAAAATTTTGGGAAAATTTTCTATAGAAATAAAATTTTGACTAAATTTTCTGTAGAATTCAAATTTTAGCAAAATTTTCTATAGAAATCAAATTTTGTCAAAATTTTCTATAGAAATAAAATTTTGTCAAAATTTTCTATAGAAATAAAATTTTGACAAAACTTTCTTTACAAAAAAAAATTTTGCAAACATTTTTTATAGAAATAAAATTTTAACACAATTTTCTATAGAAATAAAATTTTGGCCAAATTCTCTATAGAAATAAAATTTTGACAAAATTTTCTATAGAAATAAAATTTTGACAAAATTTTCTATACTAGGGCGGTTCGGAAACTTCTTAGCCTATCAATGAAAGAGAATAGTTAGTTGATGGTATCAATTATACTTGAAATTTTTAAAAATGTCAATCATTGACTTAGTTGACTTAATGTTTCTAGTGTGATTAAAAGCGTAATAGAAATAATTTTTAATTGAAAAAGTTATCAACTTTAATCAACTTTTTAATTGAGAATATAATGGTGAAAACAATTTTTGTAGTTATGATATTAATGTAGAGTTCTACGGTAGTCGTAGAACTAAAATTTTAATAAAATTTTCTATAGAAACGAAATTTCGCAAAATAAAATTTTTTGTTTGGTAGTTTTTTGGTAAAATTTCCCTCCAATTTTTGGTAGACTATTTTTGGCTCGAGTGGCAACCGTGAAACCATACGTTTTACATCCTTATCCTGCCACTTCTGGACGTTACATACAAATGCGTTAACTTGCACACCGGAGTGGTGGAAAGTATAAATGAATAACTTTTCTTATTAAACAAATATTTTTTTTGTGTCAATGTTGTATTTATCAGTATTTTTACACCTCCCATTGAAATTCTTTCACATGGTCTATAGAATGATACGTGTTCTTAACATACGATGAGTGATTATTGAAGTTTGTTTTATTACGATTTTGTTTTCCTAAAAATTAAACAAAGACAGTCTTTTGCGAAACAGTTTCAACAGCATAAGGAGAACACTAACACACGCACACACATAAAGAGACGAATATTGTGTTTCCGTTTCTGGTAAAAAATAACACAAAAGAAAGACAATCCATACGAAAGATACACAATAATAAGAAAAACAAACATTAAAGAAAGACAGAAGAAAAAAACGAAAATTCAAATAAAAATTTATATAACAACCAATCAATACAGCAATTTGAAGAAAAAGAAAAATGCGTCGCAACATAGCCAACACTCGTTATCGTTCACAGTCGATTTGTGTTACAAACACCATGGCTGGCAATAGCGGAGGATCTGGATTAGCAACTGTTTCAGCCTCCTCGTCACCATTGCGTTCACCGCACTATGGTTCATATGACACAAGATCTGAATCCACTTGCTCATCCCCCTCGGGACGTCGTGAATCGTTGGTGAAACCAACATGGCAAAATATACGACCAGGTCAGATTCCTGTAAAGACCTTGGAAAAGATTAACGGTATCACTTCAGATTCGGATAACGATGAAGGGGAGGGTGGAAGGAGACCTAGTATTTTAATGTATGCCGCAGGCAGTAGCAATGGTGGGGCTTATGGTGTTACACAAAAATCCCCGAAATCCCCCAACAATTCAGCAGAACAACACGGCCAGGGACAGTCGTCATTGATACAGCAACAACAATCATCATCAGTATTGGTAGAGCAACAACAATCACATCCGAATCAACAGCATCGCTCAACATCGGCCCGTAAACATAGCTCCAGTAATTTGGGTCAATTGACACGCAAAGGTAGTCTGGTGGTCCATCGTGATTCGTTATCACATGGCTCGTCAAGATCCCGCCAGAGTATTGATGCCACCAACTCAGCGGCTACAGCAACATCATCATTAGCCCCCAAATCACCCAGCCGTTCTTTGGTAAGGGTATTGTCCGATAATCGTACCACATTCTATGGCAGTGATGATGATATGGACTATAACTTTATGTCCAAGGTAAGTCTAGACGGAAAGCTTTTTTCAAAATTCTATTCCTCAGAAAAGAAAATTCTACCTCATAGTAATCCTAACAGTTTTCTGGTTTTCTTTTATTTAAATATATTTTTATTTTTAATTCCTTCTGTGATTTTAATTAAAAACTATTACTGTTTTTTTGGAAATTGTTTTATTTCCATTTTAAAGCCGCTTTAAGTCACTTGACGTTTTTTTAATTTATCCAATTTCTTCGCCATCCGGTTGGATAGTAATAATGCGAGATGCAAATAAACCTTAAGGGGACCTTAGGCCTTACAAAGAGAATGACAAAATTATTATGGTGATGGGTATAAAAAGTCAAAATGCCAAAATTTCACCCGTTGTTGATTCTTTTTTCTGTTGGTACAACATGCTTAATGTTAATCGCTTATTTACAGCAACGGCTCTCTCTCATTCTCTGTCGTTATCAGAGTGTGATTCTGGGTTGAAATTTTGGTCCGATCGGACCAAACTTGGTCCAAAAACTTATTAATTTTTTTAGTCCGATGTTCGGACAAAATGGGATTTGGTTGATTTTGGCCCATTTTGGTTAAATCGGTAATTTTGACAAAATTTTCTATAGAAATAAAATTTTGACAAAATTTTCAATACAAATAAAATTTTGACAAAATTTTCTATAGAAATTAAATTTTGACATAATTTTCTGTAGAAATAAAATTTTCACAAAATTTTCTATAGAAAAAAAATGTTAAAAAAATTTTCTATAGAAATAAAATTTTGACAAAAATGTCTATAGAAATAAAATTTTGACAAAATTTCCTAAAGAGATAAATTTTGACAAAATTTTATGCAGAAATAAGATATTGAATATACATGTCTATATCCGATAAATGCATATTTGTTTTCTTCGTATATACAAGTTTTATATCTTTCATATTCAAGCATTCCGTGAAACCTGTTTGAATGTGTCTTGAACTATGCTATTAGTTCATCAAATTGAAGCAAATTAATCTCAAAATGATCCTCAACTGAATGATAAAAGTTTACTTAACAATCTCACAGAAAATCCAAGAAAAGTGGTTGGAAGATACAAGCATCTCTCTTGATACAAGGTTAGGTTATTTCTACGAAAGATTTCCAATAGAAATATGTATCTTGTATGTATGTCTTACGATGAAAAATTATAGCAATATAAAATTAAGCACTTTTGATTGTTTTTGTTTGTTCGTTTTTTTTTTGCCTCCTTTGTGTAACCTAACAAGTAATCTTCTTTGCCTTTGATATCAATTTCCGGTGTACTTAATCCAAGGTGATACAAATTTCAGCACAGGCTAATTTCTAAATATAGAGCATATATGTATGTATCTACCACAAATACCTTGTATCCTTACTCTGTTTCAGAGAAAAGAAGATATAAAGGGTGATTTGTTAAGAGCTTGATAACTTTGTTTTTAAAAAAAACGCATAAAATTTGCAAAATCTCATCGGTTCTTTATTTGAAACGTTAGATTGGTCCATGACATTTACTTTCTGAAGATAATTTCATTTAAATGTTGACCGCGGCTGCGTCTTAGGTGGTCCATTCGGAAAGTCCAATTTTGGGCAACTTTTTCGAGCATTTCGGCCGGAATAGCCCGAATTTCTTCGGAAATGTTGTCTTCCAAAGCTGGAATAGTTGCTGGCTTATTTCTGTAGACTTTAGACTTGACGTAGCCCCACAAAAAATAGTCTAAAGGCGTCAAATCGCATGGTCTTGGTGGCCAACTTACCGGTCCATTTCTTGAGATGAATTGTTCTCCGAAGTTTTCCCTCAAAATGGCCATAGAATCGCGAGCTGTGTGGCATGTAGCGCCATCTTGTTGAAACCACATGTCAACCAAGTTCAGTTCTTCCATTTTTGGCAACAAAAAGTTTGTTAGCATCGAACGATAGCGATCGCCATTCACCGTAACGTTGCGTCCAACAGCATCTTTGAAAAAATACGGTCCAATGATTCCACCAGCGTACAAACCACACCAAACAGTGCATTTTTCGGGATGCATGGGCAGTTCTTGAACGGCTTCTGGTTGCTCTTCACTCCAAATGCGGCAATTTTGCTTATTTACGTAGCCATTCAACCAGAAATGAGCCTCATCGCTGAACAAAATTTGTCGATAAAAAAGCGGATTTTCTGCCAACTTTTCTAGGGCCCATTCACTGAAAATTCGACGTTGTGGCAGATCGTTCGTCTATTCATGATGAAATGTCAAAGCATACTGAGCATCTTTCTCTTTGACACCATGTCTGAAATCCCACGTGATCTGTCAAATACTAATGCATGAAAATCCTAACCTCAAAAGAATCACCCTTTAGTTCTTATGATGCTTTGTTGTTGTGGAGTTAACAAACAAGTTAACATATACAAGGGTTATCATGCATCACAAAACCATGGAATTTTCCAACATTTCGATGATATCCTTGACATTGGGGGAAAAAAATTTGTAACTCCATATACAGTCATCGGCAAAAACATTGTGACAAGGAAAAAACTAAAGATTCAATAGTATTGTTTTGACAGAAAATAGAAATAGATACTACGCGGCGTTTTCTCTTACTCTCCAAAACGTTCTCTTTGTGCAATTAATAGGGAGTATGATAATATTATTTGTTTGAAAGGGATCTTTAAATAGAAAAATTTTGCAATACCTTCCTTCAAAAGGGCAATGAAACAAATTAGAAAACTTAATATCGAAATAAACTTCGTCTTTTCTTGATATCAAATGCAATTAACATTTGTCGAAGTACGTAACAGCGTTGCCGCAATGCATTTTTATTTTGGACCAACATTTTTCCAAAAGTGGACCAAAATTCGTACCAGTGGAACATTTTTTTCAAGTTAAATTAATATAATTTAAAAGTTAAAATTTTACTTCGATAGTAAATTTTGTGAAAGCTTTATTTCTATAGAAAATTTTGCCAATTTTTTTTCTATTGAAAATTTTGTCAAAATTGTATTTTTAAAGAAAATTTGTTAAAATTTCATTTCTATAGAAAATTTTGTCAAAATTTTTTTTCTACAGAAAATTTTTGTCAAAATTTTAGTTCTATAGAAAATTTTTTCAAAATTTTATTTCTATAGAAAATTTTGTCAAAATTGTATTTTTATAGAAATTTTTGTCAAAATTTTATTTCTATAAAAAATTTTGAAAAAATTTAATTTCTATGGAAAATTTTTATCAAAATTTTATTTATATAAATTTTTGTAAAAATTTTATTTCTTTAGAAAATTTTGTCAAATTTTTATTTCTGTAGACGATTTTGTCAAATTTTTTTCCATAAAAAATTTTGTCAAAATTTTATTTCTATAGAAAATTTTGCCCAAATTTATTTTCTACAGAAAATTTTTGTCAAAATTTTAGTTACAGAAATTTTTGTCAAAATTTTATTTCTATATAAAATTTGTCAAAATTTTATTTCTATAAAATTTTTTTCTATTGAAAACTTTGTCAAAATTTTATTTCTATAAAATTTTTTTCTATTGAAAACTTTGTCAAAATTTTATTTCTATAGAAAATTTTTTAAAATTTCATTTCTATAAAAAATTTTATTTCTATAGAAAATTTTGTCAAAATTTTATTTAATATAGAAAATTTTGTGAAAATTTTATTTCTATAGAAATGTTTGTCAAAATTTTATTTCTATAGAAAAATTTGCCAAATTTTTATTTCTTTAAACGATTTAGTCAATTTTTTTCCATTGAAAATTTTGTCAAAATTTTATTTCGACAGAAATTTTTTGTCAAAATTTTATTTCTACAGAAATTTTTTCAAAAATTTATTTCTATAGAAATTTTTGTCAAAATTTTATTTCTATAGAAAATTTTGCCCAAATTTAATTTCTATAGAAAATTTTTGTCAAAATTTTGTTTATCCGTGTAAAAATTAGGGGATCTGATTTGATATGGTTAGATCTGAGCCAAGATATGGTCAGATCTGAGCAGATCCGAAAAATGGTTATATCTGCTCAGATCTAAACACTATGAAATTGGATCTGATCAGATCTCAAAAATGAGACACATCTAATCAGATCTAATTTGATATAATTGTATATTATTTGATACAATTGTATCTTTCGAGATCTTTCAACACATAAAAGCCCACAATTTGTATATAAAATGAGATCAATTGTTTTATTTAATAATACAGACAAAAAGTATGTGCATAATAAATATGTTTAATTTAAATTGATCCATCAAAGCTATTTAAGAGTATTGACAGTTGAGTTAGAGTGTTGTCCAAGGGTTTTTTCGTTTGTTTCTTCTGCTTTGGACTTAGACACGCGACTAAAGTATTACAGCGTTAAGGCAATCTGCAATGAAATTAAGTAAAAACCCAATTATTAAACAAATATAGGAATAAACAAATATGGGAATATATTGAACTATGTAAGCAAGTATTAGTATTGTTTTGGATCATTCTTCTTTAAGTTGCAATAAAAATTGCCATATAATTTTATGTTGCTTTTAATACTCACATTTAAAGTGTATTCGGGATTAGGTTAGGTATAGCGATAGGCTGTCATTTTAGGCTCATACATACTATTCAGACCATCATGACATCACAGTGATAAACATCTCACTTATCACTGACTGCTGCGCGATTCAATAATTAGCTCAATAACATGGGACCTCCTTGCTATAATCGAGTCCTATCGGCATTTCACGTTGCGCTGAAACAACTTAGAGAATCTTTGAAGCAGAAATGTCACCAACATTACTGCGAGGAGATAATCCACCGCCAAAATAATTTTTGATGTTGGTCGGAACTGGGATTGAACCCGTGACCTTTTGAATGCAAGGCGGGCATATTAACCAGTACACCACTGAGGTTTCCTTTTTTTCCAAATCTAGAAAATAGTAAAACAATATGAAAATGACTACTAAGGAAATAACAAATACAATCTACTTACCTACATAATCTCCGCAATAAAGGAAACGATATACACTTTATCAAAGGAACACATTTAAAACAATTATATTAAATTTCTTAATTCTCAGCTAGTCTGGCGTTAAATTTGTTAGAAGTGATGTCCCTGACGGCGTTGACATTTGACATAATGACATTGAGGTTTAGACGTGTATTTCAAAAATCTTTTTAACTTGTTCATGATTTTTTTTATTATATTTTTGACCGTATTTAACCCCATATATAGTCAGATATGATGTTATATCTACCATATCTTATTAGATATAGTGCTATATATGGTCCTATCCAAGCATATATTATTATATATGCCAGATATAATTAGATATTATACTATATATGATGAGATCTGCAATTATATCTAACCAGATCTAGATCCATATATAGCATATCTGTGCATATCTAATTATGTCTGAACCAATATCTGAACAGATCCAATTAGATCCAATTTGATATTATTAGATAGGATTGGATCCTCCAATTTTTACACGGGTACAGAAATTTTTGTCAAGATTTTATTTCTATAGAAAATTTTGTCAAATTTTTATTTCTTTAGACGATTTTGTCAATTTTTTTTCCATAGAAAACTTTGTCAAACTTTTATTTCTATAGAAAATTTTGTCAAAATTTTATTTCTATAGAAAATTTTGTCAAAATTTTATTTCTATAGAAAATTTTGTCAAAATTTTATTTCTAAAGAAATTTTTTGTCAAAATTTTATTTCTATAGAAAATTTTTCAAAATTTTATTTCTACAGAAATTTTTGTCAATATTTTATTTCTATAGAAAATTTTGCCCAAATTTAATTTCTATAGAAAATTTTTATCAACATTTTATTTATAGAAATTTTTGTCAAAATTTTATTTCTATAGAAAATTTTGTCAAATTTTTTTTCCATGGAAAATTTTGTCACAATTTTATATCTAGAGAACATAATGTCAAAATTTTATTTCTAGAGACAGTTTTGTCAAAATTTTATTTCTAGAGAAATTTTTGTCGAAATTTTATTTCTATAGAAATTTTTGTCAAAATTTTATTTCTATAGAAAATGTTGCCCAAGTTTAATTTCTATAGAAAATTTTTGTCAAAATTTTATTTACAGAAATTTTTGTCAAAATTTTATTTCTATAGAATTTTTTTTCTATTAAAAATTTTGCCAAAATTTTATTTCTATAGAAAATTTTTTAAAATTTCATTTCTATAGAAAATTTTGTCAAAATTTTATTTCTATAGAAAATTTTGTCAAAATTTTATTTCTATAGAAAATTTTGTCAAAATTTAATTTCTACAGAAATTTTTGTCAAAATTGTATTTCTATGGGAAATTTTGCCCATAGTTAATTTCTATAGAAAATTTTTATCAAAATTTTATTTATAGATATTTTTGTCAAAATGTTACTTCTGTCAAATTTTTATTTCTTTTGACGATATTGTCAAATTTTTTTTCCATAGAAAATTTTTCCAAAATTTTATTTCTAGAGAAAATTTTGTCAAAATTTTATTTCTAGAGAAAATTTTGTCAAAATTTAATTTCTATAGAAAATTTTTGTCAAAATTTTATTTATAGAAATTTTTGTCAAGATTTTATTTATAGAGAAAATTTTGTCAAAATTTTATTTATAGAAATTTTTGTCAAGATTTTATTTCTATGGAAAATTTTGCCCAAAATTAATTTGTATAGAAAATTTTTGTCAAAATTTTATTTATAGAAATTTTTGTCAAGATTTTATTTCTATGTATAATTTGTCAAAATTTTATTTCTATAAAAATTTTTGACAAACTTTTATTTCTTTAGAGGATTTTGTCAAAATGTTTTTCTATAGAAAATTTTGACAAAAAAATTTCTATAGAATTTAAATTTGATCAAAATTTTGTCAAACTTTTATTTCTTTAGACGATTTTGTCAATTTTTTTCTATAGAAAAATTTGCCAAAATTTTATTTCTAGGGAACAATTTGTCAAAATTTTATTTCTATAGAAAATTTTGTCAAAATTTTATTTCTATAGAACATTTTGTAAAACTTTTATTTCTAGAAAATTTTGTCAAAATTTCATTTCGTTAGGTAATTTTGTCAAAATACCATTTTTTTTAGAAAATTTAGACAACATTTGATCTCTATAGAAAATTTACCCAAAATTTTATTTCTATAGAAATTTATCGAAAAATGTTATATCTATATAAAATTTTTACAAAATTTTTGCATAATTTGGTATGTATACAAAATTTTGTTGAAGTTTTTTTCTGTACGAAAGTGTGGCAAAATTTGCTTTCTATAGAAAAGTTCGTCAAAATTTTATTTCTACAGAAAATTTTGTCAAAATTTTAAAAATTTTGAAAAATTACCGATTTGATGAAAATGGACCAAAATCAACCAAATTCCATTTGATCCGACCATCGGACCATATTTAAAATTTAATATTTTTTTGGACCAATTTTGGTCCGATCGTACCAAAATGGCAACCCTGGTACGTAAAGAGAGTGATCATACGGACTCACACATAAACAAAAATTTCTCTCTGCTCATCCCAGATTTAGAAGAAGGAAGAGGACGTAGCTTGGTTCTCTGAGAGAGAGGTTTTCTGAAAGAGAGAGAGAAAACAAATGTCAAAGTGTAGAGGGATATGAGAAAAAAATTGCTTTATGTGTCAATATTTTTTCAAGGCAGTTCTGACCAGGAATTACTTAAAACAGCCATAATGTCAAAAAAACACAATGAATAATTGATTTATTATACATATACTTTCTATTTTAATTTTTTATCATCGTTTTAGTATTTTTTTTTTTTGTGTTTTTTAATTCAGAAATTTATCAAAATCACAAATCTTATTGACATTTGCCGACACAAATGCTAGTACATTTGAGAGACACATCGACGCAAACTTCATGACAGAGACCTCTGGTGCTTCAATTTTGTTATGACGAAACTTCGTCATCTTGTCTTTGGCAAGTCAATTTCTCACGGTTTGCAGGTTTACATTTATTCCATCAGTTGATTTTAGGTTACCAGCGCAAATGCAATAGTTTTGGGATATTTATTCAGAGTTCGCTTGCAACAATTTTAGTGGTTTTTGAGTATGTAATTGACGAGCGATGTCTTGTGCTGATTTCTGAAGTTTTTAGATGAAGTTTCCCACCGATTTAGCAGATTAATTAAATTTACATAATTTATTAAAACAACCATCATTGTACGCAGGCTTTTTCGTTGTAGAAAACAGTAAGAAGAAACAACAACAACACCCATACATAAATATCGAAGTGATATAAATAGCAAAAAACGATAACGTGCACTAAAAACTTTTATCAAAGTTTTATTTATAGATATGTTTGTCAAAATTTTACTTCTATAGAAAATTTTGTCAAATTTTTATTTCTTTAGACGATTTTGTCAATTTTTTTTCCATAGAAAATTTTTCCAAAATTTTATTTCTAGAGAAAATTTTTCCAAAATTTTATTTCTAGAGAAAATTTTGTCAAAATTTTATTCCTATAGAAAATTTTGTAAAAATTTTATTTCTAGAGAAAATTTTTTTCAAAATTTTATTTCTAGAGAAAATTTTGTCAAAATTTTATTTCTAGAGAAAATTTTGTCAAAATTTTATTTCTATAGAAAATTTTGTCAAAATTTTATTTCTATAGAAAATTTTGTCAAAATTTTATTTCTTTAGAAAATTTTGCCCAAATTTAAATTCTATGGAAAATTTTTATCAAAATTTTATTTATAGAAATTTTTGTCAAAATTTTATTTCTATAGAAAATTTTGTCAAAATTTTATTTCTATAGAAAATTTGTCAAAATTTTATTTCTATAGAAAATTTTGTCAAAATTTTATTTTTATAGAAAATTTTGTCAAATTTTTATTTCTTTAGACGATTTTGTCAAATTTTTTTTCCATAGAAAATTTTGTCAAAATTTTATTTCTAGAGAAAATTTTGTCAAAATTTTATTTCTGGAGAAAATTTTGTCAAAATTTTATTTCTATAGAAATTTTTGTCAAAATTTTATTTCTATAGAAAATTTTTGTCAAAATTTTATTTACAGAAATTTTTGTCAAAATTTTATTTCTATATAAAATTTGTCAAAATTTTATTTCTATAGAATTTTTGTTCTATTGAAAATTTTGCCAAAATTTTATTTCTATAGAAAACTTTTTAAAATTTAATTTCTATAGAAAATTTAGTCAAAATTTTATTTCTATAGAAAATTTTGTCAACATTTTATTTCTATAGGAAATTTTGTCAAAATTTTATTTCTACAGAAATTTTTTGTCAAAATTTTATTTCTATAGAAAATGTTGTCAAATTTTTATTTCTACAGAAATTTTGTCAATTTTTTTTCCATAGAAAATTTTTCCAAAATTTTATTTCTAGAGAAAATTTTGTCAACATTTTATTTCTAGAGAAAATTTTGTCAAAATTTTATTTCTATAAAAATTTTTGTCAAATTTTTATTTCGTTAGAGGATTTTGTGAAAAATTTTTTTCTATGGAAAATTTTGTCAACAATTTATTTTTAGGGACTATTTTGTCAAAACTTTATTTCTATAGAAAATTTTGTCAAAATTTTATTTCTAGGGAACATTTTGACAAAATTTTATTTCTAGAAAATTTGTTCAAAATTTCATTTCGTTAGGTAATTTTGTCAAAATACCATTTTTTTTGTGGAAATTTAGACAACATTTGATCTCTATAGAAAATTTAGCCAAAATTTTATTTCTATAGAAATTTATCGAAAAATTTTATATCTATATAAAATTTTTACAAAATTTTTTGCATAATTTAGTATCTATACAAAATGTTGTTGAAGTTTTTTTCTGTACGAAAGTGTGGCAAAATTTGCTTTCTATAGAAAAGTTTGTCAAAATTTTATTTCTACAGAAATTTTTGTCAAAATTTTAAAAAATTTGAAAAATTACCGATTTGATGAAAATGGACCAAAATCAACGAAATTCCATTTGATCCGACTATCGGACCATATTTAAAATTTAATATTTTTTTGGACCAATTTTGGTCCGATCGTACCAAAATGGCAACCCTGGTACGTAAAGAGAGTGATCATACGGACTCACACATAAACAAAACTTTCTCTCTGCTCATCCCAGATTTAGAAGAAGGAAGAAAACGTAGCTTGGTTCTCTGAGAGAGAGGTTTTCTGAAAGAGAGAGAGAAAACAAATGTCAAAGTGTAGAGGGATATGAGAAAAAAATTGCTTTATGTGTCAATATTTTTTCAAGGCAGTTCTGACCAGGAATTACTTAAAACAGCCATAATGTCAAAAAAACACAATGAATAATTGATTTATTATACATATACTTTCTATTTTAATTTTTTATCATCGTTTTAGTATTTTTTTTTTTTGTGTTTTTTAATTCAGAAATTTATCAAAATCACAAATCTTATTGACATTTGCCGACACAAATGCTAGTACATTTGAGAGACACATCGACGCAAACTTCATGACAGAGACCTCTGGTGCTTCAATTTTGTTATGACGAAACTTCGTCATCTTGTCTTTGGCAAGTCAATTTCTCACGGTTTGCAGGTTTACATTTATTCCATCAGTTGATTTTAGGTTACCAGCGCAAATGCAATAGTTTTGGGATATTTATTCAGAGTTCGCTAGCAACAATTTTAGTGGTTTTTGAGTATGTAATTGACGAGCGATGTCTTTTGCTGATTTCTGAAGTGTCACACCGATTTAGCAGATTAATTAAATTTACTTAATTTTTTAAAACAACCATCATTGTACGCAGGCTTTTTCGTTGTAGAAAACAGTCTTCCCACCTTGCACTCACTTAGTTTGAAAATTTTCATAGAGTAAGAAGAAACAACAACAACACCCATACATAAATAATGAAGTAATATAAATAGCAAAAAAAAAACGATAACGTGTACTAAACTCTCTCTCTCTCTCTCTTCTGTTTTCTCTGATATTGGAGGTCTGTATCAGTGCTGCCGCTACTACTTCAATCGAAGTATTTTGCTTCATTTTCACAAAATTTACTTCGTCACTCCTTCTTCCAAAAATCTGCTTCACTTTTTGTTCTGCTTCAAATTTTAAAATTTTCCCCCATATTACCTAATTGTTTTTCCTATTCCTTTAATTACGATGAACATAGCGGTTTTAATCATTGAATTATTACCCGATGTGGACCAATTTTTGCATAGTTTTTAGAGACCATATACTTACACCATGTACCAAATTTCAGCCGGATCGGATGAAATTTGGTTCTCTTAGAGGCTCCGCAAGCCAAATCGGGGGATCAGTTTATATGGGAGCTATATATAATTATGGACCGATGTGGACCAAGTTTTGCATGGTTGTTAGAGATCATATGCTGAAACTATGTACCAAATTTCAGCTGGATCGGATGAAATTTGCTTCTCTTAGAGTCCCCGCAAGCCAAATTTGGGGTTCCGTTTATACGGGGGCTATACGTAAAAGTGGACCGATATGGCCCATTTGCAATACCATCCGACCTACATCAGTAACAAATACTTGTGCCAAGTTTCAAGTCGATAGCTTCTTTCGTTCGGAAGTTAGCGTGATTTCAACAGACGGACGGACATGCTCAGATCGACCCAGAATTTCACCACGACCCAGAATATACTTTATGGGGTCTTACAGCAATATTTAGATGTGTTACAAACGGAATGACAAAGTTAATATACCCCCATCCTATGGTGGAGGGTATAATAAAATGAATTCTATTGTTTTGTTTTCAAAAATGTATGCTACTTCAATTTTATTCAATCTACTCCACTTTTTTCCAAAATCTACTTCACTCAATTTTTCACTAGCGGCAGCACTGGTCTGTATATGTGAGCAAGGTTATCAGTATCTGATTTATAGTTGATTATCTTTTCATGTGGTACCATATTTTTAATGTTAATCACTTATTTACAGCAACGACTCTCTCCCTCTCATTCTCTGATATTGCATTTTTGGATATCTGCTTGTCTAATTTATAATGTGTCTGTATACGTGACCAATGTAGGATCTGTTTTCAGTTTGTGCTTCGTATACTATATTTCCAATGTTAACCGTGATTTCTGATATTTCAGATAAAGTTTTCCCATCGATTTTGCAGATAGTTTCCGTTACATGGTGGGTCAATACAGAGAGGAGGAAAGGCAAGAGGACGAAAAGTTCTCTCCTGCATAGAAAACAAATGTCAACCGTATAAATGTAGCACAATACCTGCAGCTTTGGTATTACCGACGTTGCGGTCGAAACGCTGCTTTGATAAATTTGTTATAAAGGCATCGGCAGCTTATAATTTCAAATTGTCTGTCTAAAAATGTAATAGAATAAAAACATTTATAAAAAAAAAGTAATTTATTATTACAAAGTAGGTTCCAAATCCTATATTCATTTAGTTTTAGGCGACGCCGGCACAAACTGTATGATATTTGAGAGAAGCGCAGACAAAAAATGCATGGAATTAGAGAAAATTTCCTCATGACAGCCACCCAGTGCTGCCGCTAGTGAAAAATTGAGTGAAGTAGATTTTGGAAAAAAAGTGGAGTAGATTGAATAAAATTGAAGTAGCACACATTTTTGAAAACAAAACAATTGCGTCGGTGAGCGTATATTAAAGAATTTAGAATTAATAATATATTTATATATTTTATGGAAATTATTGCACTACTTACCGATTCATCTTACACATCACATGTCCACACGTTATTTACTCAAACAATTTGACAGTTCACGCATTGACACTTGTACAAAGCAAAAATAAAGGGTTGCCATTCAAGCGATGAAAAATAGGGTTTGCATTTGTTCAATGATTAAAACCAATATGTTCATCGTAATTAAAGGAATAGGAACAACAATTAGGTAATATGGGGAAAAATTTAAAAATTTGAAGCAGAACAAAAAGTGAAGCAGATTTTTGGAAGAAGGAGTGACGAAGTAAATTTTGTGAAAATGAAGCAAAATACTTCGATTGAAGTAGTAGCGGCAGTACTGCAGCCACCTACTGACGAAGTTTCGCTTAACAGTTTCGTTCTCTTGTCTTTTAATTTTCTCTGGTCAATTATATTGTAGGATTGCCGCATACTAAAATGTTTCTCTCAACATTGAATGTCATTACATTTTTGTATAATTTATTTTTTTCTCCATTTTTACTATTGCAGCTTTTTCCCATTTTCTTTTGTTCTGATATAATTTCCGAATAATGAAGTTTCTATGTAATAAAGTAATTTTCTGATCCCATCAAGATTCATTATTATAGTCCGGAAGTCCGACTGTATATTGTTTTTGTAAAAAACAAAAAGCCTGTACGAAGACTTGATTAAGTCAGTGTATATATTCTTAATTAGTGAGAAATTTGACGATCTAAGACGATCTAAGTGTGTCCGACTGTCTGTCCGTCCATCTGTTGTAATCATGATACAGATAATGGAGTTATATGGAAAATTGTCGCAGATTAGCCTTTTATTTACAAGAAGGTCAAGTCCGCCTTTTGTCTGAAAGATGGTCAGGTTTTTATACTAACAAAAAATTCTAAGTAAAATGGATTTTACTTTATTTTAGTTTATGAAAATTAATAGAACTTATTTTGAATTTTCCATAATTTATTTAATTGGAAATATTTTTTATTTATTTAAAATGTTACTTGGGAAGATTTTAAATAATTTTGCTTAAATTTGATGTTTGTTTGTTTTGTCATATTTTGAGCAAAGTATATGAGATAACGCCCCCTTTAAGGCAAGGGGGAATTCACAATTTGTTATTCTTGTTTTCTTAATATTTTCTTATTTTGCTAGATGAGGTATGTGGGTGTTTCCACTAATTTTAGAAGAAGAAGATTTTCATTAAAGAGAAAATAAAGAATAAAGAGTGTGAGTGGGGGGAGGCCAAGTTAGGGAGAAAAGTTTTCCATTTCAAGGTGAACGTGTACCAAATCGACTTATTGAACCATCAAAGGCTAAACCTGTTTTCTTTTCGACAATGGTGGTTGTTAACCCAATGGCATAGGTTTAGTGTAGATTTTGGGGACGCAGCCCGGATGATGTACACAGAAAAAAAATTGTTTTGATGTAATCATAAACTTAATTGACTCAATTGAAATCTCTTCAGTCACGAAAATGTCAATATCAATCACAAACTTATTTATAAAAAAATAATGTACTTGATTACAAAATAGTTGCTTTCTGTGTTATTTTCAATTAATTTTTTAATGCTGATTCTCTTTTCAGTTGATACACTGTTGATATATAATATTTCTAATGTTATTCGCTTACTTCATTTTTACTTCAAATTTTAAAAAAATAATTACTTTCTTTGGTATTTCCAAAAGATGTTTAAAATTGATTGGTACATTATTGATATACACAACAAATAATTGCTAATGCTATTCGCTCACATACAGCAACTGCTCTCTCTTTCTCTCTCTCTCTGATATTGGATTGTATCGGTACTTCCCTTAGTTATGATGTGTTTAAATCTGTAAGCAGATATTAACAGTATCTGATTTGTAGTTGATTCTCTTTTCTGTTGGTACATTGGTGATATACAATATTTCCAATGTTAACAGTAACTGCTCAAATGATCTCTCTCTCTCTCTCTATGCTAACACATTTGCATGTTATTTGATAAATAACATGTCTTCATAAATGACGTGTTTTTAGTGATTTTTGTTTAATTTATTAGTATTTATTATTATTGTTATTTTTATAGCCTGCTCCACACTGTGGAACAGGGTATTATAAGTTAGTGCATATGTTCGCAACACCCAGAAGGAGACGAAATAGACACATGGTGTCTTTGGCAAAAATGCTCAGGGTGGGCTCCTGAGTCGATATAGCCATGTCCGTCTGTCCGTGAACACATTTTTGTAATCAAAGTCTAGGTTGCAGTTTTCGTCCAATCGACTTCAAATTTGGCACAAGTATGTGTTTTGGCTCACAATAGATCCCTATTGATTTTGGAAGAAATCGGTTCAGATTTAGATATAGCTCCCATATATATCTTTCGGCCGATTTATACTCATATGACCACAGAGGGCAATTTTTTGCTCCGATTCAGTTGAAATTTTGCACAGAGAGTAGAATTAGCATTGTAGCTATGCGTGCCAAATTTGGTTGAAATCGGTTCAGATTTAGATATATCTCCCATATATAGCTTTCGCCCGATTTACACTCATATGACCACAGAGACCAATTTTTAACTCCGATTTAGTTGAAATTTTGCACAGGGAGTAGAATTAGCATTGTTGCTATGCGTGACAAATTTGGTTGAAATCGGTTCAGATTTAGATATAGCTCCCATATATAGCTTTCGGCCGATATACACTCATATGACCACAGAGGCCAATTTTTTGCTCCGATTTAGTTGAAATTTTGCACAGGGAGTAGAATTAGCATTGTTGCTATGCGTGCCAAATTTGGTTGAAATCGGTTCAGATTTAGGTATAACTCCCATATATATGTTTTTCTGATTTCGACAAAAATGGTCAAAATATCAACATTTTCCTTGTAAAATCGCCACTGCTTAGTCGAAAAGTTGTAAAAATTACTCTAATTTTCCTAAACTTCTAATAAAGGGTGATTTGTTAAGAGCTTGATAACTTCTTTAAAAAAAAAACGCATAAAATTTGCAAAATCTCATCGGTTCTTTATTTGAAACGTTAGATTGGTCCATGACATTTACTTTTTGAAGATAATTTCATTTAAATGTTGACCGCGGCTGCGTCTTAGGTGGTCCATTCGGAAAGTCCAATTTTGGGCAACTTTTTCGAGCATTTCGGCCGGAATAGCCCGAATTTCTTCGGAAATGTTGTCCTCCAAAGCTGGAATAGTTGCTGGCTTATTTCTGTAGACTTTAGACTTGACGTAGCCCCACAAAAAATAGTCTAAAGGCGTCAAATCGCATGATCTTGGTGGCCAACTTACCGGTCCATTTCTTGAGATGAATTGTTCTCCGAAGTTTTCCCTCAAAATGGCCATAGAATCGCGAGCTGTGTGGCATGTAGCGCCATCTTGTTGAAACCACATGTCAACCAAGTTCAGTTCTTCCATTTTTGGCAACAAAAAGTTTGTTAGCATCGAACGATAGCGATCGCCATTCACCGTAACGTTGCGTCCAACAGCATCTTTGAAAAAATACGGTCCAATGATTCCACCAGCGTACAAACCACACCAAACAGTGCATTTTTCGGGATGCATGGGCAGTTCTTGAACGGCTTCTGGTTGCTCTTCACTCCAAATGCGGCAATTTTGCTTATTTACGTAGCCATTCAACCAGAAATGAGCCTCATCGCTGAACAAAATTTGTCGATAAAAAAGCGGATTTTCTGCCAACTTTTCTAGGGCCCATTCACTGAAAATTCGACGTTGTGGCTCGTTAGTAAGTCTATTCATGATGAAATGTCAAAGCATACTGAGCATCTTTCTCTTTGACACCATGTCTGAAATCCCTCGTGATCTGTCAAATACTAATGCATGAAAATCCTAACCTCAAAAGAATCACCCTTTACATATATATCGAGCGATAAATCATAACTAAACTTTTGCGAAGTTTCATTAAAATTGCTTCAGATTTAAATGTTTCCCATATTTTGTTACTAACATTGTGTTCCACCCTAGTGCATTAGCCGACTTAAATTTTGAGTCTATAGATTTTGTAGAAGTCTATCAAATTCTGTCCAGATCGAGTGATATTTACATGTATGTATTTGGGACAAACCTTTATATATAGCCCCCAACACATTTAACGAATGTGATATGGTATCGAACTTTTAGATCTACAAAGTGGTGCAGGGTATAATATAGTCGGCCCCGCCCGACTTTAGACTTTCCTTACTTGTTTTAATTTATTATTGTTATTATTATGGGAGATGGTCATATGATTTCTGCTAATTATGTTTAAATTTGTAATCCTTTCGGTAATACCTTATATATACACCAGAGATCTGTAAATTTCAGGTTATTTTTCTCTTTCGGCTTTGTCGGTTTATGGTTTATATAAAGAGATAAGTTCATTGGTTAGCTACAAAATAATTTTGTACTTTGATATTTTTATTTAGTTAAAATTGTAATTGGAATAATTAATATTTTAAGTAAAAATCTAAAAATTTTCTATATCTTTAAATGATTTTTTATGCTTTGTTTTTAGTTTTTTTTTTTTATTGGATTAAAGGGTTTATTTCTTATATTTTCTTTTTTTAAATTGCAAATATCTTGGTTAACGTTTTTCTCTGTGTAAACAATTACTATAGGCTACCATAGGTTGCCTTGACTACCACTGATAACATAATTATGGCTATGACAATGGTTACACCGTTGCGGTGCGACTGAGCCATGAGTTGCTCGACGGTACGCTGTGATGACAACGAAAACAATGAAAATAAGAAAATGATAACGATGATGATGATGAGGTATTGTGGCAAGATGTCTACTTCAAACGAAGGAAATTAAAATGTAATCCCGCTACAGATGATGGTAAACCCTCAAACACAAAGATTCCTTATTACAAGCAAATATGTAAAAACGTATTTGTTGTGGTTTGGACAAGGATGTCGTTGTCGTTATTATTACCTTGTTTAGATGTTAACAAGGAATCACAACAAAGCCACAATAATAAAAATAGTTTTAGGCTACGATATTTGCTTTAGCCGGTGCTATCATCAAAGCAAATATATTTTTGAAGTTATAATTATGCTTGTGGCAATTAAGGAGTAAAATAGGTGGTCACGGGTATTGGTAAAAAAGGAAGAGGACTTGAATTTAGATTTAACTCCAAAGGAGATCCCAGTTTAAAACAAGTAAGGAAAGTCTAAAGTCGGGCGGGGCCGACTATATTATACCCTGCACCACTTTGTAGATCTAAATTTTCGATACCATATCACATCCGTCAAATGTGTTGGGGTCTATATATAAAGGTTTGTCCCAAATACATACATTTAAATATCACTCGCTCTGGACAGAATTTGATAGACTTCTACAAAATCTATAGACTCAAAATTTAAGTCGGCTAATTCACTAGGGTGAAACGCAATGTTAGTAAAAAAAATATGGGAAATATTTAAATCTGAAGCAATTTTAAGGAAACTTCACAAAAGTTTATTTATGATTTATCGCTCGATATATATGTATTATAAGTTTAGGAAAATTAGAATCATTTTTATAACTTTTCGACTAAGAAGTGGCGATTTTACAAGGAAAATGTTGGTATTTTGACCATTTTTGTCGAAATCAGAAAAACATATATATGGGAGCTATATCTAAATCTGAACCGATTTCAACCAAATTTGGCACGCATAGCTACAATGCTAATTCTACTCCCTGTGTAAAATTTCAACTAAATCGGAGTTCAAAATTGGCCTCTACGGTCATATGAGTGTAAATCGGGCGAAAGCTATATATGGGAGATATATCTAAATCTGAACCGATTTCAACCAAATTTGGCACGCATAACTACAATGCTAATTCTACTCCCTGTGCAAAATTTCAACTAAATCGGAGCAAAAAATTGGCCTCTGTGGTCATATGAGTGTAAATCGGGCGAAAGCTACATATGGGAGCTATATCTAAATCTGAACCGATTTCAACCAAATTTGACACGCATAGCTACAATGCTAATTCTACTCCCTGTGCAAAATTTTAACTAAATCGGAGCAACAAATTGGCCTCTGTGGGCAAATGAGTGTAAATCGGGCGAAAGCTATATATGGGAGCTATATCTAAATCTGAACCGATTTCAACCAAATTTGGCACGCATAGCTACAATGCTAATTATACTCCCTGTGCAAAATTTCAACTAACTCGGAGCAAAAAATTGGCCTCTGTGGGCAAATGAGTGTAAATCGGGCGAAAGCTATATATGGGAGCTATATCTAAATCTGAACCGATTTGGCTGATATTTTGCAAGTTTTTCGAGACTCATAAAATATTCGGATGTACGGAATTTGAGGAAGATCGATTGATATACACGCCAATTATGACCAGATCGGTGAAAAATATATATGGCAGCTATATCTAAATCTGAACCGATGTTTTCCAAAATCAATAGTGATCGTCTTTGAGCCGAAACAGGACCCTATACCAAATTTTAGGACAATCGGACTAAAACTGCGAGCTGTACTTTGCACACAAAAATACATCAACAGACAGACAGACGGACAGACGGACAGACGGACAGACGGACAGACAGACAGACAGACAGACGGACATCGCTAAATCGATTCAGAATTTAATTCTAAGACGATCGGTATACTAAACGATGGGTCTCAGACTTTTCCTTCTTGGCGTTACATACAAATGCACAAACTTATTATACCCTGTACCACAGTAGTGGTGAAGGGTATAAAAACGTATTTGTTGTGGTTTGGACAAGGATGTCGTTGTCGTTATTATTACCTTGTTTAGATGTTAACAAGGAATCACAACAAAGCCACAATAATAAAAATAGTTTTAGGCTATGATATTTGCTTTAGCCGGTGCTATCATCAAAGCAAATATATTTTTGAAGTTATAATTATGCTTGTGGCAATTAAGGAGTAAAATAGGTGGTCACGGGTATTGGAAAAAAAGGAAGAGGACTTGAATTTAGATTTAACTCCAAAAGAGATCCCAGTTTAAAACAAGTAAGGAAAGTCTAAAGTCGGGCGGGGCCGACTATATTATACCCTGCACCACTTTGTAGATCTAAATTTTCGATACCATATCACATCCGTCAAATGTGTTGAGGTCTATATATAAACGTTTGTCCCAAATACATACATTTAAATATCACTCGATCTGGACAGAATTTAAATCTGAAGCAATTTTAAGGAAACTTCGCAAAAGTTTATTTATGATTTATCGCTCGATATATATGTATTAGAAGTTTAGGAAAATTAGAGTCATTTTTACAACTTTTCGACTAAGCAGGGGCGATTTAACAAGGAAAATGTTGGTATTTTGACCATTTTTGACGACATCAGAAAAACATATATATGGGAGATATATCTACCGATTTCAACCAAATTTGGCACGCATAGCTATAATCCTATATTTACTCCCTGTACAAAATTTCAACTAAATCGGAGCAAAAAATTGGCCTCTGTGGTCATATGAGTGTAAATCGGGCGAAAACTATATATGGGAGCTATATCTAAATCTGAACCGATTTCAACCAAATTTGGCACGCATAGGTACAATGCTAATTCTACTCCCTGTGCAAAATTTCAACTAAATCGGAGTTAAAAATTGGCCTCTGTGATCATATGAGTGTATATCGGGCGAAAGCTATATATGGGAGATGTATCTAAATCTGAACCGATTTTGACCAAATTTGGCACGCATAGCTACAATGCCAATTCTACTCCCTGTGGAAAATTTCAACCAAATTGGGGTAAAACTCTGGCTTCTGGGACCGTATTAGTCCATATCGGGCGAAAGATATATATGGGAGCTATATCTAAATCTGAACCGATTTCAATCAAATTTGGCACACTTGACTATAGTACTAATTGTTCTTCTTGTGCAAAATTTTAAGCAAATTAGGGTAAAACTCTGGCTTCTGGGGCCATATAAGTCCATATCGGGCGAAATATATATATGGGAGCTATATCTAAATCTGAACCGATTTCTTCCAAAATCAATAGGGATCTATTCTGAGCCAAAACACATACTTGTGCCAAATTTGAAGTCGATTGGACTAAAACTGCGACCTAGACTTTTATTACAAAAATGTGTTCACGGACATCGCTATATCGACTCAAAAGCCCACCCTGAGCATTTTTGCCAAAGACACCATGTGTCTATCTCGTCTCCTTCTGGGTGTTGCAAACATATGCACTAACTTATAATACCTTGTTCCACAGTGTGGAGCAGGGTATAAAAATTGGAGGAAAGGGTACACTCTCTCCACGACATTTTTTAAAACGAATCGTTTTACATATGAATATCCGCCGTATTTGTACGTATAAACGAAAAAGCAAGTAGTCCGATTTGTTTGAAAGAATTCAAATCTTTTTGAATTTGTTGTCAGCACGAAGGATATGGCTGACTAAGTTAACGCAAAATGTTCCTACAAATACGCTTCGGAAGGCGCAGCGAAGCGGGCCAGGTTACGCTAGTTTTCTATAAAAATACAATTTTAAAAAAGTTTGTATAGACATAAAATTTGAAAATATTTTCTATAGAAATAAAATTTTGACAAAAATTTCTTTAGAAATAAAATTTTTGACAAAATTTCCTATAGAAATAAAATTTTGACAAAATTTTCTACAGAAATAAAATTTTGACAAAATTTTCTATAGAAATAAAATTTTGACAAAAATTTCTTCTTTAAAATTTTTTAAAATATTTTCTATAGAAATAAAATTTTTGAAAAAATTTCCTATAGAAATAAAATTTTTGACAAAATTTCCTATCGAAATAAAATTTTGACAAAATCTTCTATAGAAATAAAATTTTGACAAAAATTTCTTTAGAAATAAAATTTTGACAAAAATTTCTTC
The DNA here is from genome assembly GCF_050003625.1 of Haematobia irritans. Taxonomy (NCBI): domain Eukaryota; kingdom Metazoa; phylum Arthropoda; class Insecta; order Diptera; family Muscidae; genus Haematobia; species Haematobia irritans. The sequence goes on along the minus strand of NC_134400.1, from coordinate 190,014,760 downwards.
TTTAAATTTTTTTAAAATATTTTCTATAGAAATAAAATTTTTGACAAAATTTCCTATAGAAATAAAATTTTTGAAAAAATTTCCTATAGAAATAAAATTTTTGACAAAATTTCCTATAGAAATAAAATTTTTGACAAAATTTCGTATAGAAATAAAATTTTGACAAAAATTTCTTTAGAAATAAAATTTTGACAAAAATTTCTTTAGAAATAAAATTTTTGACAAAATTTCCTATAGAAATAAAATTTTGACAAAATTTTCTATAGAAATAAAATTTTGACAAAATTTTCTATAGAAATAAAATTTTGACAAAAATTTCTTTAGAAATAAAATTTTGACAAAATTTCCTATAGAAATAAAATTTTTGACAAAATTTCCTATAGAAATAAAATTTTGACAAAATTTTCTATAGAAATAAAATTTTGACAAAATTTTCTATAGAAATAAAGTTTTGATAAAATTTTCTATAGAAATAAAATTTTAAAAAAAATTTCCTATTGAAATAAAATTTTTGACAAAATTTCCTATAGAAATAAAATTTTGACAAAATTTTCTATAGAAATAAAATTTTGACACAATTTTCTATAGAAATAAAATTTTGACAAAAATTTCTTTAGAAATAAAATTTTTGACAAAATTTTCTATACAAATAAAATTTTGACAAAATTGTCTATAGAAATAAAATTTTGACAAATTTGCTATAGAAAAAAATTTTGACAAAATTTTCTATACAAAAAAACTTTCCATGAACTCGTGGACTGCAATACGTTTGTGTATGTTAGTTAAATTAACTACAAAATGTGGAAGAATTATACACAAATGAATCTAAAATTAACCGTAATTTTGATCCCTGATGTGTTCAATGTCTTTTGAGGGTAGGGACAATCTTTACCTATTTAGAGTTTTTCCACCGTGGGAAGCCCATTTCGTTCTAGACAACCCCTAACGGCATGTTACACCAAGTGCAAAATCGCTTAGAGAAATTTTGAAACATTTTAAAGTGTCAACATCATCTCTGAGAGGGCATACATAATCGTTTATTCATATTTTTGTTGTCTACCCGAGATGTGGTTAAAGCTTATAACCCCCGTTTACCGTAGCATAGAAGATTTTGGCTCATATTCTTAGGTTAGGTGGCAGCCCGATGTATCAGGCTCACTTAGACTATTCAGTCGATTGTGATACCACATTGGTGAACTTCTCTCTTATCACTGAGTGCTGCCCGATTCCATGTTAAGCTCAATGACAAGGGACCTCCTTTTTATAGCCGAGTCCGAACGGCGTTCCACATTGCAGTGAAACCACTTAGAGAAGCTTTGAAACCCTCAGAAATGGCACCAGCATTACTGAGGTGGGACAATCCACCGCTGAAAAACTTTTTGGTGTTCGGTCGAAGCAGGAATCGAACCCACGACCTTGTGTATGCAAGGCGGGCATGCTAACCATTGCACCACGGTGGCTCTCATATTCTTGCCTTGGTATGTATTACAGATATTTTTGTTTTTCCCTGGAAGTTAAGAAAATCCATCCATAATGTCACCATAATGAATTTTGTCTACAGTAGCTTGATATGGTCTTTCGCTTAGAAAACATCCTCTTAAAAATTCCCATCAAATATAAAACCAACCAAACAACCATGAAGTCCTTAAACCACGGTTGCCACTCGAATCAAAAAAAAATCTACCAAAATTTGGAGAAATTTTTACCAAAAAACTACCAAACAACGAAATCTTATTCTACAAAATTTTTAAAGAAAATTTTGTCAAAATTTTATTTCTGTAGAAAAATTGATCAACATTTTATTTTTATATAAAATTTTATAAAAATCTTATATCTATAGAAAATTTCGTCAACATTTTATTTTCTTTAAAAAATTTTGCCAAATTTTTATATCCATAAAAAGTTTTGTCGCAATTTTATTTCTATGGATTCTATAGAAAATTTTATCAATTTTTTATTTCTATGGAAAATTTTGTCAAAATGTTATTTCCATAGAAAATGTTATCAAAATTTTTTTTGTATAGAAAATTTTATTTTCTATAGAAAATTTTGTAAAAATTTTATTGCCATAGAAAATTTTATCAAAATTTTATTTCTATAGAAAATTTTATCACAATTTGATATCTATAGAAATTTTTATCAAAACTTTATTTCTATAGAAAATTTTATCAAAATTTTATTTTTATAGAAAATTTTGTCAAAATTTTATTTCTATAGAAAATGTCAAAATTTTATTTCTATAGAAAATTTTGTCAAAATTTTAATTCTATAGAAAATTTTATCAAAATTTTTTTTTATAAAAAATTTTGTCAAAATTTTATTTCTATAGAAAATTTTATCAAATTTTTTTTTATAAAAAATTTTGTCAAAATTTTATTTCTATAGAAAATTTTGTCAAAATTTTATTTCTATAGAAAATTTTGTCAAAATTTTATTTCTATAGAAAATGTTGTCAAAATTTTTTTTCTATAGAAAATGTTGTCAAAATTTTTTTTCTATAGAAAATTTTGTCGAATTTTTATTTCTATAGAAAATTTTGTCAAAATTTTATTTCTATAGAAAATTTTGTCAAAATTATATTTCTATAGAAAATTTTGTCAAAATTTTATTTCGCTTGATTTAGTTTGTTTCTTATTCGATCTTGTTCAGTTTAAATAAAATTATTTATTTTGCCAAGCTTTAGAAATAATAAAATCAAATAGTATAGCATAGATTGGAAATAATAAAAACAAATAGGTCTCAAGCTTGGCAAAATAAAGAATTATAGTTAAAAATTTAATTCTATAGAACATTTTGTCAAAATTTTATTTCTATAGAAAATGTTGTCAAAATTTTATTTCTATAGAACATTTTGTGAAAATTTTATTTCTATAGAAAATTTTGTCAATTTTTTTATATCTGTGGAAAATTTTATAAAAATTTTATTTCTATAAAAAATTTTGTCACAAATTCATTTCTATAGAAAAGTTTGTCAAATTTTTTTTCTATGAAAAATTTTGTCAAAATTTTATTTCTATAGAAAATTTTCTCAAAATTTTATTTCTATAGAAAATTTTGTCAACATTTTATTTCTATAGAAAATTTTGTCAAAATTTTATTTCTATAGAAAATTTTGTCAAAATTTTATTTCTATAGAAAATTTTGCCAAAATTTTATTTCTATAGAAATTTTTGTCAAAATTTTATTTCTATAGAAAATTTTGTCAAGATATTATTTCTATAGAAAATGTTGTCAACATTTTATTTCTATAGAAAATTTTGTCAAAATTTTATTTCTGTAAAAAATTTTGTCAAAATTTTATTTCTATAGAAAGATTTGTCAAAAATTGAATTCTTTAGAAAACTTTTTCACAGTTTCATTTTTATAGAAAATCTTGTCAAAATTTTATTTTTATAGAAAATTTTGTTACAATTTCATTTCTATCTTAAGCTGAATACTATGTTCAGTTTTCAAGCTGAAAACCAGCTTGTTTTCACGGTTACTTTTTTTAATTAATTAATTTAGAAATATAAAATTATTTGCAATCAATTCCTTGTATCTTTTCCATCCATTATTTGGTAAGACTTGAGCAAAATATAAACGTCTTCACAAATATATTTGTACTGTTAATTTAGTGTCTTGGTGAAAATCCCAAACATAGTACTCACCTTTAGTTGAAAAGGAATATTTTGCACAAATCTACCAAAACATCAAGAATCCTACCAGTCTACCAAACAGTAAAAAGTCTACCATTTTTAGATGAATTCTACCAACTATGGCAACTTTGCCTTGAACTTGTATTCTGGCATCAATCGAAATATCAGTATCAATTTCATAAAGTAGAAGATTAAAGTTTTCCACAACTTTAAAATTTTTCGAAAATTCTTCTTTATTATTTTGCGTCTCAAGGCTACGTCGCTTGGCATGTGTACCCAATAACCCCATTCATAAATCTATGTTGAGATTTATTATCAGCATAGCACGCTTGCAAACATTGACACGCTTACCCCATATTAAAACCACAAGGATTTTCAATTGAGATAACAGTTTCGCCTCCTACACATTTACATTAGACATTAACGCAACAGTTGAGATGAAATGGTCAACTTTGTAAAACTCTTGTGTACATGTCATGCCCATAAGAGGCCATTAAGTAAACCACAGCATCCACCGTTTTATCAGGCATTATAAAATCATGGCCAAATAGCATACGAATTACAAAAAAACCGCATGAAAATTTGTCTGCTTATCTCCCTATACCAAAATGCTGTAGACAAGGATAAAAACCCCTCCTCTCTCACTCGCTCTCTCACTCTTTGTCTCTTGCCCCAAATCGCTGTAGCTTTCTTTGTTATAGATGACTCGTAATGGTGGCTAGACAGCATGGCATGAAATATAAACAGCGAATTCTTATCTACCCTAGTCCTGGCGTAATGGCCCACTTTAACAATTTTTTTTTGTAAAATCAGACGGCGAAAACAACAGGTCCTTGTAGGCTATACAAGTTCAAGTGCATCATAAAACCAGATACCTAAATTGAAGCGCTTTGACCAGTGTTGCCAACTCCCCAAGGCCAAAAAGCACCAAAAAAATATTATAAATTCTAAAAATATTATAAATGCTCTACTACTAAAAAAAAAAAAAAAAAAAAAAAAAAAAACCCCTCTGAATATGTATTATAGAACTTTTGTGAATTGAATTTCAAAAAGTTAAGGTGGGTATTAAGATCGAGTTTAGCCGCTAAAATATAAAATAGTCATTTTTTTCACAATTACTTTTCTTTAATAAATCATTTTAAGGAATACAAACTTTGTGAAAATTTGCTTTTGGCTATTCCCCATCAAGTTATAATAAAATTTGCAGCAAATATGCATAATTTTATGCCCATTTTTACTGAGACAGTTTTCACTTTAGCGGCAAAACTCAAACTTAGTACTCACCATTATGAACCGCTATTCAAGTATACACCTTGATCAGTTTTAATGCTTTCGTCCAATTCATTTTGATCAGTGATGTTTTTCAACTTTCAAAATATTAATATATGGAAGGAGTCTATTGCTTATTTCAGTTGTGCGTGCTTTTGTGAATTTAATACAAACGTTTTTAATGACATCTTTACCAAATTCAAAAATTCGACACTCATCGCTCTACTTTCCTACAGAATACCCTAAATAACAATATTAATTAAAAAATAATCTATACCAACTTTATAACAATCAAATTCTATATTTGGCAATAAATTTGAGTTTCTTCGGCTCTTGAAAGTCTAGTCAAAATTTTTGTATCAATTAAACTTAATACTGTTCAAAATAAAAAAGCACCAAAAGCACTAAATGAAAATGCCAGAAAGCACCAAGTTGGTGCTTTTTTTGAAAAGGCACTAAAAATGCAATTTGGTGCTTTTTAGAAATCAAAAAGCACTAAATTTGGTGCTAAAAGCACCAAATTGGCAACACTGGCTTTGACACGAGGTAGGAAAACACACACACAAGCAAGAAAGTCATATTAATATCGAACACATGGCAAAGCTCTCCAAGGTCGAGATGCGCAAGGAGAGTAACAAAAAAGTGTAAGTGAGTAATTTGGAAATAAATGAGAGTAGCAAGTATAAATCAAATTTTAGCGGGAAATATGAATGAATGTGAGTCTAACATAAGGACAAACATATCAATGTATCGAAACATATGTTGATATACATTTATCATCATATGGCCTCATTTGTTGCTACATATGATTCTCCCACACAATACGTAAAAAAAGAGATGCCGTGGCGTAATGATTCACATTCCCGCCTTGCATACAAAAGGTCGTGGGTTCAATTCCGGTTTCGATCGAAAACCAGAAGGGGTTTCAACAGTGGTTTATCCCCTCTCAGTAATGCTGGTGACATTTATGAGTGTATCACACTTCTCTAAAAGTGGCAATATGGAACACCGTTCGAATTCAGCTATAACAAGTAAGGAAAGTCTAAAGTCGGGCGGGGCCGACTATATTATACCCTGCACCACTTTGTAGATCTAAATTTTCGCTACCATATCACATCCGTTAAATGTGTTGGGGTCTATATATAAAGGTTTGTCCCAAATACATACATTTAAATATCACTCGATCTGAAGAGAATTTGATAGACTTCTACAAAATCTATAGACTCAAAATTTAAGTCGGCTAATGCACTAGGGTGGAACACAATGTTAGTAAAAAATATGGGAAACATTTAAATCTGAAGCAATTTTAAGGAAACTTCGCAAAAGTTTATTTATGATTTATCGCTCGATATATATATGTATTAGAAGTTTAGGAAAATTAGAGTAATTTTTAACACTTTTCGACTAAGCAGAGGCGATTTTACAAGGAAAATGTTGGTATTTTGACCATTTTTGTCGAAATCAGAAAAACATATATATGGGAGCTATATATAAATCTGAACCGATTTCAACCAAATTTGGCACGCATAGCTACAATGCTAATTCTACTCCCTGTGAAAAATTTCAACTAAATCGGAGCAAAAAATTGGCATCTGTGGTCATATGAGTAAAAATCGGGCGAAAGCTATATATGGGAGATATATCTACATCTGAACCGATTTCAACCACATTTGTCACGCATAGCTACAATGCTAATTCTACTCCCTGTGAAAAATTTCAACTAAATCGGAGTTAAAAATTGGTCTCTGTGGTCATATGAGTGTAAATCGGGCGAAATCTATATATGGGAGCTATATCTAAATCTGAACCGATTTCAACCAAATTTGGCACGCATAGCTACAATGCTAATTCTACTCCCTGTGCAAAATTTCAACTAAATTGGGCCAAAACTCTGGCTATTAGAACCATATTAGTCCATATCGGGCGAAAGATATATATGGGAGCTATATCTAAATCTGAACCGATTTCTTCCAAAATCAATAGGGTTCTATTCTGACCCAAATTAAGAACATGTGCCAAATTTTAAGGCGATTGGACTTAAATTGCGGCCTAGACTTTGATCACAAAAATGTGTTCACAGACAGACGGACGGACGGACAGACGGACATGGCTATATCGACTCAGGGACCCACCCTGAGCATTAAAGGGTGATACGGGTGGTTCTGACCCAAATTAAGAACATGTGCCAAATTTTAAGGCGATTGGACTTAAATTGCGACCTAGACTTTGATCACAAAAATGTGTTCACAGACAGACGGACGGACAGACGGACATGGATATATCGACTCAGGGTCCCACCTTGAGCATTAAAGGGTGATACGATCAAAATTTGGTCAATATAAACTTGACGTATTTCTTTCAATTTTGCATTTAAACAACCTGAACACCCCTCATTTTGAAGGTGTGTGTGTGTAGAATGTTGCTCCTATTTTGATTTTGGAATTCACTCTTCAGTTGTCAAAATGCCGTCCAAGCAAGAAGAGCAGCGTATCAAAATTTTGCTCGCGCATCGCGAATATCCGAGCTACTCGCACGCAAAGCTGGCAAAATCGGTAAAAGTTGTCAAATCAACCGTTACAATGTAATGAAAATGTTTGGGGAACGTTGGTCGACAGCCAGGAAGTCTGGATCGGGGGGAAATCGAAAACCGGAAGCCGCTGAGACGACAAAGAGAGTTGCCGGTAGTTTCAAGCGAAACCCTAACCTCTCTCTCCGAGATGCCGCAAATAAGCTGGGTGTATCGTCTACAACCGTGCATCGAGCCAAAAAACGAGCCGGACTATCGACTTACAAGAAGGTAGTGACTCCAAATCGCGATGATAAACAAAATACAACGGCCAAAGCGCGATCCCGGAGGCTGTATACGACGATGCTGACGAAGTTTGACTGCGTGGTAATGGACGACGAAACCTACGTCAAAGCCGACTACAAGCAGCTTCCGGGACAGGAGTTTTATACGGGAAAAAGAAGGGGAAAGGTAGCAGATATTTTCAAGCACATAAAACTGTCAAAGTTCGCAAAGAAATATCTGTACCTGTGGCTTGAAAAGCAGCATTTTCATAGCTTCCGGGACTGTCAACCAAGAAATTTACGTGAAAGAGTGTTTGAATAAACGTCTGCTGCTTTTCCTGAAGAAACACGGTTGTTCCGTACTGTTTTGACCGGATTTGGCATCTTGCCATTACGGTAAAAAGGCCATGGAGTGGTACGCCGCCAACAACGTGCAGGTGGTTCCCAAGGGCAAGAACCCTCCCAACACGCCAGAGCTCCGCCCAATTGATAAATACTGGGCTATTGTCAAGCGGAACCTAAAGAAGACCAAAAAAACTGCTAAGGACGAGCAGCAGTTCAAGGCAAACTGGCTTTCTGCGGCGAAGAATGTGGACAAGGTGGCTGTACAAAATCAGATGGCAGGTGTCATGCGTGAGGCCCGGCAATTCGGATTTGGAAAAGCGAAAGCCTAACTGAATATTTTTCCTGAATTTTATACTAATTGAACTTGAAAAAGAAATTTAATTTGATTTTTTAAATAAACGATTTCACCGATTTACACGCGTTTTCCCTTGACCAAATTTTGACCGTATCACCCTTTATTGCCAAAGACACCATGTGTCTATCTCGTCTCCTTCTGGGTGTTACAAACATATGCACTAACTTATAATACCCTGTTCCACAGTGTGGCGCAGGGTATAAAAAGAAGATCTCTCGTAATTAAGACAAACTTAGATTCGGGCAGCACTCAGTGATAAGAGAAAAATTTGCTTAGGTGTTCAAATGCTAAATTAAAGAAAAGGGAAACATTTAATTCACCAGAAAAACAAGGTCCAACTGGGAATCGAACCAGAACTACAGGTATAACTGACAAGGTGATATAAGTAGGAGTAATTAGAGTAACTAGATACAATGAAATACACAGAAGTAACCATTAACCATAGATTCCAAGGACCGTAGTTAATTATTTCGAAGTGACTTTAAGTTAATAATTCGAAGTAACATAACTTTAGACATACAACTTAGTTGGAAGTTTAAGAGAGAACCCAAGGACTTTACTCATTCTGTACTTAAACGTAGTTATACATGTGATACGATAGTTTGGTAGACATGGAGAATGGATAAGGGAGAAGAAGTTCAGGTTAGATTAGGTTCAGCGGCAGCCCGATATTTCAGGCTCTCTTTTAGATTATTCAGTCCATTGTGCTACCACAGTGGTGAATTTCTCTGTTGTCATGGAGTTCTGCTCGATTCTATGTTTTTCTCAATGGCAAGGGATGGCAACCACATCGCGGTTTTATAACCATTTAGAGATGTTTCAAAACGCTCAATGTCACAAGCATTGCTGAGAAACTATATTTAGGGTTTGATGGAAACTGGCATTGAACCCTTTGTATGCAAGGCAGGCATGCTTGTCATTGCATTCCACAGGCTCCCCACGAAGTGTAACATGATAATAGTGCAAAGAGTCCAAAAGAAAAGCGGTCTGTTGAGGATTGCGTATGAAAGGTCTTTGCAGACAATATTGTGAATCAGACTGTTTTCCACCAGACTGGTCGCTTATACTTGATGAATAGTCAGAAGTCACATGAAGCTAGAAAACTGCCAACAACACTTGACTTGGTTTCCGGGTTTTTGCTAGTTTCATTACATTCTGGTAGTTGGAAAGAATAGAGTGTATCGTGATATGCGTCATACAATGGGCAAAGTATGGCTCTATCCGCCAGTGTTGCCAGTATTGGGTATTTTTCCCCAAATCGGGGATATTTTTCCGTGGATGGGGACGAACTTTGTGAGTTGAGGGCTTGGAAATTTGGTGGGAAATTTTCGAAATCTATTCAGTATAATAAATCAGTGTGAGAGTTATAGTTTGTATGGAATTCTTTATTTCTACATGCTTAAAAAAGGGCTTAGAGAGAGCGTACAGAGAGTCTTCAAAATATAAAACAAAACTCTCCGCCTCTTTATTCCACGATATTTATTTTGAGGGCACATCACTGATTTGGAAAATATATAGAATACGAGTACATATGGGGATACCAACGCCTTTTGATCGATCACCCACTGTTTTCTCTGGATTATCTATTATTCGATGACGATGATTATTCGATGACTCTTTATACCAATAATTAATTCTGATGATGGCTTTTATCAGATGATATCTCGATCACCCGGCTCCTGGTGTGTGTTTTGACATCTTCATCTTATTGTAACTCGCAAACTGGTATAACAAAAATAGCATATTTTTCCAATTTTTAATAATTACAGATTTTCTACAGCAGAGTCTATTATTGGGGAATTTTAAATGAAATTGGGGATTTTTGGGGATAAAAGAGTGTAGCGTGATATACGTCATGCAATGGGCAAAGTATGGCTCTATCCGCCAGTGTTGCCAGTATTGGGTATTTTTCCCCAAATCGGGGATATTTTTTCGTGCATGGGGACGAAACTTGTGAGTTGGCGGCTTGGAAATTTGGTGGGGAATTTTCGAAATCTATTCAGTATAATAAATCAGTTTGAGAGTTATAGTGTGTATGGAATTCTTTATTTCTAACAGGTTGGCTGATAAGTCCCCGGTCTGACACATAAATGGCGTCGCTACTATTAAATGCATATTATTTTTATATAGTACCAACCTTCAAATTATTCGTGTCAAAATTTGGCGTCTGTAAGTCAATTGGTTTGTGAGATAAAGCGTCTTTTGTGATGCAACTTCTGTTTGTAAAAAAATTAAAAAAAAGGAATTTCGTGTTTTGATAAAATACGGTTTTCTGAAGGGATAAAATGCGGTGGAAGCAAAAACTTGGCTTGATAATGAGTTTCCGGACTCTGCCCCAGGGAAATCAACAATAATTGATTGGTATGCAAAATTCAAGCGTGGTGAAATGAGCACGGAGGACGGTGAACGCAGTGGACGCCCGAAAGAGGTGGTTACCGACGAAAACATCAAAAAAATCCACAAAATGATTTTGAATGACCGTAAAATGAATTTGATCGAGATAGCAGAGTCCTTAAAGATATCAAAGGAACGTGTTGGTCATATCATTCATGAATATTTGGATATGCGGAAGCTCTGTACAAAATGGGTGCCGCGCGAGCTCCCATTTGACCAAAAACGAGTTGATGATTCTGAGCGGTGTTTGCAGCTGTTAACTCGTAATACACCCGAGTTTTTCCGTTGATATGTGACATTGGATGAAACATGGCTCCATCACTACACTCCTGAGTCCAATCGACAGTTGGCTGAGTGGACAGCGACCGGTGAACCGTCTCCAAAACGTGGAAAGACTCAAAAAATCCGCTGGCAAAGTAATGGCCCCTGTTTTTTGGGATGCGCATGGACTAATTTTTATCGATTATCTTGAGAAGGGAAAAACCATCATCAGTGACTATTATATGGCGTTATTGGAGCGGTTGAAGGTCGAAATCGCGGCAAAACGGCCCCATATGAAGAAGAAAAAAGTGTTGTTCCACCAAGAAAACGCACCGTACCCCAAGTCATTGAAAACAATGGCAAAAATTCATGAATTGGGCTTCGAATTGCTTCCCCACCCACCGTATTCTCCAGATCTGGCCCCTTGCGACTTTTTCTTGTTCTCAGACCTCAAAAAGATGTATCGGGCTCACTTAGACTATTCAGTCCATTGTGATACCACATTGGTGAACTTCTCTCTTATCACTGAGTGCTGCCCGATTCCATGTTAAGCTCAATGACAGTGGACCTCCTTTTTATAGCCGAGTCCGAACGGCGTTCCACATTGCAGTGAAACCACTTAGAGAAGCTTTGAAAACCTCAGAAATGTCACAAGCATTACTGAGGTGGGATAATCCACCGCTGAAAAACTTTTTTGGTGTTCGGTCGAAGCAGGAATTGAACCCACCACCTTGTGTATGCAAGGCGGGCATGCTAACCATTGCACCACGGTGGCTCCCTATCTTACAAGTAGCTCTTACCAGCGTTGCCACTACGAAATTTTATTTTGGACCAAAATTTTTCCAAAATCGGACCAAAATTCCCTCCAGCGGACCAAATTTCCAATTTCGAAGAAAAATGCTTTAAAAAATAATTTATTGTTGTACATAGTACTTTTATTAAAAAATTTAAATTCTTTTCAATTTGAAAAAATAAACTTTTTGAAAAGGTCGAAGTCAATTTTAGTTGACATCAACACAAAATTTTCATTCGATTTTCTGTGATTAAAATGGTATCTAATCCCACACTGAACAAAAGCATTCACGGCTCCAAAGATTTTGGCTTTACGCTTATGATTTTGGGATTGATTCCAAGCCAAAGAAGCAGAGAATAGAATACAAGTGAAAACTATTTTATGTTTCAAGTAAAAAACGACTTTAAAATAATGTGTTAAAAAACACCTCCTATTTTTAAAAGCTTTTAGTTTTAAAGTCAAGATGCAAAACGTCAACAATGTTTAATTAATTTTGAATATTTTTTCAGGAGTATTAAAGCCATTTTGACTTTAGTAAAACGAAATTTTTCATGTTAGGATACCTAATTTTATGTCGAATCACTTAACTATAAGGACAAACCGACTTCATTGAAAAGTTTATAGACTTTTTGATAAGGAAAAAGCTTTATTTCAGAGAAATACGTCTTCTATGCTAAGCAAAATTCGCATTCGTATTTTAAGCACATGAAATCTTTGGCCTCCCGGCAATATTTTTATATTTATTATTGAATATGTGATAGATTTTTAAATACTAGAAAAAATTTATATATTTTACCAAATTTATGAAAATGGACCAAAATGGGCCAAATTCCGTTTGGTCCGACCATCAGACCAATTTTAAAAATTAGAAATCTTTTGGACCAATTTTGGTCCGATCGGACCAAAACGGCAACGCTGGCTCTTACATAAATCTATTGCCCTATTTTCAGAAATTTGGATTTATTACCCACACTATTTGATCGATTTCCTCTTTTTTTTAATAATGGACTCAACATTAGTGGCATATTAACTCTGTAGGTTCAGAATCAACTATAACCCCTAGTATCAGAAATTTCTGTGCAGATTGTGATAAAACTCCCATAACCATGTACCCCTTAATGTTCTTAAATATAGAAATGCGGTTTTCCCCAAACCTATACCATTGATAACCCACAAACATTGTTTACTAATTCACTAAGGATGGTTTAGGGTATGATATAGTCAGCCCCGCCCAACTTTCTACTTTACACACTAGTTTTTATACCCACCACCATAAGATGGGAGGTATATTAACTTTGTCATTCCGTTTGTAACACATCGAAATATTGCTCTAAGACCCCATAAAGTATATATATTCTGGGTCGTGGTGAAATTCTGAGTCGATCTGAGCATGTCCGTCCGTCCGTCCGTCCGTCCGTCCGTCTGTTGAAATCACGCTAACTTCCGAACGAAACAAGCTATCGACTTGAAACTTGGCACAAGTAGTTGTTATTGATGTATGTCGGATGGTATTGCAAATGGGCCATATCGGTCCACTTTTACGTATAGCCCCCATATAAACGGACCCCAAAATTTGGCTTGCGAGGCCTCTAAGAGAACCAAATTTCATCCGATCCGGCTGAAATTTGGTACATGGTGTTGGTATATGGTCTCTAACAACTATGCAAAAATTGGTCCACATCGGTCCATAATTATATATAGACCCCATATAAACCGATCCCCCGATTTGGCTTGCGAGGCCCCTAAGAGAAGCAAATTTCATCCGATCCGGCTCAAATTTGGTACATGGTGTCAGTATATGGTCTCTAACAACCATGCAAAAATTGGTCCACATCGGTCCATAATTATATATAGCCCCCATATAAACCGATCCCCCGATTTGGCTTGCGAGGCCTCTAAGTATATGGTCTTTAATAACCATGAAAAAATTGGTCGACATCGGTCCATAATTATATACAGCCCCCACATAAACCGATCCCCCGATTTGGCTTGCGAGGCCTCTAAGAGAAGCAAATTTCATCCGATCCGGCTGAAATTGAATACATGGTGTTAGTATATGGTCTCTAACAACCATGCAAAAATTGGTCCACATCGGTCCATAATTATATATAGCCCCCATATAAACCGATCCCTCGATTTGGCTTGCGAGGCCTCTAAGAGAAGCAAATTTCATCCGATCCGGCTGAAATTTGGTACGTGATGTTAGTATATGGTCTCTAACAACCATGCAAACATTGGTCCACATCGGTTCATAATTATATATAGCCCCCATATAAACCGATCACCAGATTTGACCTCCGGAACCTCTTGGAAGACCAAAATTCATCTGATTCAGTTGAAATTTGGTACGTGGTGTTAATATATGGCCTCAAACTCCCATGCAAAAATTGGTCGATATCGGTCCATAATTATATATAGGCCCCATATAAACCGATCCCCAGATTTGACCTCCAGAGCCCCTTGGAAGAGCAAAATTCTTCCCATTCGGTTGGAATTTGGTACGTGATGTTAGTATATGGTATCCACCAACCATGCAGGAATTGGTTCCTATCAGTCCATAATTATATATAGCTCCCATATAAACCGATCCTCAGATTTGACCTCCGGTGCCTCTTGGAGAAGCAAAATTCATCCGATCTGCTTGAAATTTGGTACGTGGTGGTAGTATAAGATATTTAACAACCATGCCAAAAGTGGTCCATATCAGTCCATAATCGTACATAGCCCCATATAAACCGATCCCGAGATTTGGTTTTGGAACCTCTTGGAGGAGCAAATTTCATCCGAGTGAGTTGAAATTTGGTACATTGTGCTAGTATATGGTCGTTAACAACCATGCCTAACTAGGTCCATATCGGTCTATAGTTATATATGGCCCTCAGATAAATCGATCCCCAATCACACAAAAATTGGTCCATATCAAGTTCATAATTGTATATAGCCCCCATATAAGCGACCCCCATATTTCAATTCTGGCTCTCTACGTACAAAAAGTCAATATCGATTCGTAATTATTTGTAGACTTAACTATACATAACTTTTTTGTCTAATATATACCATGTATGGACTAAATCACAATTTAGAAAACGATGTTAAGAAGTTTTAAGATACCACAACCCAAGTAATTCGCTTGTGGATGATAGTCTTTCGTAGAAGTTTCTACGCAATCCATGGTGGTGGGTACATAAGATTCGGCCTGGCCGAACTTGCGGCCGTATATACTTGTTTTAAATTAATTTGATTTAAAAGATTTATACATTAAATTAATTTTTAAATTGATATTGTAGTAATATATATTTGTATTCAATTTAATTTTTATAATGTATCATTTTGTACTTTTTACATTCTTAAATTGTTGGGGGTTTTAGAAAAAACTCTAGACCAATTTAGGGGTTTTTTTTTTCTTAAAATTTGGGTGAACATTCAAAAATCACCTGGCAACACTGAACATGTTGTACTCTATAAGCAACAAACTGTTGCCTATTCCCGTGTTGAATATAAACAAGGACTTGGCAACATTTCATATTGTATCTAAACAATTGTTGCTTTCTTTTGCTACACCATTATCATGATAATGGAAACCTTCGGATCAGTTTGTTTTGAGTTTCCCATTGTAACGGTTGTGATTTCTTTTTCAAAAGAACCATACCACTAAAACAAAAATACATTTGTTTACATTAAAAAAGGAGTGAAATTATATTAGATTGTTATAAAACAAACAAAACAGAAAAAAAATTAAACAATTTTATGATCAAATAGAGTGTCTAAATAATTAAGTCTAGTGAATGGAGCTTTAAACAATACAATGCAGTAAAAAAAAAAAACATAATACCCCTACCCAAAGGATTATTATTGATGTTAATTGCTATGTAAAATTAATTAAAGAAGAGTCTTTTGAAAATTTCCACATTTTAATACGATTATCAACTAATCCTCAAACAGTAAATTGGCTTTTGTGTAAACAAAAAAGAACGAATCCTATTTAAATTCAAATGAAGCGTAAAACAAAAAAAAAAAGATAATCACGTCTCTGTGGAGCAATTGGAACTTAAACGCTCATTCACCTATAATGGGTAAAGGTCATGAAGATTTATTGGACGAATAGCCACAATTTTACTAAATGCGATTATACACACTGCAAGAAAATATGTTTAATTGATACAAATAATTTTTTTATAGATTTTTTTTTTTAAATAAAACTAGTAAGGAAAGTCTAAAGTCGGACGGGGCCGACTATATTATACCCTGCACCACTTTGTAGATTTAGATTTTCGATACCATATTACGTCAAATATGTTGGGTGCTGAATATAAATGTTTGTCCCAAATACATACATTTAAATATCACTCGATCTGGACAGAATTTGATAGACTTCTACAAAATATATAGACTCAAAATCGGCTAATGCAATAGGGTGGAACACAATGTTAGTAAAAAACAAGTATATACGGCCGTAAGTTCGGCCAGGCCGAAGCTTATGTACCCTCCATCATGGATTGCGTAGAAACTTCATCTAAACACTGCCATCCACAATCGAATTACTTAAGTTGCGGTAACGCTTGCCGATGGCAAGGTATCTTAAAACCTCCTAACACCATCTTCGATCGATCGATCCAATACGTATATAATTCAGTTTGACAAAGTAGACATAAAATTTTGACAAAATTTTCTATAGAAATAAAATTTTCACAAAATTTTCTATAGAAATAAAAATTTTGACAAAATTTTCTATAGAAAGAAAATGTTGACAAAAATTTCTACAGAAATAAAATTTTGACAAAATTTTCTATAGAAATAAAATTTTGACAAAATTTTCTATAGAAATAAAATTTTGACAAAATTTTCTATAGAAATAAAATTTTGGTAGATTATTTTTGACTCTAGTGGCAACCATGATTATGAACCGATATCGACCAATTTTTGTGTGATTGGATCAATTTTGGTATGGTTGTTAACGACCATATACTAACACCACGTGGCTAATTTGAACCGGATCGGATGAATTTTGCTCCTCCAAGAGGCTCCGGAGGTCAAATCTAGATAATGTTTTATATGGGGGCTATATATAATTATGGACCGATATGGACCAATTCTGGCACGGTTGTTAAAGATCATATACTAACACCATGTTCCAAATTACAACCGGATTGGATGATAATTGCTTCTCTTGGAGACTTCGTAAGACAAATCTGGGGAACGGTTTATATGGGGGCTATATATAATTATGAACCGATGTGGACCAATTTTTGCATGGTTATTAGAGACCATATAGCAATATCATGTACCAAATTTCAGTCGGATCGGATGAAATTTGCTTCTCTTTGAGGCTCCGCAACCCAAATCTGGGGATCGGTTTATATGGGCGCCATATATAATTATGGACCGATGTGGACCAATTTTTGCACGGTTGTTAGAGACCATATACCAATACCATGTACCAAATTTCAGCCGGATCGGATGCAATTTGCTCCTCTTTGAGGCTTCGCAAGCCAAATCTGGAGATCGGTTTATATGGGGTCTATATATAATTATGGACCGATGTGGACCAATTTTTGCATGGTTGTTAGAGACCATATACCACATCATGTACCAAATTTCAGCCGGATCGGATGAAATTTGCTTCTCTTTGAGGTTCCGCAAGCCAAATCTGGGGATCGGTTTATATGGGGGCTATATATAATTATGGACCGATGTGGACCAATTTTTGCATGATTGTTAGATACCATATACCAACACCATGTACCAAATTTCAGCCGGATCGGATGAAATATGCTTCTCTTAGATGCTCCACAAGCCAAATCTGGGGACCGGTTTATATGGGGGCTATACGTAAAAGTGGACCGATATGGTCCATTTTCAATACCATCCGACCTACATCGATAACAACTACTTGTGCCAAGTTTCAAGTCCTATCGACTTGTTTCGTTCGGAAGTTAGCGTGATTTCAACAGACGGACGGACGGACGGACGGACGGACATGCTTAGATCGACACAGAATTTCACCACGACCCAGAATATATATACTTTATGGGGTCTTAGAGCAATATTTCGATGTGTTACAAACGGAATGACAAAGTTAATATACCCCCATCCTATGATGGAGGGTATAACAAGTAAGAAAAGTCTAAAGTCGGACGGGGCCGACTATATTATACCCTGCACCACTTTGTAGATATAAATTTTCGATTCCATATCACATCCCTCAAATGTGTTGGGTGCTATATATAAAGGTTTGTCCCAAATACATACATTTAAATATCACCCGATCTGGACAGAATTTGATAGACTTCTACAAAATCTATAGACTCAAAATTTAAGTCGGCTAATGCAATAGGGTGGAACACAATGTTAGTAAAAAATATGGGAAACATTTAAATCTGAAGCAATTTTAAGGAAATTTCGCAAAAGTTTATTTATGATTTATCGCTCGATATATATGTATTAGAAGTTTAGGAAAATTAGAATCATTTTTACAACTTTTCGACTAAGCAGTGTCGATTTAACAAGGAAAATGTTGGTATTTTGACCATTTTTCTCGACATCAGAAAAACATATATATGGGAGCTATCTAAATCTGAACCGATTTCAACCAAATTTGGCATGCATAGCTACAATGCTAATTTTACTCCCTGTGAAAAATTTCAACTAAATCGGAGCAAAAAATTGGCCTCTGTGGTCAGATGAGTGTAAATCGGGCGAAAGATATATATGGGAGCTATATCTTAATCTGAACCGATTTCAACCAAATTTGGCACGCATAGCTACAATGTTAATTCTACTCCCTGGGCAAAATTTCAACTAAATCGGAGCAAAAAATTGGTCTCTGTGGTCATATGAGTGTAAATCGGCCGAAAGCTATATATTGGAGCTATATCTAAATCTGAACCGATTTCAACCAAATTTGGCACGCATAGCTACAATGCTAATTTTACTCCCTGTGCACAATTTCAACTAAATCGGAGCAAAAACTTGGCCTCTGTGGTCATATGAGTGTAAATCGGGCGAAAGCTATATATGGGAGATATACCTAAATCTGAACCGATTTCAACCAAATTTGGCACGCATAGCTACAATCCTAATTCTACTCCCTGTGCAAAATTTCAACTAAATCGGAGCAAAAAATTGGCCTCTGTGGTCATATGAGTGTAAATGAGAGTAAAAGCTAATATGGGAGATATATCTAAATCTGAACCGATTTCAACCAAATTTGGCACGCATAGCTACAATGCTAAATCCACTCCCTGTGCAAAATTTCAACTAAATCGGAGCAAAAAATTGGCCTCTGTGGTCATATGAGTGTAAATCGGGCGAACGATATATATGGGAGCTATATCTAAATCTGAACTGATTTCAATAAAATTTTGCACACTTGACTACAGCACTAATTGTACTCCTAGTGCAAAATTTTAAGTAAATTAGGGTAAAACTCTGGCTTCTGGGGCCATATAAGTTCATATCGGGCGAAATATATATATGGGAGCTATATCTAAATCTGAACCGATTTCAATCAAATTTGGCACACTTGACTATAGTACTTATTGTTTTCCTGCTGCAAAATTTCAACCAAATTAGGGTAAAACTCTGGCTTCTGGGTCCATATAAGTGCATATCGGGCGAAAGATATATATGGGAGCTAGATCTAAATCTGAACCGATTTCTTCCAAAATCAATAGGGTTCTATTCTGAGCCAAAACACATACTTGTGCCAAATTTGAAGTCGACTAAAACTGCGACCTAGACTTTGATTACAAAAATGTGTTCACGGACAGACGGACATGGCTATATCGACTCAGGAGCCCACCCTGAGCATATTTGCCAAAGACACCATGTGTCTATCTCGTCTCCTTCTGGGTGTTGCAAACATATGCACTAACTTATAATACCCTGTTCCACAGTGTGGCGCAGGGTATAGAAATAAATTGTTTCAATCATGGAAATTGTTTTTTTTTAACATAGGTCCCACTCTAGAGATCTTGGGGATTTTCGATACGAATTTCATATTTATAATTCCAAAAAAATTGGAATTGAAAAAAAAATATTTCTTGCCCAAAAGACTTTCAATTTTCGTACTTTTAGTTTTCCCAATTACATAGAAATAGAAAAAAATTTATCTCAAATACCTTTTCAACGATGTTGTTTAAAGCGGTTTCTCCTATTTTTTAATTAATTGTTTTGAATTTTCTTGAATTGTAGTGAGCTATGTTTAGTAATAAGTTGTATGAATTTCAACCATGTAATAGTAATATCCCATTATTTTATTGAGTAAATGTGGCAATGAAGCAAATCACTCTCTTGTTGGGAGGATGATGGGTTGAAACCGAGGCTTCTTGGTGCATTAACGAAGTTGACTCGCGCTCTTTTCATCATCACCGCCCAACATAGAGTTTGATTTCCTTCACCAGCTCACGATTGATCTCATAATATGTAAGTAAGAAGTCTCTAATGTACACACAAACATACTCAATGAATATATAAATTGTGAACTCATACCTCCTCGTCTTTCATTCCAAAAGGCAAATTATAAATCTTCTCCACTTAACGAATATTTCGAATGTCTCATTTTCGAAATATTTCTATAAAATTTTGTGTTTACAAGTTTGGTCGGTTCAAATTTACTTAAATAACTACAACTCCGTAGTCTACATTTTTCTTCGTATAATTTTATTCCTAATTACAAATATATTTGTTACAATCCCGTAACAATATTGAACAGATGTATTACATTTAGACCGTTGCTTAGTAAAATGCGCCAAATTTGTCCTAAACCTCATTGAAAAAGTGCATTTCTGCAAATGTACGAATATATGGGGGCTATACCTAAATCTGAACCGATTTAAACCAAACTTGGCACACTTGACGATACTATCAAATATACCCCTTTTCCAAAATTTTAAACAAATCGGAGAAAACCCGTAGCATCTGTGGCCATATAAGTCCATATAGGGCATAAAATATATATTTCAGACAAATTCGGTATCCATAGAAAATTGGAGTGAAACTTTAATCTCAGAGTGAAAATCTGGTCTCCGGAGGTCATATAAGTGCTTCATCCTTCACAGTGTGAGTCGTCGTAGTACAATGGTTAGCATGTCCACCTTGCATACAAAGGGACTCTTTTTATGACTGAGTGCTGCCCAATTCTATGTTTTATAGTCGAGTCCGAACGGCGTTCCACATTGCGGTGAATCCAATAAGACAGGCTTTAAAGCACTCGGAAATGTCATCAGCATTACTGATAGGGAATAATCCACCGCGGAGAAACTCTTTGGTGTTAGGTGAGTTCTCACAGCACTTACCAAATTTCAGACTAATTTTGATTGAAATTTCATATGGATTGGGTAACAAATTATACTTCATGTCACTCAAGAAATCAAATCTGCGGCTTGGTGTATACAGGGTGGCTGATGCCACAAAAATTAATTTTATTTTCTTTACAATTCTAAAATTAATTTAGATTTGTTCATATTGGCTACCTTTGATATGAATTATGGCTTTCAAACGACCGACAAAGCAATCACACGCTGCACGAAAGTGGCTCTGCGGTATTTTGACCCATTCTCGGCGAAGCGCTGTCTTGAAATGATGATGTTTTAATGCCAAACTTACTCCCCAAAATGCTGTAGGTCAAGCGGTTTGAGATCCCGAGATTTTGGTGGCCATTATGCGCTAGAAATGTATCGGGGAACCTCCTTTTTAAGCCTTTCTTGGTTGACACGTTCTGAGTGTGATGGTCCTGAGTCCTGTTGAAATCTCCATGGTCTACGACCACGGTTGCCACTTGAGCCAAAAATAATGTACCACAGTTTGGAGAAATTTTTCCACAAAACTACCAAACAAATATTTTTATTTTTATAGAATTTTTTTACAAAATTCAATTTCCATAGAAAAATTTGTCAAAATTTTATTTCTCTAGAAAATTTTGTCAAAATTTTTTTTCTCTAGAAAAGTTTGTCAAAAATTTATGTCTATAGAAAATTTTGTCAAAAATTTATTTTTATAGAAAATATTGTCAAAATTTTATTTCTATAGAAAATTTTGTCCAAATTGTATTTCTATTGAAATTTTTATTTCCATAGAAAATTTTGTCAAAATTTTATATCTATAAGAAATTTTGTCAAAATTTTATTTCTCTAGAAAAGTTTGTCAAAAATTTATTTCTATAGAAAATTTTGTCAAAATTTTATTTCTATAGAAAATTTTGTCAACATTTTATTTCTATATGCTCAAAATTCTCTTTAATATTTTTATTACATTGCACATCAAAGTAACCAATTCTAGAGCACAAATTTGTCTTGCCAGTTGCCATAATCAAGTGATTTAGAAATTTGTTGAAATGATATCTGATGGCATCCAATACGATAAGTATGGAGAAGGAGGGAAAAATCATCTTAGGTTAGGTTAGGTTAGGTTTTGTGGCAGCCCGATGTATCAGGCTCACTTAGACTATTCAGTCCATTGTGATACCACAGTGGTGAACTTCTCTCTTATCACTGAGTGCTGCCCGATTCCATGTTAAGCTCAATGACAAGGGACCTCCTTTTTATAGCCGAGTCCGAACGGCGTTCCACATTCCAGTGAAACCACTTAGAGAAGCTTTGAAACCCTCAGAAATGTCACCAGCATTACTGAGGTGGGATAATCCACCGCTGAAAAACTTTTTGATGTTCGGTCGTAGCAGGAATCGAACCCACGACCTTGTGTATGCAAGGCGGGCATGCTAACCATTGCACCACGGTGGCTCCCAAAAAAAAAAAAATCATCTTGAATTGCATTAGAATTAGAATTCAACTGAAACCTATTTCCATATATTCCCTGAAATCGTTAAAGGTTTTATATATTTCGGAAAAACGCATTTCTTGGAATATGTAATCACAGTAACCCAAGAAATCCCAAGTCCATAGATAACATTGCTTCATCTCTTTTACAATCAGAACCTAATAAAGAATTTTCCATTTAGATTCTTTTCGTTGATACCATTAAATATTTATTTTTTTCAATGCATCAAATTTACACAAATGGAGCGTGTGGGTGTTCTATCTAAATCTAAACCCATGAATAGGTTAGGTTAGATATGGTGCATATTATATTTCATGTTAGCCTGATACCGATATGTATTAAATATTGTCAAAATGTTATTCCAGTAGAAAATGTTGTCAAATTTTATATATATATATATATATATATATATATATATATATATATATATATATATATATATATATATATATATATATATATATATATATATATATATATATATATATATATATATATATATATATATATAAATATATATATATATATATATATATATATATATATATATATATATATATATATATATATATATATATATATATATATATATATATATATATATATATATATATATATATATATATATATATATATATATATATATATATAAATGTTATGAAAATTTTACTTCTATAGAAATTTTTGTCAACATTTTATTTCTATAGAAAATTTTGTCAAAATTTTATTTCTATAGAACATTTTGTCAAAATGTTATTTCTATAGAAAATTTTGTCAAAATTTTATTTCTATAGAAAATTTTGTCAAAATTTTATTTCTATAGAAAATTTTGTCAAAATTTTATATCTATAGAAAATTTTGTCAAAATTTTATTTTTATAGAAAATTTTTTCATAATTCTATTACTATAGAAAATTTTGTGAAAATCATATTTCTATAGAAAAATTTCTCTATAGAAAATTTTGTTAAAATTTTATTTTTATAGATTATTTTGTCAAAAAAATAGAAAATTTTGTCAAAAATTTTATTTCTATAGAAAATTTTGTCAAAATGTTTATTTATACAGACAATTTTGTCCAATTTTTTTTTTTTGTAAAAATGTTATTTCTATTGAACATTTTGTTTCTATAGAAAATTTTGTGAACATTTTATTTCTATAGAAAAATGTGTATTCAAAACAAATATACTTTGAATATGAAATTTTATTTCTATAGAAAATTTAGTCAAAATTTTATTTTTATAGAAAATATTGTCTAAATTTTATTTCTATAGAAATTGAGTCATATTTTGTTTCTGTAGGAAATTTTGTCCAAATTTTATTTTTAGAGATTATTTTGTCAAACTTTTATTTCTATAGAAAATTTTGTCAAAATTTTATTTCTATAGAAAATTTTGTCAAAATGTTTATTTATACACACAATTTTGTTAATTTTTTTTGTAAAAATTGTATTTCTATTGAACATTTTGTTTCTATAGAAAATTTAGTCAAAATTTTATTTCTATTAAAAATTTAGTCAAAATTGTATTTCAATAAAAAATTTTGTCAACATTTTATTTCTATAGAAAATTTTGTCAAAATTGTATTTCTATAGAAAATGTTGGCAAAATTTTAGTTATATAGAAAATTTTGTCAAAATTTTATTTCTATTGAAATTTTTATTTCCATAGAAAATTTTGTCAATATTTTATTTCTATAAGAAACTTTGTCAAAAGTTTATTTCTATCGAAAATTTTGTCAAAAGTTTATTTCTATAGAAAATTTATCAAAATTTTATTTCTATAGAAAATTTTATCAAAATTTTATTTCTAAGTAAAATTTTGTCAACATGTTATTTCTATAGAAAATTTTATCAAAAGTTTGTCTTTATAGAAAATTTTGTCAAAATTTTATTTCTATAGAAGATTTGGTCAAACTTTTATTTCTATAGAAAATTTTGTCAAACTTTTATTTCTATAGAAAATTTTGTCAAAATTTTATTTCTATAGAAAATTTTGTCAAAATGTTTATTTATACACACACTTTTGTCACTTTTTTTTGTAAAAATTTTATTTCATTTTGTTTCTATAGAAAATTTTGTGAACATTTTATTTCTATAGAAAAATGTGCGTTCAAAACAAATATACTTTGAACATGAAATTTCATTCCTATAGAAAATTTAGTCAAAATTTTATTTCTATAGAAAATATTGTCTAAATTTTATTTCTATAGAAATTGAGTCATATTTTGCTTCTGTATGAAATTTTGTCAAAATTTTATTTTTAGTGATTATTTTGTCAAACTTTTATTTCTATAGAAAATTTTGTCAAAATTTTATTTATACAGAAAATGTTATCCATTTTTTTTGTAAAAATTTTATTTCTATAGAAAATTTTGTTTCTATAGAAAATTTTGTGAACATTTTATTTCTATGGAAAATTTGGGCCAAATTTTATTTCTATAGAAAATATTGTCTAAATTTTGTTTCTATATGAAATTGTGTATTATTTTGTATCAGCAAGAAATTTTGTCAACATTTTATTTCTATAGAAAATTTTGTTAAAATTTTATTTCTATAGAAAATTTTGTCAAAATTGTATTTCAATAGAAAATTTTGGCAAAATTTTAGTTATATAGAAAATTTTGTCAAAATTTTATTTCTATTGAAATTTTTATTTCCATAGAAATCTTTTTCAAAATTTTATTTCTATAGAACATTTTGTCAAAATTTTATTTCTACAGAAAATTTTGTCAAAATTTTATTTCTAAGAAAATTTTGTCAAAATTTTATTTCTATAGAAAATTTTGTCAAAATTTTATTTCTAAGTAAAATTTTGTCAACATGTTATTTCTATAGAAAATTGTATCAAAATGTTGTCTCTATAGAAAATTTTGTCAAAATTTTATTTCTATAGAAGATTTGGTCAAACTTTTATTTCTATAGAAAATTTTGTCAAAATTTTATTTCTATAGAACATTTTGTCAAAATTTTATTTCTATAGAAAATTTTGTCAAAATGTTTATTTCTACACACAATTTTGTCAATTTTTTTTGTAAAAATTTTATTTCTATTGAACATTTTGTTTCTATAGAAAATTTTGTGAACATTTTATTTCTATAGAAAAATGTGTGTTCAAAACAAATATACTTTGAACAGGAAATTTCATTTCTATAGAAAATTTAGTCAAAATTTTATTTCTATAGAAAATATAGAAATAAAATTTTGACTACATTTTTATAGAAATTGAGTCGTATTTTGTATCTGTAGGAAATTTTGTCAAAATTTTATTTTTAGAGATTATTTTGTCAAACTTTTATTTCTATAGAAACTTTTGTCAAAATTTTATTTATACATTTTCCTAAAATTTTATTTCTATAGAAAATTTTGTCAAACTTTTTTTTCTATAGAAAATTTTGTCAAAATTTTATTTATACAGAAAATTTTGTCCAGTTTTTTTTTGTAAGAATTTTATTTCTATAGAATATTTTGTAGAAAATTTTGTGAACATTTTATTTCTATAGAAAATTTGATCCAAATTTTATTTCTATAGAAAATATTGTCTAAATTTTATTTCTATATGAAATTGTGTATTATTTTGTATCTGTAGGAAATTTTGTCAAAATTTTATTTCTATAGAAAATTTTGTCAAAATTCTAGTTATATAGAAAATTTTGTCAAAATTTTATTTCTATTGAAATTTTTATTTCCATAGAAAATTTTGTCAAAATTTTATTTCTATAGAAAATTTTGTCAAAATTTTATTTCTATAGAAAATTTTGTCAAAATGTTTATTTATACAGACAATTTTGTCCAAAATTGTTTTTTTTGTAAAGATTTTATTTCTATTGAACATTTTGTTTCTATAGAAAATTTTGTGAACATTTTATTTCTATAGAAAAATGTGTGTTCAAAACAAATATACTTTGAACATGAAATTTCATTTCTATAGAAAATTTGGTCAAAATTTTATTTCTATAGAAAATATTGTCTAAATTTTATTTCTATAGAAATTGAGTCATATTGTGTTTCTGTAGGAAATTTGTCAAAACTTTATTTTTATAGGTTATTTTGTCAAAGTTTTATTTCTGTAGAAAATTTTGTCAAAATTTTATTTATACAGAAAATTTAGTCCATTTTTTTTTTGTCAAAATTTTATTTCTATAGAACATTTTGTTTCTATAGAAAATGTTGTGAACATTTAGTTCTATAGAAAATTTGGTCCAAATTTTATTTCTATATGAAATTGTGTCATATTTTGTATCTGTAGGAAAATTTTGCTAAAATTTATTTCTATAGAAAATTTTGCTAAAATTTTATTTCTATAGAAAATTTTGCTAAAATTTTATTTCTATAGAAAATTTGCTAAAATTTTATTTCTATAGAATATTTTGTCAAAATTTTATTTCTATAGAAAAGTTTATCAAAATTTTATTTCTATAGAAACTTTTATCAAAATTTTATTTCTATAGAAAATTTTGTCAAAATTTTTGTTATATAGAAAATTTTGATAAAATTTTATTTCTATATGAAATTTTGTCCAAATAAATATTAAAGAGAATTTACATTTAATTTCACAACCGACAAGAGCTTAAATTATTTATGTAACAAAAAATTAAGGTTATTAATAATGTGGTAAGGCTATGTAGATTAAAACGTTCCCAATTTAATTATTGACTAATTAAAGAAATTGCTTAAATAATATGGCTTCGGGTTTCTGTTTAATAAACCTTAGATATGTCTTCCTCTCTCTCTCGCTCATTTACTTCCAATCATCCACCTTTTTGTATTCTTGTAAATAGGGCAAAGGAAACGGATGTGAAATACAGCACAACAGACAATGGAACATGTAAGGTTATTTGGACAGAGTTATAAGCATAAAGATGAAAGGATGCCAAACAAAAAATGTAACATCTCTTTAAAGCTGTCAATCACACATATATAAAGCGGAGCTAAAATGTTAGTCACCCATTTGAACTTGTGCCACGCACATGGGGTTACTAAGCAACAGGCATGACACACTCCTTAACATGTACACAAAAGCGCTTACTCACACAGTTTTAATATACAATCACTGAGTGTTGATTTACTTAGAAGCAACAATTCATAGAATATGAGAAGAGAATGTCTCGTTGATTAAATCTTTCACAATGAAAAAAACGAACGTGGTCTTTTTCCAAGTAACCGTTGTCACTAGCAAAATTTTGTCAGCATCGAAAATAATACCAAATAGAGTTTTATTTGCAGGAAGCCATAGAAGGATATTATGAGCTTTTACAATACACAAGAATTCTTTTTGTGATACAAAAAAAAAAAAAACGGCCAAAAACAATTTCGTGTCCATTACGAAATGACAGTGGGATTTTAAATGTTATTATACTTAAAAGTCGGAACTAAGGCCATATTTCACTATTCAGCAAACAAGCGTTATCAAAACAATATTGAAAATACAGTGAAAACGCTGAGAAGTGGACACTCATACCTGTCACGATGTCATAGTCGTATTTCGAAGCACTGTGATTTTGAAGCATTTCTTTCGACCAATCGACAAAGACTTCTTGTGGTCGATTGACAAATTGAGTAGAATCCAACGCGAGTAACTTTTTGACGGTCACATGACGATCATGCACTAACAGTTGGCGCGCAGCATCAATGGTTTCCGGAACAACAAATAATTTTGGATGACCTTCACAAAATTCGTCCATACCATCGATACACACTGGTCCTTGAAGAAGCTTCATCGCCAAACAAAGCCGTAGCCAGGATTTTAATTCGGGGGGCGTTCAACTTAAAAAAAAATATTCATATAATCTCATGTGTAGAAAATTTTATTTATGCATAGGTATGTATACAATATTTTTACAATATTAAATTGAGCCGACGGGCTTTTTGGGCAGCAAATAAATCAATGACTTCTTCAGTCGGCACATTTATTCGGCGATGAACCGACATTAATGCCAATCCATTGAGTCTACTCTCGCTAGTCGAATTTCTAAGATACGTCTTTAATCTCTTCATTGTTGAAAATGAAAGTTCGGATGAGTACGTAGTAACTGCAGGGATGGAAAATGCAGTACTATAGTACTTTTTTCAATACTTTTTCACCCCGGTCAGTACCGTAGTACCCCCGCGAATGATTTAGTACCTTTTGTGTAGACATTTTTGAGTCGATATCAGATTTATGGTACAATATCTTTGACAAAATATTTTAATATTTTGAGAAAGTCTTTATCAACCTTATTTGCTAATAGTCTTTTACAAATATGGCAAAACAGACATGTTCATGTGGGAAGAAAATCTCGATTTTGTAAAAGACATAGTCAAAAACAGGATTTTATTGATCTTCAAGAATGTTTTAGTCGAATAAAGAATGCGATTCTATATTATCGATTTTTTATTTCGGTAGAAAATGTTGTCAAAATTTTATTTCAATTGAAAATTTTGTAAAAATTTTATTTCTATAGAAAATTTTTGCTAAATTTTATTTATATAGAAAATTTTGTCAAAATTTTGTTTATATAGAAAATTTTGCCAAAATTTTATTTTCTTTAAAATTTAGTCTCTTGACAATAATTTTCCTGTGGAATTTTTGTAAAAAGTACCTTTCCGCTCAAAAAATACCTTTTTTGTACTTTCTTAAAAATTGTATTTTCCATCCCTGAGTAACTGGCAAATTGACCAAAATTTTTAAAAGAATATGCACGTTTGGAAATATCTCTTTATTGCACTCTCCAAGTGCTTCCATCGCTGAATTAGGCAGGTTCTTTTCGCAGGTTTTGCGCCATTTCATTTACACATGTGTGTTTGGCTATTTCGTTGTTGTTGCTATGGCTCATGATCCCCCTCATCCCCCCCCCCCCCCTGAATACGGACTTGTCGCCAAACATTAAATATAAAAGCCAAATATCGGCCATATCGGACCACTTTTAGGTATAGCCCCCATAGAAACCGATCTCTAAATTTGGTTTTCAGAGCCTCGTGGAAGAGGAAATTGCATCGGATACTGTTCAGATGTGATGTGTCCTATTAGCACATGCTCTCTAACAACCATGCAAGACTTATCCTTCCTTATCGGTCCATAAGTATACATAATTCCCATCAGGGTTGCCATTTTGGTCCGATTGGACCAAAATTGGTCCAAACAATTATTAATTTTTAAATTTGGTCAGAAGGTCGGACCAAATGGAATTTAGTTGATTTTGGTTCATTTTAAAATTTTATTTTATACACTCAAAAAAAGTTTACTTGGATCCTTCCCTTAAGTATTTTGGAATTGATTCCGAGCTAAAGATGCGGCTTTAAAAAAAAAAAGAAATTTTTTAGCGACCTATCTCCCTTTAAATCTATGACCAATAAAATAAAAATTAGGATACAGATCTGATTTACCAAATTTTCATTCTCTTTTCGCGGTTTATTAATAAAGGTACTCACGTACTTTAAAAATCCAAATTAGAACGCATGCTTCAAAATAAAAAATGTTTTATTAATTCCAAAAAAAACAAATTCCAAACCAAAGACGCTAAATCCTCAAAATAAGTCTTAGCCTATATTTGAAGATTTTTTATTTTAAATCTAAAGTTTCAATATTTCAGTTAATTTAAGGACAATTTCTTTAACTCAAAAATATGTTTCTTTACTTTAAGGAAAATTAGCCTTTCTTCAAAGACATTCGAATCTAACGGAGGGACGCAAATTTACAAAATGTGTGTCCTAAATTTAATGAAAAAAAATTTTGAAGCAAAGATTATAAACTTTATTTTAATTAAAATTGCATTATTTTAAAGAAATTTGTCCTTAATATTTTGTTAATTTCGCATCCTAAAATTAAGGTTGCGTAATCTTTAATATCACGTAAATATCTTTTTTAACAAAATTTTCTATAGAAATAACAAAATTTTCTATAGAAATAAAATTTTGAGAAATTTTTCTATAGAAATAAAATTTTGACAAAATTTCTTATAGAAATAAAATTTTAATTTAGAAAAATTGTTCGCTTGTAGGAATTTTGTTCCAATTTTGGAATTTTATTCCAATTTTGGCAACGCTGGTTCCCATATAAGCTGAACACTATATTTGACTTCCGATTCATTGTGGAGGAGTAAATTGCATAAGATTCGGTTGAAATTTGGTACATAGAAATAAAATTTTGAGAAATTTTTCTATAGAAATAAAATTTTGAGAATATTTTCTATAGAAATAAAATTAGCCTTACTTCAAAGACATTCGAATCTAACGGAGGGACGCAAATTTACAAAATGTGTGTCCTAAATTTAATGAAAAAAAATTTTGAAGCAAAGATTATAAACTTTATTTTAATTAAAATTGCATTATTTTAAAGAAATTTGTCCTTAATATTTTGTTAATTTCGCATCCTAAAATTAAGGTTGCGTAATCTTTAATATCACGTAAATATCTTTTTTCAGTGTACAGAAATAAAATTTAGGCAAAATTTTCTGTCTATATACAAAATTATGCAAAAATTTTGTAAACATTTTATATGGAAATAAAATTTTGCATTAACTTTCCATAGAAATAAATTTTTTAAAAAATTTTCCATAAAAATAAAATTTTTAAAAAATTTTCCATAGAAATAAAATTTTGACCAAATTTTCTATAGAAATAAATTATTATTAGTTTATTTAAAATCATAATAAATTATGAAAATAAATACAAAAAAATGAAGGTACTAACAACTAAGGTTTTCGACCTATATATAGAAATAAAATTTTGACAAAATCTTCTATAAAAATAAAATACTAAAAAAATTTTTCCAAAGAAATAAAGTTTTGATAAAATTTATTATAGAAATAAAAGTTTATCGAAAATTTTCTATAGAAATAAAATTTTTTGACAAAATTTTCTATAGAAATAAAATTGTGACAAAATTATTTATAGAAATAAAATTTTGCCGAAAATTTTCTATAGAAATAAAATTTTGCCGAAAATTTTCTATAGAAATAAAATTTCGAGAAAATTTTCTATAGAAATAAAATTTTAACAAAATTTTCTATAGAAATAAAATTTTGAGAAATTTTTCTATAGAAATAAAATTTTGAGAAATTTTCCTATAGAAATAAAATTTTGACAAAATTTCTTATAGAAATAAAATTTTAATTTGGAAAAATGGTTCGATTGTAGGAATTTTGTTCCAATTTTGGAAAAATGTTGGGTCAAAATAAAAATTCATTGTGGCAACGCTGGTTCCCATATAAGCTGAACACCATATTTGACTTCCGATTCTTTGTGGAGGAGTAAATTGAATAAAATTCGGTTGAAATTTGGTACATAGAAATAAAATTTTGAGAAAATTTTCTATAAAAATAAAATTTTGAGAAATTTTTCTATAGAAATAAAATTTTGAGAAAATTTTTCCATAGAAATAAAATTTTGAGAAATTTTTCTATTGAAATAAAATTTTGAGAAATTTTTCTATTGAAATAAAATGTTGACAAAATTTTTTTCAGAAATAAAATTTTAATTTGTAAAAATGGTCCGCTTGTTCCAATTTTGGAAAAATGTTGGGCCAAAATAAAAATTCATTGGTTCCCATATAAGCTGAACACCATATTTGACTTCCGAATCTTTGTGGAGGAGTAAATTGCATAAGATTCGGTTGAAATTTGGTACATGGTGTTAATATATGTCCTCTTACCAGTGTCGTCAACAGTTTTCTGCCTCTTGTCCCCAATTTAAATTGAAATTCCTTACAAATATTCCCTATAAATTTAATAATTGGAAAATTGAAAAAAATATGATAAAATTTCGAAAAAAATTTCTATAGAAATAAAATTTTAACAAAATTTTCTATAGAAATAAAATTTTGAGAAATTTTTCTATAGAAATAACATTTTGAGAAACTTTTCTATAGAAATAAAATTTTGACAAAATTTCTTATAGAAATAAAATTTTAATTTAGAAAAATGGTTCGCTTGTAGGAATTTTGTTCCAATTTTGGAATTTTGTTCCAATTTTGGCAACGCTGGTTCCCATATAAGCTGAACACCATATTTGACTTCCGATTCTTTGTGGAGGAGTAAATTGCATAAGACTCGGTTGAAATTTGGTACATAGAAATAAAATTTTGAGAAATTTTTCTATAGAAATAAAATTTTGAGAAATTTTTCTATAGAAATAAAATTTTGAGAAATGTTTCTATAGAAATAAAATTTTGACAAAATTTCTTATAGAAATAAAAGTTTGACAAAATTTCTTATAGAAATAAAATTTTGAGAAATTTTTCTATAGAAATAAAATTTTGACAAAATTTCTTTCAGAAATAAAATTTTAATTTGTAAAAATGGTCCGCTTGTAGGAATTGTGTTCCAATTTTGGAAAAATGTTGGGCCAAAATAAAAATTCATTGGTTCTCATATAAGCTGAACACCATATTTGACTTCCGAATCTTCGGTTGAAATTTGGTACATGGTGTTAATATATGTCTTCTTACCAGTGTCGTCAACAGTTTTCTCCCTCTTGTCCCCAAATTTAAATTGAGATTCCTTACAAATATTCCCTATAAATTTAATAATTGGAAAATTGAAAAAAATATGAAATTTTTATAACATGTGATGTGACAAGCTTGTGATTTCACAATTGTAGAAAAATTTAAATTAGCGCTTGGGCCAAACGCATTTATAGTTTTAATCCTCCATTTGCAGCCTATTGGATGTTGGATTTGATGTGCTTTTTTCATAATGTAGAAAAAAAAAGAATTTCATATAAACCTTATTTATTATATTGAACCGATTTTGAAATAATCCCCACAAAATTTCCAAATTTTTGAAAACTCTCCATCGAACTCGTTTCCTGCGTAACGAAATTTTTAATAAACAAAATCAACGCTTGTTAAAAATAATTTTTTTTTTAAACACCTAAAAACCGATTTTTTCACAAGCCTTGCAAACACATACTTTTCATTATTTTTTTTTTTATCAAAAGAAAACTTTATTTGCCTAAAATTTCAATGTCAATGGTAATGTATGAAAATATTTTATATGCAAGCGAAATTCAAAAAGATTTCAAATGTAGAAACTATTCATAAAATTTATCGCTTTTTGCGAGTATGCATCCCATATCAGTTTTCTTTTATTTAACTACGACATTTGTGGAAATTTTCAAAAGAACTCACCTTGGGCGATGAGCTCTTGCAAGTGATATTAAAACTCATTGCTTTGTTTGTTCATCTCCAAGACAGTAATGGAACAACGTGTTTTATTAAACCAAG
This sequence comes from Haematobia irritans, assembly GCF_050003625.1. NCBI lineage: Eukaryota > Metazoa > Arthropoda > Insecta > Diptera > Muscidae > Haematobia > Haematobia irritans. The sequence goes on along the minus strand of NC_134400.1, from coordinate 189,980,944 downwards.
GACAATAAATAAATATAATTTAAATTACCAAAAAAAAATGTATGAAATAAGAATATAAACAAAACACATCATAAATCAAACAAAAACTTTTGTCAATTAAATTCGCCAGAAAAAATCCCTTAGAGGGAGAGAAACATTTTTCATTATCATTAGCAATTATGTCAAGAGCTTTAAAAAATCGCAAGAATCGTCCGGATTCTGTTAGAATACCGGCTGTACCCAATCTTGGTAAACATCCCATTATGATGGGTCGTTCAGCTTCGGCAGGACCACCTAATGACAGTAGATCATCATCATCTTCGAAAGCTTTTGGTCTACGAAAAACCTCATCCATCACAACACCTCAAACACCTGCTTCAAAAAAGAAACAATTGGAAAAAATTCCAAGTATATCGGCCCACAGTGATAGCAGTGACGATGATGATAATGATGTGAATGTGGATGTGGATGTGGATGTGGATGGTGGAAAAAATCGTTTGCTTCAAACAGCCTCCAGTTTGGATCAGCGTAATGCTTTAACAACTTCTGTAACTGTCGCCGATGAGTACCATGACGATGAAGATGACGATGACATCAGTCATCAGCGTGTCAGTGTCATAACTCGAGAATATCCCAACAATACCGATTGGTCGCCATGCGGCGGTGGTATTGGAATCAATGGCCGTGCCACACATGCTAAAAGTTTTTCAACGAAAATGGCCTGCGGTTTCCGGGCATGCAAAGCAAGCGGACGTAATCTCATCAAGATGCTGTCCTCCAGTGCAAACAGCAGTAATATTTCATCACATACGGTAACATCACCATCATCACTTCCCAGCTGCAGTAATAGCAGACGTGGAAGTAAATTTGGTTCTCAATCCCATCCGGAGGCCAATTTCGATGGCAATGAAACTCGTTTTCTCACATCGAAAAAGGTGAAATTCAATTTTTATTTTCCTTAAACTACAATTATTCGATCGAAAAGTTTGTCAAAATTTTATTTCTGTAGAAAATTTTGTCAAAATTTTATTTCTATAGACAATTTTCCCCAAAATTTTATTTCTATAGATAAATTTGTTAAAATTTTATTTCTGCAGAAAATTTTTTTTTAAATTTTATTTCTGTAGAAAATTTTTGTCAAAACTTTATTTCTATAGAAAATTTTGTCAAAATTTTATTTCTATAGAAAATTTTTTCAAAATTTTATTTTTATAGAAAATTTTGTCCTTTAGAAAATTTTTTCAAAATTTTATTTCTATAGAAAATTTTGTAAAAATTTTATGTCTATATAAAATGTTGTCAAAATTTTATTTCTATAGAAATTTTTTATTTCTACAGAAAATGTTGTCAAAATCTTATTTCTATAGGCAATTTTGTCATAATTTCATTTCAATAGAAAATTTAGTCAAAATTTTATTTCTATAGAAAATTTTTTTAAAATGTTATTTTTATTTCTATAGAAATTTTGTAAAAATTTTATGTCTATAGAAAATTTTGTCAAAGTTTTATATCTATAGAAATTTTTTTTCAAAATTTTATTTCTACAGAAAATGTTGTCAAAATTTTATTTCTATAGGCAATTTTGTCATAATTTCATTTCAATAGAAAATTTAGTCAAATTTTATTTCTATAGAAAATTTTTACAAAATTTTATTTTTATAGGAAATTTTGTCATTTTGTTATTTCTATAGAAAATTTTGTTAAAATTTTATTTCTATAGAAAACTGTGTCGAAATATAATTTATGTAGAAAATTTTTTCAAAATTTTATTTTTATAGGAAATTTTGTCAAAACTTTACTTTTATAGAAAATTTTGTCATATTGACATTTGGTTATTCCTATAGAAAATTTAGTCAAGATTTTATTTCTATAGAAAATTTTGTAAAAATTTTATGTCTATGGAAAATTTAGTCACAATTTTATTTCTATAGATTTTTTTTCAAAATTTTATTTTTATAAAAAAAAATTGTCAAAATTTTATTTCTATAGAAAACTTTGTCAAAATTTTATTTCTATAGAAAATTTTGAAAAACATTTTATTTCTATAGAAAATTTTTTAAAAATTTTATTTCTATAGAAAAATTTCGACAAAATTGTATTTCTTTAGAAAACTTGCGGAAAAACTTTATTTCTGTAGAAAATTTTGAAAAACATTTTATTTCTATAGAAAATTTTTTCAAAATTTTATTTCTATAGAAAAATTTCGACAAAATTGTATTTCTGTAGAAAACTTTCGGAAAAACTTTATTTGCTATAGAAAATTTTTTTTAAATTTTATTTTTATAGGAAACTTTCTTTTCTATAGAAATAATATAGAAATAAAATTTTGACATAACTTTCTATAGAAATAAAATTTTTCCGAAGTTTTTCTATAGAAATAAAATTTTGATTAAATTTTTCATAGAAATAAAATGTCTTACAAAATAAAATTTTGTGTAGAAATAAAATTTTAACAAAATTTTCTATGGAAATAAAATTTTATTTTGTAAAACATTTTATTTCTATAGAAAAATTTCGGCAAAGTTTTATTTCTATAGAAAAATTTCGGCAACATTTTATTTCTATAGAAAGTTATGTCAAAATTTTATTTCTATATTATTTCTTTAGAAAACGTTTGTCAAAATTTTATTTTTATAGGAAATTTTGTCAAAATTTTATTTCTATAGGAAATTTTTTCAACATTTTATTTTATAGAAAATTTTGTCAAAACTTTATTTCTATAGAAAATTTTGTGAAAATTTTATTTCTACAGGAAATTTTGTCAAAATTTTATTTCTATAGAAATTTTTTTTCAAAATTATATTCTTATAGAAAATTTTGTCACTTTGTTATTCCTTTAGAAAATTTTTTCAAAATTTTATTTAGATAGAAAATTTTGTCAAAATTTTATTTCTATAGAATTTTTTTTTTCAAAATTTTATTTCTACAGAAAATGTAGTCAAAATTTTATTTCAATAGAAAATTTAGTCAAAATTTTATTTCAATAGAAAATTTAGTCAAAATTTTATTTTTATAGGAAATTTTGTCATTTTGTTATTTCTATCGAAAATTTTGTTAAACTTTTATTTCTATAGAAAACTGTGTCGAAATATAATTTCTATAGAAAATTTTTTCACAATTTTATTTTTATAGGAAATTTGGCAAAACTTTATTTTTATAGAAAATTTTGTCATTTTGACATTTTGTTATTCCTATAGAAAATTTAGGCAAGATTTTATTTCTATAGAAAATTATGTAAAAATTTTATGTTTATAGAAAATGTTGTCAAAATTTTATTTCTATAGAAATTTTTTTCAAAATTTCATTTTTATAAAAAAATTTGTCAAAATTTTATTTCTATAGAAAACTTTGTTAAAATTTTATTTCCATCGAAAATTTTGTTAAAATTTTATTTCTACAGAAAATTTTATTTCTATAGAAAACTTTGTCAAAATTTTATTTCTATAGAAAATTTTGAAAAACATTTTATTTCGATAGAAAATTTTGTCAAAATTTTATTTCTATAGAAAAATTTCGACAAAATTGTATTTCTTTAGAAAACTTTCGGAAAAATTTTATTTCTATAGAAAATTTTTTTAAAATTGTATTTTTATAGGAAATTTTCTTTTCTATAGAAATAATATAGAAATAAAATTTTGACATAACTTTCTATAGAAATACAATTTTGACATAACTTTCTATAGAAATAAAATTTTGCCAAAATTTTTCTATAGAAATAAAATTTTGATTTAATTTTTTATAGAAATAAAATGTCTTACAAAATAAAATTTTGTGTAGAAATAAAATTTTAACAAAATTTTCTATGGAAATAAAATTTTATTTTGTAAAACATTTTCTTTCTTTAAAAAATTTAATCAAATTTTATTTCTATAGAAAAATTTCGGCAAAATTTTATTTCTATAGAAAGTTATGTCAACATTTTATTTCTATGTTATTTCTTTAGAAAACTTTTGTCAAAATTTTATTTTTATAGGAAGTTTTATTAAAATTTTATTTCTATAAAAAAATTTGTCAAAATTTTATTTCTATAGGAAATTTTGTCAACATTTTATTTCTATAGAAAATTTCGTTAAAATTTTATTTCTATAGAAAAGCTTATTAAAATTTTATTTCTATAGAAAACTTTGTCGAAATTTAATGTTTATAGAAAATTTTATCAAAATTTTATTTATGTAGAACATATTTTAAAAATGTTTTTTCTATAGAAAATGTTGTCAAAATTTTATATCTATAAAAAAATTTAGTTTTTTTATTTTTTTTTTCTACAGATAATTTTGTCAAAATTGTATGTCTATAGAAAATTTGGTCAAAATTTTATTTCTATAGAAAATTTTTCTCAAAAATTTTTTTCTATAGAAAATGTTTCTCAAAGTATTATTTCTATAGAAAAATTTGTCAAAATTTTATTTCTATAGAAAATTTTGTGCAAATTTTATTTCTATACAAAAATTTGTCAAATTATTTCCCTCGAACTACAATTATATGAATTTTATTTCCCTCGAACTACAATTATACGAATTTTTGCCTGATTCGAGCATTCGTTTGATATAACGTGGAATTCTATATTGGTAATAAGTGAATCTGGTGTATGTGCGTCTTAAATGATCGTAACGGGCACATGATACATCAGCTAGTGATTATAGTAGGGGGATCCCCCAAAATTTTAGCTGGTGAATGTTCCATCATAACCACGTCCAAACGTCTTCTTTCAGAGAAATTCCAATTAAATTTTTCCCATAAAAATAATATATGACTCACCAGGATTAAGAAAAAAAACTCCACTATTGAAGGAAATAACATTAGATTTCTGCAGGTTATGATAAATTCCGTAATTTATGCATATCCAATAAAAAAACTGTAGGGGAATAAAATATTTGCCATGCAGATGAATGCATATGCTTGGAAGGCAAAAGTGCGATGCAAATGTCACAGTACCACCACCTACTTATCAATAACCTTTATTAAATTGACTTTCATATTAGTTTATGAATATTATCGCATGAAGTGCAGCTTACGATAAAAAGACATCTGCCATGGGCAATGTCTTTAGGAGGAATAAACTTTTTTTTCAGTTATGATCTGCTTCATTTACACACAAAATGCACATAATGTCTGTGCCTTTTCATGTTGCATCTCTTGAAGGAAACAAACAAGGCCTGATGATGATAGATTTGAAAAATCGAAAACTTTTGAAGTGACAAAAAATTTCAGTAACCCACGCGCAGCGAAGGAATATGATCACCCCAAACAAATTTTGTCAAATTTGTATTTCTATAGAAAATTTTGTCAAAATTTTACATCTATAGAAAATTTTGTCAAAACTTCATTTCTATAAAAAATTTTATCAAAACTTCATTTCTACAGAAAATTTTGTCAAAAATTTTATTTCTACAGAAAATTTTGTCAAAATTTTATTTCCATACAAAATTTTATCAAAATTTTATTTCTATAAAATATTTTATAAAAATTTTGTGAATATTTCATTTTTAAAGAAAACTTTGTCAAAATTTTATGTCTGTAGAAAATTTTGTCACAATTTTATTTTTATAAGAAATTTTGTCAGAAATTTATTTCTATAAAAAATTTGTCAAAATTTTATTTCTACACAAAATTTTATTTCTATATAAATTTTTGGCAAAATTTTATTTCTAACGAAAGTTTTGTCAACATTCTATTTCTAAAGAAAATTTTGTCAAAATTTTGTTTCTATAGAAAATTTTCAGCAAAATTTTATTTCTATAGAAAATGTTCGCCAAAAATTTATTTCTATAGAAAATGTTAGCCAAAATTTTACTTCTATAATAAATTTTGTCAAAACTTTATTTCTATAGTAAAGTTTGTAAAGATTTTATTTCTATAGAAACTTTTGTCAAAATTTTATTTCCATAGAAAATTTGCTCAAAATTTTATTTCTATGGAAGATTTTGTCAAAATTTTATTTCTACAGAAAATTTTGTCAAAAGTTTCATTTCCATAGAAAATTTTGTCAATTTTTTTTCTATAGATAATTTTGTCAAAATTTTATTTCTATAGAAAATTTTGTCAATATTTTATTTTTAAAGAAAACTTTGTCAAAATTTTATGTCTGTAGAAAATTTTGTCACAATTTTATTTCTATAGAAAATTTTGTCAAAATGTTATTTCTATAGAAAATTTTGTCAAAATTGTATTTCTATAGAAAGATTTGTCAAAAAGTGATTTCTTTCGAATTTAGAATTTTTTAGAATTTTATTTCTATCAAAAATTTGGTCAAAAATTTTTATTTCTATAGAAAATTTTCGATAAACTTTTATTTCTATAATAAATTTTGTCAAAACTTTATTTCTATGGAAAATTTTTTAAATATTTTATTTCTATAGAAAATTTTGTCAAAATTTTAGTTCTATAGAAAATTTGGTCAAAATTTTATTTCTTTGGAAAAATTTTTAAAAATTTTATTTCTATAGATAATTTTGTCAAAATTTTATTTCTATAAAAAATTTTATAAAAATTTTATTTCTATAGAAAATTTTGTCAATATTTTATTTGTAAAGAAAACTTTGTAAAAATTTTATGTCTTTAGAAAAATTTGTCACAATTTTATTTCTATAAAAAATTTTTTTCATACGTTTATTTCTATAGAAAATTTTGTCAAAATTGTTGTTTCTATAAGAAATTTTGTCAAAATGTTATTTCTATAGAAACTTTTTGGCAACATTTTATTTCTATAGAAAAATTTCGGCAAAATTTTATTTCTATAGAAAATTTTGTCCAAATTTTATTTCTATAGACAATTTTGTCAAAATTTTACTTCTATAGGAAATTTTGTCAAAAATTTTATTTCTAAAGAAATTTTTGTCAAAATTGTTTTTTCTCTAAGAAATTTTGTCAAAATGTTATTTCTATAGAAAATTGTTGGCAACATTTTATTTCTATAGAAAAATTTCGGCAAAATTTTATTTCTATAGAAAATTTTGTCCAAATTTTATTTCTATAGACAATTTTTTTCAAACGTTTATTTTTATAGAAAATTTTGTCAAAATTTTATTTCTATATGAAATTTTGACAGAAATTAATTTCTATACAAAATTTTATTTCTATAGAAAATTTTTGGCAAAATTTTATTTCTATAGAAAATTTCTATAAGAAATTTTGTTAGAAATTTATTTCTATAGAAAATTTTATCAAAATTTTATTTCTATAGAAATTTTTCGGCAAAATTTTATTTCTATAGAAAATTTTGTCACAATTTTATTTCTATAGAAAATTTTGTCAAAAAATTTTATTTCTATACAAAATTTTCGACAAACTTTTATTTCTATAATAAATTTTATCAAAACTTTATTTCTTTGGAAATTTTTTTAAATATTTAATTTCTATAGAAGATTTTGTCAAAATTTTATTTCTATAGAAAATTTGGTCAAAATTTTATTTCTATGGAAAATTTTTTAAAAATTTTATTTCTATGGAAAATTTTGTCAAAATTGTATTTCTATAAGAAATTTTGTCAGAAATTTATTTCTATACAAAATTTAATCAAAATTTTATTTTTATACAAAATTTAATCAAAATTTTATTTCTATAGAAAATTTTCGGCAAAATTTTATTTCTATAGAAAATTTTGTCACACAATTTTATTTCTATAGATATAATACCATAAATTTTGTCAAAACTTTATTTCTATGGAAAATTTTTTAAACATTTTATTTCTATGGAAAATGTTGTAAAAATTTTATTTCTATAGAAAATTTTGTCAAAATTTTATTTCTATAAAAACTTTTTCAAAATTCTATTTCTATAGAAGATTTTGTCAAAATTTTATTTCCATAGAAATTGTTTGCAAAATTTAATTTCTATAAAAAATTTTGTCAAAATTTAATTTCTATAAAAAATGTTGTCAACATTTTCTATAGAAAATGTTGTCAAAACTTAATTTCTATAGAAAATTTTGTCAAAACTTAATTTCTATAGAAAATTTTGTCAAAATTGTATTCCTATAGAAAAGTTTATTCCTTTTAGAAAATTTTGTCAAAAAATTTTATTTCTATAGAAAATTTTCGACAAACTTTTATTTCTATAATAAATTTTGTCAAAACTTTATTTCTATGGAATTTTTTTTAAAAATTTTATTTCAATGGAAAATTTTGTGAAAATTTTATTTCTATAGAAAATTTTGTCAAAATTTTATTTCTATAGAAACTTTTTCAAAATTTTATTTCCATAGAAAAAAAAATTATTTCTATAGAAAACTTTCGACAAACTTTTATTTCTATAATAAATTTTATCAAAACTTTATTTCTTTGGAAAATTTTTAAAATATTTTATTTCCATAGAAGATTTTGTCAAAATTTTATTTCTATAGAAAATTTGGTCAAAATTTTATTTCTATGGAAAATTTTTTAAAAATTTTATTTCTATGGAAAATTTTGTCAAAATTGTATTTCTATAAGAAATTTTGTCAGAAATTTATTTCCATACAAAATTTAATCAAAATTTTATTTTTATAGAAAATTTTCGGCAAAGTTTTATTTCTATAGAAAATTTTGTCACAATTTTATTTCTATAGAAAATTTTATCAAAACATTTTATTTCTATTTCTTTAGAAGATTTTGTCAAAATTTTATTTCCATAGAAAAAAAATTTATTTCTATAGAAAATTTTCAACAAACTTTTATTTCTATAATAAATTTTATCAAAACTTTATTTCTTTGGAAAATTTTTTAAATATTTTATTTCCATAGAAGATTTTGTCAAAATTTTATTGCTATGGAAAATTTTTTAAAAATTTTATTTCTATGGAAAATTTTGTCAAAATTGTATTTCTATAAGAAATTTTGTCAGAAATTTATTTCTATACAAAATTTAATCAAAATTTTATTTTTATAGAAAATTTTCGGCAAAATTTTATTTCTATAGAAAATTTTGTCACAATTTTATTTCTATAGAAAATTTTATCAAAGCATTTTATTTCTATAGAAAATTTTCGACAAACTTTTATTTCTATAATAAATTTTGTGAAATTTTATTTCTATGGAAAATTGTTTTAAAAATTTTATTTCTATGGAAAATTTTGTCTAAATTTTATTTCTATAGAAAATTTTGTCAAAATTTTATTTCTATAGAAACTTTTTCAAAATTCTATTTCTATAGAAGATTTTGTCAAAATTTTATTTCAATGGAAATTGTTTGTCTAAATTTAATTTCTATAGAAAATTTTGTCAAAATTTAATTTCTATAGAAAATTTTGTCAAAATTTTATTCCTATAGAAAATTTTGTCAAAATTTTATTCCTATAGAAAATTTTCGGTAAACTTTTATTTCTATAGAAAATTTTCGGCAAAATTTTATTTCTATAATAAATTTTGTCAAAACTTTATTTATATAACAAATTTTGTCAAAACTTTATTTCTATAATAAATTTTGTCAAATTTTATTTCTATACAATTTTTTCAAAAGTTTATTTCTATAGAAAATTTTGTTAAAATGTTATTTCTATAGAAAATTTTGTTAAAATGTCATTTCTATAGAAAATTTTGTCAAAATGTTATTTCTATAGAAAATTTTGTCAAAATTTTATTTCTATTTTATTTTATTTTATTTTATTTCTATGTGTTTGTTTGTTTTTTCCAATGGGTAGTAAAAAATCTGTTTAACCTTAAATGTCGAAAATAGGTTACATGTTCCCCCTTAAAAATTAATATTTTATTCTCTTGCTTATACCACACTGAAAAAAAAGCATATCCGGTTCCAAAGATTTTGTCTTTACTTTAAAAATGTTGGTATTGATTCCGAACGAAAGAAGCGGAGAATACAAGTAAGGATACTTTTAAGACACAATTCTCTTTTAAATTTGGGTCTTGTGTACTTGCTTCTAGGAAGCAAATTATAGTTGTTCGTTTTTTCTGCTTTTTTTCTTCATATGCTCTCAAAGTCCTTTAAAAACGAGTTAACGACAAGTTTATTTTCCAAATTAAGACTCAACTTCCAGTAGAAATTATGCTATGTTTTAAGTAAAAAACGTCTTTAAAATAAAGTGTTGAAAAACATGTCCTATATTTGAAAGATTTTTTGCTTTGTAGTCAAGATGCAAAAAGACAACAAATTTAAAGACAATTTCATTAAATTTAAAGAATTTTTCTGAATTATTAACGTCAAGTTGACCTTAGCCCAAACATTTTTTTTTTCATGTTATGATACCCATTTTTAAGTGAAATCACTTAATTAACATATAAGGATAATACGACTTCATTGAAAAGTTTATCGACTTTTGGACAAGGAAAAAAAACTTTATATTAGAGAAATGCGTCTTCTATGCTAAGCAAACTTTCCATTCGACAATATATTTTTCAGTGCACTTTCACTACACTTACTCTATATTTTTTCCATTTTGCTTTTGATTGTATATGGTTTTATTTGGGTTCTATAAACAACCCAAATAAAAAAATAAACTTAATCAAAAGCTCGTACTCTATCCCAACTTGCTGTTTTTCCGCATTTATTAACTTTCACTTCCGTTGCCTTCATTTGACTTCCGTATTGTTTTATTCCGTTTTTTCTTTCTTTATATTTGAAATATTCCCTAGTGTGCATTTATGAGTGAGGACATCACAGCGTGTAACTCTGTTCTCATCTGTGATATCCTACTGTTGCTGTTGATGGAAATAAGGCAGCACTCGTGTATTCTTAAACATTAATCTTTTCATCTTCTTCATTTCATGTCCGTCGATGTCATGTCAACAGGTTATAATGCTAGGAGACTCTGGTGTGGGCAAAACATCTCTACTGATAATGTTTCGGGATGGTAGCTATATGCCCTGCCATTATGTGACTACGGTGGGCATTGATTTCATGGTAAGCTCCATTGGTATTAATGTTGTGACAAAAAAAAAAACTCTAAGGTGTGAGATGGATTATTTTACTGTTAGGGTAGTCACTTAAATTTTTGAAATGTATACGATAATAAAAAATGTCACTTTAATTTAATCAAATTAAATTAAGAAAAAAAATGGATGTTTATTAAATGTTGAATTTTATAAGTGAATAGTCCATATATTCCTAGTCTAAGTGGCCGCTAAGGTAGGTTTCTGTGTATTGATAAAGAAATGTTTGGTTATGGCCCCAGGTGATTTAAAAGTTTTAAGGATTTTTAAAGAAATTTTGAAAATTTTTAATCAAGCAATTTTCACAATTTCTTTAAAAATCATTAAAATCCTGATGACGTCAATTTTTATTTATTTAAAATTTTAGTCCATAAATTATCCTTGGAAAAAATGGATAATCTAATTTGATATCATAAAAATGTTTACATGGTAAATTTGTTCTGATTATATCGCAAAAATAATATCGATCTAATGATGGAGATAGTATTAGATATAAAAACGGATAAATATTTTCAGATCTAATATTTTATTTGTTTTAACATTTATAATCCTGCACTGTAATTATAAGATTTTAATCTTGTTGTGTAGGTACTCAATAAAATGAAAATGAATGTAAATGAAATGAATGAATCTGTCAACATCTGCGTCCTACTAACACATATTTCTTCTTATCTGCTCAGATCTAATGTGTCATTTTTGTATTCAATTTTTTCTCGGGTTCTCAATGTTACCGATTGTACTCATGCTTGAAAAACTTGTTTAGCTATACAAATAACAAAAAAAAATGTGTCAATAGAGAATTAAATTTTATTCATATAGTCTAAACTGTAAGAAAATAATCCTTAATAAAACCCGTTCTTATGAGCCGGATCTAATCTCCCTATAAATATAACTATGTCCTACTATATTTCAATCTGAATGTTTCACATTCGAATTTATTTAAAAATATGTCTCTTTTTCCTCAACTATTGATTACGAATTTGTCAACAAATCCTCCTAAGAGGCTTACCTTTATAGAAATTATGATTTATATCTCTAATCCTATAAATATAAATACAAACCTTTCGTGTCGTTATTACAAATATTGAGAGTTTTGTCAACAATAATCCTTTATGGTTCATGTATAAAATTCTATTGTATCTCATATATTCTCTCCTCTATAATATCTGTGATTTTTGTACTCTCAAAAAAAGAAAAGAAAACAACAAAGTCTTGTCAATGTTTTACAGTGTTTGTTTTGTTTTTTGCGTTTCTTTAGTGTCTCTCTCCTAGTGTAACTCTTTCTTTCGCCCTCTCTCTTACTCTCTGGTTTTAGTTTTTAGTCTTCATCTACAAAGGAGATCTGTAATGTAAGTATATATGTGTGTGCGTATGTGTTATATGTCTCACATTGTATTATGGCTATCCTCTTCTTAAATGTCATTAAATTTCATTGTTTACCTATAATTGAAAGACTTATTTGTCCATGGAAAAATGCAATCACTATATAAATAGAACTTTATATTGATACGAGTATATTTTTTCAAGGAATTAACTGGAAATAATTATATTGGAATTATTATTACTTAGTAGAAACTAAATACATTGTAAAAGTTCCATCAATTTATTATACCCACTTTCATATATTGGAGGTATATTAAGTTTGTAACACATCGAAATATCTATTTCCGAATGTATATAAATTTTTAAGACGATCTAACGTACATAATAACAAAATTTTCTATAGAACAATTTGGCAAAATTTTCTATAGAAATAAAATTTTAACATAATTTTCTATAGATCATAAAATTTTGACATAATTTTCTATAGATCATAAAATTTTGGCAAACTTTTCTTTAGAAATATAATTTTGACAAAATTTTGTATAGAAATGAAATTTTGACAAAGTTTTCTAAAGAAATAAAATTTTGACAAAAATTGTCTGTAGAAATAAAATTTTGACAAAATTGTCTATAGAAATAAAATTTTGACAAAATTTTCTATAGAAATAAAATTTTCGATAGAAATATAATTTTAACAAAATTTTCTATAGAAATAAAATTTCGACAAAATTGTCTATAGAAATAAAATTTCGACAAAATTGTCTATAGAAATAAAATTTTTACATAATTTTCTATAGATCATAAACTTTGACAAAACTTTCCATAGAAATAAAATTTTGACAAAATTTTCCATTGAAATAAAATTTTGGCATAATTTTCTATAGAAATAAAATTTTGACAAAATTTTCTATAGAAATAAAATTTCGACAAAATTTTCTAAAGAAATAAAAGTTCGACAAAATTGACTTTAGAAATAAAATTTTGGCATAATTTTCTATAGATCATAAACATTGACAGAATTTTCCATAGAAATAAAATTTAGACAAAATTTTCTATAGAAATAAAATTTTGACAAAATTTTCTATAGAAATAAACTTTTGACATAATTTTCTACAGATCATAAAATTTTGGAAAAATTTTCTTTAGAAATATTATTTTGACAAAATTTTCTGTAGAAATAAAATTTTGACAAACTTTTTTATAGAAATAAAATTTTGACAAAATTGTCTGTATAAATAAAATTTTGACAAAATTGTCTATAGAAATAAAATTTTGACAAAATTTTCTAAAGAGATAAAAGTTCGACAAAATTGTATATAGAAATAAAATGTTGACATAATTTTCTATAGATCATAAACTTTGACAAAATTTTCCACGGAAACAAAATTTTGACAAAATTTTCCATAGAAATAAAATTTTGACAAAATTTTCTATAGATCATAAACTTTGACAAAATTTTCTATAGATCATAAACTTTGACAAAATTTTCTATAGACATAAAATTTTGACAAAATTTTCTATAGAAATAAAATTTTGACAAAATTTTCTAAAGAGATAAAAGTTCGACAAAATTGTATATAGAAATAAAATTTTGACATACTTTTCTATAGATCATAAACTTCGACAAAATTTTTCACAGAAATAAAATTTTGACAAAATTTTCCATAGAAATAAAATTTTGACAAAATTTTCAATAGATCATAAACTTTGACAAAATTTTCTATAGACATACAATTTTGACAAAATTTTCTATAGACATAAAATGTTGACAAAATTTTCTATAGACATAAAATTTTGACAAAATTTTCCATAGAAAGAAATTTTGACAAAATTTTCCATAGAAATAAAATTTTGACAACATTTTCTAAAGAAATAAAAGTTTGACAAAATTGTCTTTAGAAATAAAATTTTGGCATAATTTTCTATAGATCATAAACATTGACAGAATTTTCCATAGAAATAAAATTTTGACAAAATTTTCTATGGAAATAAAATTTTCGATAGAAATAAAATTTTGACAACATTTTCTATAGAAATAAAATTTCGACAAAATTTTCTAAAGAAATAAAAGTTCGACAAAATTTTCTATAGAAATAAAGTTTTTACATAATTTTCTAAAGATCATAAACTTTGACAAAATTTTCCATAGAAATAAAATTTTGACAAAATTTTCGATAGAAATAAAATTTTGGCATAATTTTCTATAGAAATAAAATTTTGACAAAATTTTCTATAGATCATAAACTTTGACAAAATTTTCTATAAATCATAAACTTTGACAAAATTTTCTATAGAAATAAAATTTTGACAAAATTTTCTATAGATCATAAACTTTGACAAAATTTTCTATAGACATAAAATTTTGACAAAATTTTCTATAGACATAAAATGTTGACAAAATTTTCTATAGGCATTAAATTTTGACAAAATTTTCTATAGAAATAAAATTTTTACAAAATTTTCTATAGCAAACAAATTGCCATAGTTTTCTATAGAAATAAAACTTTGGCAAAATTTTCTTTAGAAATAAAATTTTGACAAAATTTTCTATAGAAATGAAATTTTATAAAATTTTGTATAGAAATAAATTTTTGACAAATTTCTCATAGAAATAAAATTTTGACAAAATTTTCTGTAGAAATATAATTTGAACAAAATTTTTATGGAAATAATATTTTGACAAAATTTTCTTTAGAAATAAAACATTGACATAATTTTCTCTGAGCTTAGTGGGAATCTGCTATAAAATGAACTAAGTTGATCTTACTCATTTCACTAAGCAGTCCGTCTGTCTGTTTATTATAATCACACTATAGCCTTCAATAATGGAGGTATCGTCATGAAATTTTCAGAGGTTTGTTGTTTTATTTGCAAGTGAAGTTTGGGCTATATCGGTCCAAGTTTGTATAATTTCGTAACATATAGAAATTATGTATTTATAAAGATAGTTTTGTCTCGTTTGCTGATATCCATTCTATGTCTATGAATACATAGACTATATACAATCTCGCTGTGCCATTTTATGAGCCATTGTCTGTCAATATCAAAACTTCAGGAATGAGAAAAGGCAAGGAATTGTTCCCAATCCGAATTCCTCTTACTGACAGTTGACATTTCACTTCAACTATCGACAATTCTATCGATTGAGACAATCGTCATAGATATTTTTACGAGTAACATATCCTTCACAAAGGCAAACAATAAAATCCAATATAATTCACTATAAGTTGGCCTACATGTAAGGGCATATGTATCAAGGAAATGTTAAACATGCCATGCCATACCTCCGCCCCCGATTTAATATCGATTTGATTAAAAGAAAAAACGTTTAAAAATTACACATACATAAGTGTATATTTTTATAAAAAAAAAAACTCAATTCAACTGTAATAAAATTTGTGCTGATCTACTTACTCTGGGCAAACATACATATTTCATATAAGACCCCTTTGGATTCTATGTGAATCCTTTTGGACATATGTATGTATTTTTAATGGAGCGATATGATGTATCCTCCAATCAATAATATGCAAGATTATATCACCACCACAAGCATCATCAACATGCTAGTCAGTCATTCAGTACAGTTCTTTTGTATCAACGGGGTGTCGTTGTTATCCTTAGTGGGGGCTGGGGAGTAATATTTCCGTTTACATAGAAATGAGAAAAGATTGTGCCATTTATATCCATCAAATGTTTAAAGCAATGCACAGAGAAATATTGCTTTAAAATAATCTACTAAAATTTGGAGAAAATTTTAACAAACAAAAATGTTTATTTCTATAGCAAATTTAGTCAAAATTTTATTTCTATATAGAATTTTGTCAAAATTTCCTTTCTATAGAAAATTTTGTGAAAATTTTATTTATACAGCAAATTTTGTCAAAATTTTATTTCTGCAGAAAATTTTGTCAAACTTTTATTTCTATAGAAAATTTTGTGAAAATTTTATTTATACAGAAATAAAAAAAATCTATAGAAATAACATTTTGTCAAAATTTTATGCCTATAAAATTTTTGCCAAAATTCTATTTCAATAAAAATTTTGTCAAAATTATCTATAGATATAAAATTTTTACAAAATTTTCTATAGAAATAACATTTTGACAACATTTTCGACAGAAATAACATTTTGTCAAAATTTTATGCCTATACAAAATTTTGCCAAAGTTTTATTTCTATAGAAAATATTGTCAAAATTTAATTTCATGTAAGTTTGTTGTTTTTGTTTTTTTTGACCTTTTGTTTATTACCTTCTGTTTTCTTTTTGTAAATTCAAGCTCGAGTAAAATTTAATTTCTATGAAAATTTGTCAAAATTTTATTTCCAAAGAAAATTTTGTTCTATAAAAAATTTTGTAAAAATTTTGTTCTATAGAAAATTTTGTCAAAATTTTTATTCTTTAGAAAATGTTGTCAAAATGTTATTTCTGTTGGAAATTTTGTCAAAATTTTTATTCCAAAAAACATTTTGTCAAAATTTTTAGTCTATAGAAACTGTTGTCAAAATGTTATTTCTGTAGAAACATTTGTCAAAATTTTATTTCTACAGAAAATTTTGTCAAAATTTTATGTCTGTAGAAAATTTTGTCACAATTTTATGTCTATAGAAAATGTTGTCAAAATTTTATTTCTATGGAAAATTTTGTCAAAATTTTATTTCTATAGAAAATTTTGTCAAAATTGTATTTCTATGAAAATTCTGTCAATGTTTATGATCTATAGAAAATTATGCCAAAATTTTATTTCTATAGACAATTTTGTCGAACTTTTATTTCTTTAGAAAATTTTGTCGAAATTTTATTTCTATAGAAAATTTTGTCAAAATTTTATTTCTATAGAAAATTTTGTCAAAATTTTATGTCTATAGAAAATTTTGTCAACATTTTATTTCTATAGACAATTTTGTCAACATTTTATTTCTACAGACAATTTTGTCAAAATTTTGTGTCTATAGAAAGTTTTGTCAAAATTTTATTTCTATAGAAAATTTTGTCAAAGTTTATGATCTATAGAAAATTTTGTCAAAATTTTATTTCTATAGAAAATTATGCCAAAACTTTATTTCTATGGAAAATGTTGTCAAAGTTTATGATCTATAGAAAATTATGTAAAAATTTTATTTCTACAGACAATTTTGTCGAACTTTTATTTCTTTAGAAAATTTTGTCGAACTTTTATTTCTTTAGAAAATTTTGTCGAAATTTTATTTCTATAGAAAATTTTGTCAAAATTTTATTTCTATAGACAATTTTGTCAACATTTTATTTCTACAATTTTGTCAAAATTTTGAGTCTATATAAAATTTTGTCAAAATTTTATTTCTATAGCAAATTTTGTCAAAATTTTATTTCTATAGAAAATTTTGTCAAAATTTTATTTCTATAGAAAATTTTGTCAAAATTTTATTTCTATAGAAAATTTTGTCAAAATTTTATTGCTATGGAAAATTTTGTCAAAATTTTATTTCTATAGAAAATTATGCCAAAACTTTATTTCTATGGGAAATTTTGTCAAAGTTTATGATCTATAGAAAATTATGTAAAAATTTTATTTCTATAGACAATTTTGTCGAACTTTTATTTCTTTAGAAAATTTTGTCGAAATTGTATTTCTATAGAAAATTTTGTCAAAATTTTATTTCTATAGAAAATTTTATTTCCATAGAAAATTTTGTCAAAATTTTATTTCTATAGAAAATTTTGTCAAAATTTTATTTCTATAGACAATTTTGTCAAAATTTTATTTCTACAGACAATTTTGTCAAAATTTTATTTCTATAGAAAAGTTTGTCAAAATTTTATTTCTATAGAAAAGTTTGTCAAAATTTTATTTCTATAGAAAATTTTGTCAAAATTTTATTTCTATGGAAAATTTTGTCAAAATTTTATTTCTATAGAAAATTATGCCAAAACTTTATTTCTATGGAAAATCTTGTCAAAGTTTATGATCTATAGAAAATTATGTAAAAATTTTATTTCTATAGACAATTTTGTCGAACTTTTATTTCTTTAGAAAATTTTGTCGAAATTTTATTTCTATAGAAAATTTTATTTCCATAGAAAATTTTGTCAAAATTTTATTTCTATAGAAAATTTTGTCAAAATTTTATTTCTATAGACAATTTTGTCAAAATTTTATTTCTACAGAAAAATTTGTCAAAATTTTATTTTTACAGAAAGTTTTGTCAAGATTTTTTGCATATAGAAAACTTTGACAAAGTTGTATTTCTGTAGAAAATTTTGTCAAAATGTTATCTCTGTAGATAATTTTGACAACATTTTTTCTATAGAAAAGTTTGTCAAAATTTTATTTCTATAGAAAATTTTGTCAAAATTTTATTTCTATAGAAAATTTTGTCAAAATGTTATTTTTATAGACAAGTTTGTCGAACTTTTATTTCCAAAGAAAATTTTGTCACAATTTTATTTCCAAAGAAAATTTTGTCAAAATTTTTATTCTATAGAAAATTTTGTCAAAATTTTTATGCTATAGAAACTGTTGTCAAAATGTTATTTCTGTAGAAAAATTTGTCAAAATTTTATTTCTACCGAAAATTTTGTCAAAATTTTATTTTTACAGAAAATTTTGTCAAGATTTTTTGCATATAGAAAACTTTGACAAAGTTGTATTTCTATAGAAAATTTTGTCAAAATGTTATTTCTGTAGATAATTTTGACAACATTTTTTTATAGATAATTTTGTCAATTTTTTTTTCTATAGAAAATTTTATCAAATTTTATTTCTATAGAAATTTTGTCAAAATGTTGTTTCTAAAGAAAAGTTTGTAAAAATTTTATTTCTATAGATAATTTTTGTTAAAATTTTATTTCTATAATTTTTTTGTAATTTTGTCAAAACTTTATTTCTATACAAAATTTTGACAAAATGTTCTAGAAAATATTGTCAATATTTTATTTCTATAGAAAATTTTGTCAAAATTGTATTTCTATAGACAATTTTGTCAACATTTTATATCTATAGAAAATTTTTTAAAAATTTAATTTCAATTGAATTTTTTTTTTCTAAATTTTATTTCTATTGAAAATTTTAAAAACATTCTTCAATGAACAGTTAAAAAAAATTTCAAAAAATATTTGAATCTATTTTTTGGTATCTTTGGAATTTACAAGAAATTTTGTGCAGTATAGTTTAAGTAGTCACTTTATAGAGATAGAAATAAAAAACTAATACTAAAAGTTATTTTTTTATTTTTTTGTTTTAAATGAAATCCGCAAATTTTAAATAGTATGGCATGAATGCAGATGATGCTTAAAAAGATGACTTTTTCCCTAGGATAAGCTGATGTAAAATGTGTTCATTCTTATCTTATTTTACACAACTTTCCGATCTATAGAGAAGAATTTCTTTCCTTTTGTTTGGGTACATTTTGTTTGTGGAATATTAATAATAAATATTGACTAACGATTTTTAGCAGCATGTATTGTATTTGCTTCATTCCTGTATTCTGTGCAATCTTGAATGTTTTAAAATACAGCTTCATTTAGTCATTTAAATTTTTGATATTTGTTGTACAAATAAATGAATTACTATTAAAAATATTATAGTAAATATTTTTTTTCTATTTACTATCTATTGACGAAAAACCATATTATTTACTCTGTATGTTATTTCCCAATATTTGTATTTATTTTTCTTTTTCTAAATAAATTATGTATCGATTTAATAAATTTTCTAAAGGGTTCTCATCAATACAACAATGATCATCATCATCATTATGTATGAGAAATTACAGCGGAGTTACTAAATGCCACACATTTCAATTTTGCTTAATAAATAATGCTCATTCTACCATTTACCGGGACTGTTATTAATATTGATATTTTATTTTTATTTATTTGCATACATTTGAATATCTCCCCCCGCACCAAAGAACAAAGTGGTTGTAGTCGATGGTACACGAGTAAAGCTTCAAATTTGGGATACAGCGGGCCAGGAACGTTTTCGTAGTGTAACACATGCCTACTACAGGGATGCTCATGGTATGTAAAGAAACTCACTAATACACACAAACATATATCGACACACACATTTTCTAAACCACCAAGAGTAATGAAAACGTGTTATGTACACGGTTGCCAAAAATGGTAGATTTTTTACTGCTTAGTACGAGGGCAGTTGGGAAACTTCTTAGCCTAGCACAAAAAGCGCGGTATAAACAGAAAAAGTTAAGTGTTTTGGAAACTTCCATCTCTGTTATGAACGCATGTTAAATTTTGTTTCGATCAGGCAACTTCTTCATACAGAAACAGGTGTTCAAATAAAACGCATTCCCAATTTTTTTTGTTTACAATGGAAAAATTAGAAATGCGTGCTGTCTGTAAAAATTTACATAAAAATGGTTTATCCGGACAAGATATTCATAATGATATGGTGAATGTGCTCCTTCATATGCAACAGTTGGGTTGCTGAAGTTAAACGTGGTCGTACAAGCATTGAAGATGAACCACGTAGTGGAAATTGTAGCCAAAGTGCATGATATGGTATTAAATGATCGACGAATAAAAGTGTGTAAAATTGCTAATATCATGGGCATCTCAAATGATCGAGTCCATTTAATTTTGCATGGAGAACTACAGATGAAAAAGCTTTCTGCACAATGGGTGCCGCATTTGCTAACAGTCGATCAAAAACGCATAAGAATGAAAATTTCTCAAGCTTCTTTGGATCGTTTTAAGCGAAATAAAATGGATTTTAAGCGTCGTTTCATAACTGTTGATGAGGCATGGATGCACCACTATACTCCAGAGACAAAAGAACAATTCAAACAATGGACTTGAGCTGGATGAAGTGTCCCAAAGAAGGCAAAAACAATTCAATCGGCTGGCAAGGTTATGGCAACGGTTTTTTGGGACTTCAAAGGTATTTTATTGATTGACAATCTGCAAAAGGGTAAAACAATAAATTCAGAGTACTATTGCAACCTTTTGGATCAATTAAATTAACAAATTGGAGAAAAACGCCCCGGCTTACAACACAAAAAAATTATTTTTCATCAAGACAACGCACCAGCGCACAAGAGTGTTTTAACAATGGCTAAAGTCAACGAATTAAAGTACGAGTTGCTTAACCACCAACCTTATTCTCCTGATTTAGCTCCCAGTGACTTTTACTTGATTCCAAATCTAAAAAAAATTCCATGCTGGCAAGCGTTTTACCTCAAATGAAGATGCAATTACTCGTACAGTTGTAAACCACTATTTTGAAGACCTTGACAAATGATAAAATTGCTAGAAACAAATGATAAAATTGCTAGAAAACCATTGGACTAAATGCATTGAAGTTTCAGGAGATTATATTGAAAAATAAAAATATTTTTGAAAAACTACCTATTCTCTTTCATTGATAGGCTAAGAAGTTTCCGAACCGCCCTCGTAGATTGGTAGAATTACTAATGATTTGGTAGATTTTTCAAAATATTCCTCTCGAACTAATTCACAAATTTTGTATTTTCTTATTGAAATAAAATTTTTACAAAATTTTCGATAAAAATAAATTTTTAATAAAATTTTTTATAGAAATAAAATGTTACCAAAATTATCTATAGAAATAAAATTTTGACAAAATTTTCTATAGAAATAAAATTTTGACAAAATTTTCTATAGAATAAAATTTTGACAAAATTTTCTATAAAAATAAAATTTTTGACAAAATTTTCTATAGAAATACAATTTTGACAAAAATTTCTATGGAAATAAAATTTTGACAAAATTTTCTAAGGAAATAAAATGTTAGCAAAATTGTCTATAGAAATAAAATCTAGACAAAATTTTCTATAGAAATAACATTTTGACAAAAATTTATATGGAAATAAAATTTTGACAAAACTTTCTATGGAAATTAAATGTTAGCAAAATTTTCTATAGAAATAAAATTTTGACAAAATTTTCTATAGAAATAAAATTTTGACAAAATTTTCTAAAGCAATGAAATTTTTGACAAAATTTTCTGTAGAAATAAAATTTTGACAAAATTTTCTATAGAAATAAAATCTTGACATAATTTTCTATAGAAATAAAATTATGACAAAATTTTCTATAGAAATAAAATATTGATAAAATTTCTATGGAAATAATATTTTAATAAAATTTTCTATAGAAATAAAATCTAGACATAATTTTCTATAGAAATACAATTTTGACAAAATTATCTATAGAAATAACATTTTGACAAAATTTTCTATGGAAATAAAATGTTAGCAAAATTTTCTATAGAAATAAAATCTTGACAAAATTTTCTATAGAAATAAAATTTTTGACAAAATTTTCTATAGAAATAAAATCTAGACAAAATTTTCTATAGAAATAAAATCTAGACAAAATTTTCTATAGAATTAAATTTTGACAAAATTTTCTATAGAAATAAAATTTTGACAAAATTTTCTATAGAAATAAAATTTTGACAAAATTTTCTATAGCAATAAAATTTTTGACAAAATTTTCTATAGAAATATAATTTTGACAAAATTTTCTATAGAAATAAAATTTTGACAAAATTTTCTATGGAAATAAAATTTTGAAAAAATTTTCTATGGAAATAAAATTTTGACAAACTCTTCTATGGAAATAAAATTTTGGCAAAATTTTCTATAGAAATAAAATTTTGATAAAATTTTCTATAGAAATAAAATTTTGACAACATTTTCTTTAGAAATAAAATGTTGACAAAATTTTCACTGGAAATAAAATGTTAGCAAAATTTTCTATAGAAATAAAATCTTGACAAAATTTTTTATTGAAATACAATTTTTACAAAATTATCTATAGAAATAACATTTTGACAAAATTTTCTATGGAAATAAAATGTTAGCAAAATTGTCTATAGAAATAAAATCTAGACAAAATTTTCTATAGAAATAAAATTTTGACAAAATTTTCCGTAGGAACAAAAAATGACAACATTTTCTATAGAAATAAAATTTTGACAAAATTTTCTATAGAAATAAAATTTTGACAAAATTTTCTATAGCAATAAAATTTTTGACAAAATTTTCTATAGAAATATAATTTTGACAAAATTTTCTATAGAAATAAAATTT